>NC_133648.1:179951142-180282767 GCF_009905375.1 Apium graveolens | reverse complement strand
TTCAAATATTGTGTTCTAAATTTTGTCTATATCATGCACGTGAAAACGGTGCATCAATTCAGTTAACAGTTTGAGAGATAGCAACGTATTCCCAAAGTCGTATCCCTCAACTATATTTAATTACTCGAATAACGAATATTTTTCAATTATTCATTTAATCTAGGAGAAGTATTCTCCAACGATTATTTTTCCAAACTCGATAAATATATTATTAAGGTTACCCTAATTATTTAAACATAATTAGTTGATGATATTGTTAGGGTCACACACACTGTAAGGGGGGTGAATACAGTGTATAGCACAATCAAATCGACTTTAATAACTCCAGTAACAGAAAAACGAACTTTATTCAAAGAATAATAAACTCTTTATAGTATGAAAACTGTCCTCTCTCAGTGATGAACAAATATCACGAGATCTTCTAGGTTACAATGAATAATCTTCTCGATAATGATAACACTTATACTGTAAACCCTATGTTTGTGTTTATATACTACACAGTTACAGAGATAATCGCTAATTGATATGAAATATAATTCTGCTTCCTAAAATATATCAATCAAATATCTTTTCTTCCAAGTATTCTATTCTTCATAGAATTCCTTCTTCATGCATATCTCTTCTTATGTTTGTCTCGATCTCTCTTCCGGTAAATCAGCTTGCCTTCCTTATCTGAACGTTTCCTTTAACTCCTGATATTATCTTCTGATAAATATCTCCTAAACCTTAAGTACTGATAACTTAAGTTCTGACTTCAGTATAAGTGCTGATTTCAGTTAAGTATTGATTTGTCCTGTTTAAGTAAGATCTGAAAACTAAACATAAATCTCATTAGTCATGACATTATCAATATATCTAATAATCTCATCCCAACTTGTAAATTAGCATAATATACAAGTTAACAGATATTTGATGATGTCAAAACATTAAGTACAAATGCATGAGAATTTGACTAGATAACTACAACTTAAAGTCTTTAAAAGCTTACCAACTTTCACTTCTGATAACAACTTCAGTCTGTATTCCAGATCAGAATTTGAGCAGTTATAGATCTTGACTTGGCTTCATCTTCTGATCTCTCTGATGTCAGGAGTTGTTCTGAGATAGTTCTTTAAAAACATCTCTCAGCATATCTGAGTTCATCGATCATCCTTCTTTTAGCATCTTTAAGTTCTGTAGAATCTTCACCAGTTTGAAAAGATTGCAGCCCTGAGATCATTAATTTTAGCTTCTTTATGTCCTGATCCGTCTGAATCAAATACACCTTGTCAGACTCAAGATTGAATTCCACAGCCCTGAACCCAGAAAGGTAGTTATAATCTTAGCAGAGTTAGGCTTCATCTCAACAATATCACCCTTGTGATCTCTGTACTTTGGAAGATATGTGCTATCAGACTTAACAGAATGAAAAGCCTTTTTCTGTCTCTGAATCTGACTCTTCAAATATGTTAGGTCACACAACACACTGTAGAGGGGGTGAAATATGGTGTATAGTACACTCAAATCGAAACTTTAAGAACTAAGTAACAAAAAACAAACTTTATTGAAACAATAAACTCTGTTACAGTATGGAACTGTTACCTCTCAGTGATGAACAAATATCACGAGAGCTGCTAGGGTTACAATGAATAATCTTCTCCAATAATGATAACACTTATAGTGTAAACCCTATGTCTGTGTTTATATACTACACAGTTACAAGATAATCGCTAATTGATATGGAATATAATTCTGCTTCCTAAAATATATCAATCAGATATCTTTTCTTCCAAGTATTCCATTCTTCACGGAATTCCTTCTTCATGCATATCTCTTCTTATGTTTATCTCAATCTTCTTTCCTTTAATCAGCTACTGTCCTTATCTGATATCCTTCAACACTTAAGTTCTGATATCTATCTTCTGATGATGATCTCCTGATAACATACGTACTGATATCCTTAAGTCCTAACTTCCAGTATAAGTACTGATCAACAGTTAAGTACTGATTTATCCTGTTCAGTAAGATCTGAAAGCTAAACATAAAACATATTAGCCATGACATTATCAAATATATCTAACAATCTCCCCCAACTTGTAAATTAACATAATATACAAGTTTAACAGATATTTGATGATGTCAAAAACATTAAGTACAAATGCATGAGAATTAGACTAGATAACTACAACTTACAGTCCTTAAAGTTTTTACCAATTTCAACTTCTGATAACAACTTCAGTCTGTATAAATATCAGAATTTAAGCAGTTGTGGATCTTCGACTTGGCTTCATCATTTTCTGATCTCTCTGATGTCAGGAGTTGTTCTGAGATAGTTCTTCAACAAACATTTCTCAGCATATCTTAGTTCATCAATCATTCTCCTTTTAAAGATTGCAGCTCTGAGATCATTGATCTTTGCTTTTCTCAACTCCTGATCTAGTCTTATAACATAAGCTTTGTCAGACTCTAGATTGAATTCAAGTCCCTTAATACCAAGATACGTTCTGATCTGTGCAATATTAGACTTCATATCAACAATATCACCATTGTGATCTCTGTACTTTGGAACATATATGCTGTCAGACTTAACAGAATAAAGCCTTTCTGTCTCTGAATCTGTTCTTTTAAGTAGTTTGCAGCAGTCCCTGTTATTCTGTCATCCACTTAAAGTAAGAAAAGTACATGCTCCAATTCTTCAAAATACTTCAATGGAATGGCATTTTGTCTTATATGATAAACCCTACCATCTGTCATGAAATACAACATGATATATTCTTTCAAGTAGGTATGGTAAACCATCTGTACAGATTCCAGTTGATTCAATCTCTCAGGAGTTGCTCCAATACCTGGTTCACTCAAGGAAGTTGGATCATTGGTAGTGTTCTGTACTCTTCTTTCATCAGCACTTCCCAATCCAGTTTTATCTCTAGCTTCCTTTCCAGTAACTACTCTTGCTTCAAAACCACTTGCAGTAGTCTTCAAAGATTGAGTCTGTTTTGCTTTAGTAAATCCTGGTAGGAGTGTCTTTGATCTATTTTCTGATATCAAGTTAACTTGAGCTCTATCAGAGGTTACTTGCTTCTTCTGAATATTAGAACTTACAATTTCTTGACTCTGAACAACTTGAGCCATGTCAGAGGTTGTTTTAAGAACTTTTCTTGAAGTCAGAGCAAGATCATCTTTTTCATCAGCAATTTCTTCTTCCTCAGGAGGTACCTAAACCTTGATAGGTTTACCAACCTTTTCTTTACCCTTGGATCTTGGATCTATCTGTGGTTGTGATCTAGCCAATGTTGCTTCAGTATGTGTCTTCTCTTGATCACAATGCCTTTAAGTTTTGGAAGTGACTTTTTACCAGAAGCTTCAGATTTAGATGTGACTTTCTCTGATTTAAGTCTGGCTTCTTCTTCCTTTAAACTTTCCAAGTCCATTCCTGGATTTTCTTGAAGAAATAACTGTCTTGACATTTCCTCATCAAGATCTAGAAGTTCATCAGAACTTATCCTTTTACCAGCAGCAGAACTTATTCTTTTCCCAGTATCAGAACTTGTCCTGTGACTAGCTTGTCTTGATGTAAACCTTCTACCTTGACTGTGACCGCTACCCATTCCAGAGTATCCTTGATCATCATTTCCATCATCCTTTCCTTGCAGTGTCTTGTTAGTGTTGCATTTGGACTTAATTACCTTCTCCCCCTTTTTGGCATCAGCAGGTAGTAAAAGAGAGACAAGTAATTCCACTGAGGATTGGATTTCAGTAAGTTGAGATTGCTGAGAAGCTTGATTTGTCAGAATGTCATCAATCTGAGCTTGTTGTTTCTCTTGAGTTTTCTCAATAAAAGGAATCCTATCAATGGTAGGTTGAAAAGAACTTTTTCTTATCAATTTTCCAAACTTGTTCTTGTTTGATAAAGTTCTCCTGAATCTTGTGTAGCTCTGCATGAGTAGTTGAATGAAGACCTTGTAGATGTTTAGTACTCAATGCAGTGACTCTAAGCTGGGTTTTAAAATCATCAGAATTTAACATTTCATCAGCTTTAGTCAAGTGCTCAGCAAGATGTAATGCATTTGGAACACATGAAACTGAGTTCCATTCCTTAGTCCACTCCTGACCTGCAGGAGTTTCACTCCAAGGTACTGGTGCATCCCTGATAACAAACTCCTTTACCAGTTCAGACTTAGGAAGAGTCGGTTGAGGAGTATGTCCTGAAGGACCTGATTCATCAGCATCTACAGTTGGAGCAGCTTCACCAGTATCTCCAGCATTTGCAGCATCAGAACTTAAAGAATCAGTATCTTCTGATAAGACACAGTGTGAGTAGCAATGGAGGCTTCAGCATCCTCTAATTGCTGATCTGATACTAACATCTGATCAACAGCCATATCCTGATGCTCACCTAAAGTCTGATCATCAGCATCTTGATGCAGAGAAGGTGTTGTTGATAACTCTGGAGTTTGAACAGCATCAGTAACAGGTGTTGTGGAAGGATTATTTGCTGTTGGAGCTTCTAAGAAAAGTATTTCAGGCACAACCAGGTTCTGAATATCAATTTCAGCACTTGTGCCTGGATCAAAAAGAGACACAGATGGTGAGTTAGCCTTGTCAGATACAGCTTCCTGAGATGGAGTTGATGAAGAAGAAGTGACTAGAGCAAATTCCTTGTCTTGTGAGATCAAAGATTCCTGATCCCCTTCCTTAGCTGCTTCCTCTTCATCATCTGAAACTGGCCTTTATGCCCTCTATTTCTTGTACTTCCTTGTTGATTTGGATTCCTTGGGAGTTTCAGGAACTATCATACATCTATGCCTCTTGAGAAGCCTAGAACCCCCAATTCCAGAATCCTTCTGAGAAACCTCTTTCTCAGCTTCAGTTACAACAGGTTCTGTAGCAGGAACCGGTTCCTCAGAATCAGAGTCATCTCTCAAGGCAATCCTCCTTCTTTTTTGAGATGTTTGAGGAATAGTTTTTGTCCTCTTTGGCTTGGAGGATGAGGGTTGAACAGTCTGTGAAGTAGAGAGATAGGATTTGAGATAATTCCTGAGGGTAGGTTGAGTAGAATGAGTGGTAGGTGCTGAGGATGATGGTTTTTGGGAGTTTGTGGTTGGTTGGAAATCAAAGTAAACAGATCTATAAGTATCAGGATCAGCATTTACTAGGATCTGTTTTACAGACTGAGGAATCTGTAATGGTCTAACCACTTTTTTCTTAGTATCAGCATTTACCAGATCATTAAAATATCATTTTGCAACTCTAAAAGGTGGGGTTGAAGAACTGACTAATTGAGGTTCATCAGTACAAAAAGTATATAGAAGTTGACAGAATCTAGCAAAATAGACAATATTTCTATTCTCTGTCATCCTATCCCCAATAAAACCAATTATTCCAGTTGCAAAATCAAAATGAGTTTGATGAATAATAGCATACCCTATGTGCTGACTCAGAATTGGGATAGCATCAAAATTCGAACATTTGTTCCCAAAAGCTTTGGTGATGCAGTCAAAGAAGAAACTCCATTCTCTTCTGATATTAGCCCTTTTTAATTGTCCAAGCTTTGCCAAACTCTTTTTATATCCCAAATCAGCCATTAACTCCTGAAGTGCTGATTCCTCTAGAGTTGAAAAAGTACAATTTTCTGGGAGATGTAGAGCTTTGCGTATTGTACCAGGAGTGACTACATAAGATGAATCACCCACTTCAAAAACAATACTGGGAGTGCCATGTTTACCACCATCATCAAAGTGCCCAGTCCGCCAAAACGTCAGAACTTGTTGACTCGAAAAGACTTCAGGCTGTGTTAATGCGTACCCAATCTCACTGTGTGCAAGAAGAACTTGCACAAAATGCAATTCAGATGGATCTTCAGCATGATCAAGAATTGCAGCATAGTTGTTTGGAACAAACTTAGCTCCATCAATGATTAAATCCTTTGGTGCCATGTGAAAAAAATATTGAGATTCAAGTATGATTGTTAGGTGTTTGGGATAATGTCTGTATGAAAAACCAACGTGAGAAAGAAGTAGAAGGAGAGTAAAAGTAAGGAGAGAGATAAAGTATAAAGAAAATAAAAGATTAAAGAAATCTTCTCTCTGTTGTACTTATACTCTAAACAAAAATGTTACCGTTGTTAGACATGCAGTAATAACGGACAGTTACTGGACTCGAGAAAACAGGAATCATTACTTACCCAGTTGCCTAGTTTCAAGGAAAAACCGTTCCATTTATCAAGAGAAACAGTTTTAATTCAAAATTTAAACCGTTAGCACTGATTGAATTATTTTTCACTGCATCATTGAAATTCTGAACATACATCACATGAAAATGACCAAGATAAATTAGATATGTAAGTGCTGAAAATGAATCAGAACTTAATATAAAACACAAGTTATATGGTCATCAGAATATCAATCAGGATTTATCAACACAAGATAAAATAACTCAGAGACAAAATCTTGAAGTAAAAACAATTTTCATTAATATATCAAGACAATACATTTATGAAATGGAAATTACATCAATACTTATACAAGATTTTTCCTAAGCTTCTAATCCTAACATCAACAGCCTTAGTCCTAGCTAAGAAGCCTGACAAAGCTGATGATGAAGAAAAACAGGAAGAAGACGAGATTAAGTCATCTTCTTCTTCCTACTCTCGACAAACAGAATGGCGAGTCTGATGATTCGCTCTTGTTGGCGGAGAGCTTCCAGCCTTTCCTCCTCCAATCGCTCCAGATGGCGATGGTAGTCCATATAGAAGAACAAGAGGTGTGTCAGTACCTCCTGTGGGACAGAGTCCCATATCTCCTCAGGAATGGCTGTGACATGCCATTGTTGCTGCCACTCGGCACAACTTAGCTCCATATTGAAGGTTTGGTAGTTCAAAAACATGTTGTATATGACCATTGTGTTTTTGAAAGAAAAAGGAGGATAAGTGTGTGAGAAGAATGTGATGGAAAGACTGATGTGAAGTGGTTGCTTATATAGACAAGAGAATGCCAGGAGACGCAAAGAAATTGAATGCTGACAGGTAGAACTAATTCTACCTCGTCTCCCTAGACTTTGAAAAAGAATAACAGTCATTGGAAAGAGGAATCATGGTTTAAACCGCACAAGACATAAGAAATAGTGGAATGTTCAAGTACGAATACCATTAATCCTAATCATAGTGACTATTAATCTTCCACTTCAACATATTCAATTATTAACTGAGACTGTTATTAAATTTTATTCACAGATAAGCCAAGTAAAGGATTAGACTGAGAAATCAGAACTTAGATCTATACCAGAACTTAACAGTCATCAGAACATAATTTCTTAACTCGAAAAAGGAATGCCCATCTTAGTAAATCCTCATACAAGTTCTGAGTTATAGACGTCAGAACTTAATCATCAGAACGTGTAACTAGAACTTGTCCTCAGAATTAGTGCAAAGTGACACAATGACTGTTTATCTAAAATAACATAGATCACCACATAAATTTTCATCATTCAGATGGAGTGATTAGTGTGTGCATTAATCTAAATAACAGACAAAGAGTAAAGTCTGATTCACTTCAGTACATCTTAGAAATAAGGCATAACTAAAATTTTGCTAAGGAGCTGTCATTGTCCTGAAACCTACTGATGAATGAGTTTATGCTTGAGTCCACCTCAACTGTTTTGTGCTAATTTTATGCATCTTTTGAAATTCTATTTTATAGTGGCTTCTCAGTGTAAGTGAGTCACGACTGTTTATCAGAATTTATGCTGTTATCAGAGTATTTCTCCAGTAATCATAGAGTGTGAAAAGTCACCAAGAAAATATTTTGCTTTTCTAATGCATATTTACTTAATACCAGCAATGCACTTGGGTCGTCCCTTCCATATTTTTACTCTAGATCTCAAAGGAGTACCTGATTTTATTCTTTGATCTTTTTGCTTTTTCTTTTGATAAGTGAGGTTTATCAGCACTTAGTACATTCAGCAGTTTTACTAGTATCAGAACTTAACAGATGAGTAGCATTATTCTAATTTGTGACTTAGTAATAAGATATACAAAGTAAACTTAACTAAGCTCAATTATCAGAATTTGCTAGTGTCATAAGATTTCCACTGAAATAATTACTTCTTACATGGAATCATTTGTTTATTGAAGACTACTAGGTCAGTATCTAGCACAGTTATCCTCATAGTATTGAATAGGTACTAGAACAGACATATCACTTATCAGAGTTTAGAAACATATATCAGACAACAGTCAGTACTTAAAGACATTTATCAATTAAGCACAGAATATACAATGAGATTAATTCTGTAAATACTGAGCATAAAGTCTGATAACAGAGAACAAGTCTAAGCAGATTTAGAGAAAGAACCTGAAACCATTCCAAGTTCATTTACCAATCTTGTAAAAGTAGCTTCACACAGTGGTTTTGTGAAGATATCTGCCAGTTGTTGATCTGTGGTAACAAAATGCAATTCCACTGTAACTTCATCCACATGTTCCCTGATGAAGTGGTACCTGATGCTGATGTGCTTTGTCATAGAGTGTTGAACTGGATTACCTGTCATAGCAATAGCACTTTGATTATCACAGTAAATAGGGATTTTGAAATATGTTAACCCATAATCCAGTAACTGATTCTTCATCCAAAGAATCTGTGCACAACAGCTTCCTACAGCAATATACTCTGCTTCTGCAGTTGATGTGGAAATTGACTTTTGTTTCTTGTTGTACCAAGAAACCAATCTGCCTCCAAGAAATTGGCAGCTTCCACTTGTGCTTTTCCTGTCAATTTTGCAACCTGCAAAATCTGCATCTGAGTAACCTATTAGTTTAAAATCTGATTCTCTAGGATACCATAATCCCAGAGCAGCTGTTCCTTTAAGATACTTAAAGATTCTTTTTACAGCTGTTAAGTGAGGTTCTCTTGGATCTGCTTGAAATCTTGCACAAAGACAGGTAGCATACATGATATCAGGTCTACTAGCAGTTAGATAGAGTAGAGAGCCAATCATACCTCTGTAGTCAGTAATATCTACTGATTTACCGGTATCCTTATCCAGTTTTGTAGCAGTGGCCATTGGAGTGGATGCACTTGAACAATCTTGCATTCCAAATTTCTTCAGCAAGTTTCTGGTGTACTTGGTTTGAAAAATAAAAGTGCCTTCCTCATTCTGCTTGACTTGAAGGCCCAGAAAATAGCTAAGTTCCCCCATCATACTCATCTGATATCTTGACTGCATTAGTTTGGCAAACTTCTTGCAAAGTTTGTCATTTGTAGATCCAAAAATGATATCATCAACATAAATCTGGACCAGAAGTAAGTCATTTCCATGGTTGAGGTAGAACAGTGTTTTGTCTATTGTCCCTCTGTTGAATCCACTTTCCAGAAGAAACTGAGCTAAAGTCTCATACCATGCTCTAGGAGCTTGCTTAAGTCCATAAAGTGCTTTATCAAGCCTGTAGACATAATCTGGATGTTTGGTATCTACAAAACCTGGAGGTTGTTCAACATATACCTCTTCCTCCAATTCTCCATTGAGAAAAGCACTTTTCACATCCATTTGAAAGACAGTAAACTTTTTATGAGCAGCATAAGCCAAAAATATCCTTATGGCTTCTAACCTAGCAACTGGTGCAAATGTTTCATCATAATCAATTCCCTCATGTTGAGAATATCCTTTTGCAACCAGCCTTGCCTTATTCCTTATAATTATGCCATCACTGTCAGTTTTGTTTCTGAATACCCACTTTGTACCAACAACAGATCTATTCTTTGGTCTTGGCACTAGGGTCCAGACTTTGTTTCTTTCAAATTCATTCAACTCTTCCTGCATTGCTTGCACCCAATCAGCATCTTGAAGAGCTTCTTCCACTTTCTTTGGCTCAGTCTGAGAGAGAAAAGAATTGTAGAGACATTCATTTGAAGTACCTGTTCTAGTTCTGACACCTGCATCAGGATTTCCAATTATCAAATCAGGTGTATGTGATTTTGTCCACTTCCTTGCAGATGGAAGGTTTTCTCTAGAACTGGATGCTCCCCCATGATCCATGCTATCTTCATTTTCATTTTCTGATGCTCCCCCTGAAACTATGCTCTCTGAGTTGGATTCTTCAGTATTTAGATTTTCAACACTATCAGAACTTGGCTTATCAGAACTTGACGAATCAGAACTTGAAGAGCCAGATACATGTTCTGATGTTTCTTGAGATGTGGTAGGATCTTGAGTATGCTCCCCCTACATAGGTGCATCTTCCTTTGACGTAGTCACCACAGTTTCAATAACATCAGAGTTTAATCCATCAGAGTTTACAGTATCAGGACTTAGACTGTCAGGATTTTCAGTATCAGAATTTGAGTCTTCATTTTCAAATCTCAGCTGATCATGGTCAATGAAATCTTCAAGACCAGTAATCTTCTTGTCATCAAAAGAGACATTGATAGATTCCATGACCACTTTTGTTCTCAAATTATAGACTCTGAAGGCTTTTATGGAAAGTGGATATCCAACAAAGATTCCTTCATCAGCTTTTAGATCAAACTTTGATAGTTGTTCAGGATGAGTCTTGAGAACAAAACACTTGCATCCAAATACATGAAAATATTTCAGATTTGGCTTCTTTTTCTTCACCATCTCATATGGTGTTTTTCCATGCTTATTAATGAGTGTTGCATTTTGAGTAAAACAAGCAGTCTGCACAACTTCAGCCCAGAAATAGGTTGGAAGCTTTGCTTCTTCAAGCATTGTACGTGCAGCTTCAATGAGAGTTGTATTCTTCCTTTCAACAACACCATTTTGCTATGGAGTTCCAGGAGCTAGAAAATTCCTGCTTTATTCCATGGCTTTTGCAGAACTCTTCCATTATCAAATTCTTGAACTCAGTGCCATTATCACTCCTTAAAATTTTCACAGAATCTTTGACCATTTTATCCAGCTGTTTGACATGATCAATCAAGATAGATGCAGTTTCACTTTTTGTGTGCAAGAAATACACCCATGTGTATCTGGTGAACTCATCCACTATGACCAACGCATACTTCTTCTTTGCAATTGACATGACATTTACTGGACCAAATAGATCAACATGTATTAGATGATAAGGCTCAAGAATTGATGATTCAGTCTTGCTCTTGAATGAAGATTTTCTTTGTTTGGCTTTCGGACATGAATCACAAAGACCATCAGGAGCAAATACTGTGTTTGGCAATCCTCTCACAAGATCTTTCTTGACCAGTTCATTTATATTGTTGAAATTTAAATGAGAGAGTTTCTTATGCCAATTCCAGCTTTCTTCAAATGATGCTCTACTCATCAGACAGATTGCAGAACCATCAGTACTTGTTGAAAGCTTAGCTTCATAAATGTTACCACGCCTGTATCCTTTCAGAACAACTTTGCCTTTAGATTTACTCACAATTTCACAGTGTTCTTCAAAGAAATCAACATGATAACCTCTGTCACAGATTTGACTTATACTCAGTAGGTTGTGTTTAAGTCCTGAGACCATAGCTACTTGTTTAATTATGACATTTCCAAGATTGATATTGCCATATCCCAATATTTTTCCAATGTTGCCATCTCCATAATAAACACTTGGGCCAGCTTTCTCCACAAAGTCTAATAGCAGGGCCTTATTTCCAGTCATATGTCCTGAACATCCACTGTCCAGAACTAGAATATTTTTCCTGTTGCCCTGCAATCACAAAGACCACTAATTATTAGTTTTAAGGACCCAGACTTGCTTGGATCCTTTGGCCTTATTAAGTTTGTTAACATTTACAGTGGATTTAGCATCAGAGTTTATGTTAACATTTTTCTTATCAGAACTTACACTATCAGACTTTGAATCAGAATTTACACTAGAAGGAACAATGGAAACTCTCTTCAAAGAAGGTTTTATTTGATAATAATCATAGTACAAACTATGATATTCCTTACAAGTATAAATGGAATGCCATAAACTACCACAATGAAAACAAGGATTTTGTGGTTTGTATCTAACAGACTGACTCTTAACTCCTGATTTTGAAGGTAAGAAGTTAATATTCTTATTCTTCCTGCAAAAAGAAGCCAGATGGTTAGAACTTCCATAGTTATGACATGTTTTCCTAGGAGCATCAGGAACAGGTTTATAATCATTGCTTTTATTCACACCTTCCTTTCCATTCCTATTTTCCTAGGTGATTTTACCTTGTTTGCATTCTTAACATCTTTCAGCTTATGTTTAAGCTGCTTCTTCGTCATTAAGCCTATGTTCACTTCAGCTGTCTTTTCCTGTTTTAGTTTGTCAGAAGTTGATTCCTTTGTAACTTCTGATTTTTCATTTTCAGACTTTACAGTTACAAACTTAACAGGTTTTAACTTTGGCTTTTGCTTATCAACAGACTTAATTTCTTCAGTTCCTTTATCTTTCTTATCTTCTCCATAACCTGAGCCCTCTTTCCAGTTTCCACTACTTAGCAAATTTTGAGCTATTTTGCCAGAGTTAGTCCAAGTCCTGATAATCTCTCTTTCCTTTTCTAACTCAGTTTTTAGAGACTCATTTAATTTTAGCACTTCATTCCTAACATAAAAAGCATCATCTCTATCCTTCTGAGTTTGATGGAACATGACTAACTCTTTTTTTAAGAAATCATTCCTTTTCTTAAATGCAAGATTTTTAGAAGTTAATCTTTCACATGTTAAAGTTTGATCTCTATAGCTAACAAACATGGTTTTAAGATATCTTCTTAACTCATTAATATCATCAGTATGAAAAGCATAAGTAGTCTGAGGTACCTTTGTTTCAGCAGCTTCAGAACTGCTCTCAGCAATTTCTTTATCAGCATTTGCCATCAATGCATAGTTCTCCTCACTTTCAGAGTCTGAGGTGTTTGTCCAGCTTTTCTGCTTTCTGACAAGAGCCTTGCCTTTGTCACCCTTTACCTTCTTGCAGTCAGGAGATATGTGGCCTTTCTCACCACAGTTATAGCATTTAACATTGGTGTAGTCTCCTCTGTCAGATTTTCCTCCTCTGCCTTCAGATCTTCTGAAATTCTTCTTATCAGAACTTATGCCTTTCCTGGAAAACTTCTTTCCCTTCCTGAACTTCCTGTATGCAATCTTTGTGATTCCTTTCACCATAAGAGCACACAACTTCATCATCTCCTCATCAGCATCAGTCTCAGGCAAGCTTTCAGAATCTGAGTCATCATTACTCTCAGAACTTGATGACTCAGTATCAGACTTTATGAAAAGAGCTTTACCCTTGTCTTTCTTTGAGGAAGCTGCTTTGGGAAATTCTTCTTCAGCCTTAAGAGCAACTGTCCTTGACTTTCCTCCTTTCCTCTTGCTTCTTTGTTCCATCTCCAGCTCATGAGTCTTGAGCATTCCATAGATTTCGTCAAGAGTTGTTTCATCAAGATTGTAGTTGTCTCTTATTGTTGTTGCCTTCAAATCCCAGCATTCAGGAAGAGCTAACAGGAACTTAAGGTTTGAATCTTCAAGATCATACTCTTTATCAACCAATGACAAATCATTCAAAAGTTTGACAAATCTATCATATAAATCATTCAATGACTCATTAGCCTTTGAGTCAAAGTGTTCATACTCTTGAGTGAGTATTGTCTTCCTGTTCTTCTTAATTGTGTCAGTTCCTTGACACCTTTTTTCCAGAGCATCCCATATCTCCTTAGCAGTCTTGCAGTTGATTACCCTGTTTGACATTACATTATCAATGGCACTATACAGTAAGTGACGTACCTTAGCATCCTTAGCAATTGATGCTATGTCTTCAGCAGTATAATCACTCTTCTCCTTTGGTACGGTCTTTGCTGCTTCACCTGCAACTGCAACAGCGAGCTTGGTTGGTTTGTGAGGGTCTTCCTTGATTCTATCAAGGTATTCTGGATCTGTTGCTTCCAGGAACATGGTCATCCTTACCTTCCATATGGGATATTCAGATGGTCTCAGTATGGGAACTCTGATGGTCTCATACCGACTCTGAAATTGTGTCTTTGGTGGTTCCTCAGTTTTGGTAGACTTAGTTGGAGTTTCTGTGTCCGACATGATTGTGTTTGGATCTTTAACTGTATGTATGTTAACAGATAGGCTCTGATACCAATTGTTAGGTCACACACACACTGTAGAGGGGGTAAATACAGTGTATAGTACACTCAAATCGAACTTTAAGAACTTAAGTAACAGAAAACAAACTTTATTGAAACAATAAACTCTATTACAGTATGGAACTGTTACCTCTCAGTGATGAACAAATATCACGAGAGCTGCTAGGGTTACAATGAATAATCTTCTCCAATAATGATAACACTTATAGTGTAAACCCTATGTCTGTGTTTATATACTACACAGTTACAAGATAATCGCTAATTGATATGGAATATAATTCTGCTTCCTAAAATATATCAATCAGATATCTTTTCTTCCAAGTATTCCATTCTTCACGGAATTCCTTCTTCATGCATATCTCTTCTTATGTTTATCTCAATCTTCTTTCCTTTAATCAGCTACTGTCCTTATCTGATTATCCTTCAGCACTTAAGTTCTGATATCTATCTTCTGATGATTATCTCCTGATAACATACGTACTGATATCCTTATGTCCTGACTTCCAATATAAGTACTGATCAACAGTTAAGTACTGATTTATCCTGTTCAGTAAGATCTGAAAGCTAAACATATAACATATTAGCCATGACATTATCAAATATATCTAACAAAATAGTTTGCAGCACTTTCTGTTATTTTGTCATTCACTTGAAGTAAGAATAATACATGTTCCAATTCTTCATAATACTTCAGTGGAATGACATTTTCACTTATATGATAAACCCTACCATCTGTCATGAAGTACAACAAGATGTGTTCTTTCAAGTAGGTATGGTAAACCATCTGTACAGATTCTAGTTGATTGAATCTTTCAGGAGTTGCTCCAATACATGGTTCACTTATGGAAGTTGGATCATTGGTTGTGTTATGTATTCTTCTTTCATCAACACTTCCCAATCCAGTTTTATCTCTTGCTTCCTTTCCAGTAACCACTCTTGCATCAAAACCACTTGCAGCAGTCTTCAAAGGTTGAGTTTGTTTGGCTTTGGTTAATCCTGGTAGGAGTATCTTTGAAGATTTAATATGAGCAATGTCAGAGGTTTCCTTTGATTTATCTTCTGATATCAAGTTAACTTGAGCTATGTCAGAGGTTACTTGCTTCTTTGAGATATCAGAGCTAACTATATCTTTACCCTGAACAACTTGAGCCATGTAAGAGGTTGTCTTAGAAATTTTTCTTGAAGTCAGAGCAAGATCAGCATCTTCAACAGTAATTTCTTCATCCACAGGAGGCACATAAACCTTGATAGGTTCACCAACTTTCTCTTTTCCCTTGGACCTTGGATCTATCTGTAATTATGATTTAGTCTTAGTTGCTTCAGGATTTGTTCTTTCCTTTATCACAATGCATTTGGTCTTTGGAAGTTTCTTTTTACCAACAGAAGCTTCAGATTTAGATTTGACTTTTTTCTGACTTCAGTGTAGCTTCTTCTTCCATCAGACTCTCAAAGTCCATTCCTGGATTTTCCTTAAGAAATAACTGTCTTGATAATTCTTCATCAAGATCCAAAAGTTCATCAGAACTTATTCTTTTACCAGTAGCAGAAATAATTCTTTTTCTAGCATCAGAACTTGTCCTGTGACTTGTAATTTCAGCTCTTCTTGATGAGAAACTTCTGCCTTGACCATGACCTCCACCCATTCCAGAGTTTCCCTGGTCATCTTTTTCATCATCCTTCCCCTTCAGTGTCTGATTAGTTTTGCATTTGGACTTAATTACTTTCTTCCCCTTTTTGGCATCAGCAGGTAAGAGAAGAGAGACAAGCAATTCCACTGAGGCTTGGATTTCATCGAGTTGAGATTGCTGAGAAGCTTGATGTTTCAAAATATCATCAATCTGAGACTGTTGCTTCTCTTGGGTCTTCTCAATGTAAGCAACTCTGTCAAAGGTAGGTTGGAAGAATTTTTTCTTATCAAGTTTCCTAGTCATATCTTGCTTGAGCAATTCTTCCTTAACTTGACGTAACTCTGCATGAGTTGTTGAATGGAGACCTTGCAGATGTCTAGTACTCAATGCAGTGACTCGTAGCTGTGTCTTGAAATCATCATTAATTAACATTTCATCAGCTTTTGCCTAGTGCTCAGCAAGAATCTTTTCAGATGGAACAAAGGTAACTGAGTTCCATTCCTTAGTCCACTCCTGTCCTCTAGGAGTTTCACTCCAAGGTACTGGTGCTTCTCCTCGTACAAACTTCTTGACTAGTTCAGATTTAGAAACAGTTTGTGGAGGTGCATGTCCTGAAGGACCAGCTTCATCAGAATCTGCATGTGGAGCAGCATCACCAGTATCATCAGCATTTGTAGCATCAAAACTTACAGAATAAGCATCTTCTGATAAAACAACAGTATGAAAAGCAATCGAGGCTTCAGCATCATCCTCTAAGTGCTAATCTGTTTCCAAGTTCTGATCAACAGCCATATCCTGATGCTCACCTATAGTCCGATCATCAACATCTAGATGTAGAGAAGGTGTGGTAGATAATTCTCGAGTTTGAGTAGCATCAGTAACAGGTGGTGTTGATGGATTAATTGTTGTTGGAGCTTCTAAGTAGAGAACCTCAGGCACAACCAGGTTTTGAATATCAATTTCAGCACTTGTGCCTGGGTCTACAGGAGATACAGTTTCATGTACAGGAGACACAGATGGTATGTTTGCCTTGTCTGTAGAAGCTTCCTGAGGTGGGGACAATGAAGAAGGAGATGCAGTAGCTTCAGCAAATTCTGGTTCTTTTGAGATCAGAGATTCCAGATCTCCTTTATAACGACTCGTATATTTCTGTAATATTTAAATATGCAATTATTGCGTAAATATATTGAATAAAGAATTTTGTATTAATTTTGGTCCCTGTGTCTGATTTATTATTGTTTATAGGTGATTGTTGGATTGCGTGGTGTGTTTTCATAATTAGCTACTGCACCGTTTTACTTTGATTTCACTTTTAAAAATGATTTTATGACAATCTTATTTTCAAAAGCTATCTAGGTTGCCTCTAATTTTTTTTTATGATTCTAAAATTTTAAGGACTATTTTTGGGATTTTATAAAATGTACAAATCAATATTCTGTTAATTATTTATTTTTGAATGATTTTCTGACTGTCTTTATTAGTAAAATCCATATTTAATTCCAGACTTCTTCAAAAATCATAAAACTTGTATTTTATTAAGTTCATAATATTCTAAGATTTTTAAAAATTATTTTGGAAATTTTCGGGATTAAACTTACCCGCGCATGGTTTCATTTAAAGGCTAAAAGCGGGTATAAGTTGCATTTTAAAAATTGTCTTAATATTTCAAAATCTATGTTATTACAAACTTCGGGATATTTGTGACATTTTAAGACTATTTTGGAATTTTTCTGACTAACTCTCGCGCGCGGTATGTATCGCCAATTTTACGATTCGGTGTTATAAAAATTTTGTCCAGTCTAGGAAGTAGCCACGTGTTCCTTTTTATTGGACACGCGGCTTAACAAAAGGAGGGGGCATTTCTTTTCCTTCCGGTTCATTCGACCCGGTCTCTCTCTCTCTCTCATCATCTCATCTCTCTCTCCCTATCTTCTCTCGTGAATCCTATCTATCTCCTTCTCTGTTCTTTCTCTTTGCTTTCCTGTTTCTTGCTGTTGTTTGCCGTGTTTCGGCCGTTATTTTTCCGATTGGTCCCTGCCTTCGATTCGCCTCTGTATATATATATATATTTATATATGTGTTTGTGTATGTGTGAGTATATGTGTGCGTGTGTGAGTATGTGTATGTGTGTTTTGCTTCCGTGTTGCTGTTGTGTAGCGGTGTCGCCTGTCCTGGCCGTTTTCCGGCTGTCTTGTTCTTCTCGGTGGCACGTGTAGCCACTGTCCTTGCCCTGTTTATTTTGCAGACTTTAATTTGGGAAAATTAGTATATTAATTATTATTGATATATCTCTTACAGGATTTTTTGTTGACTGACTTCATGAAATAAATTATTTGTACGGAGAATATTTCGATTAATCGGCGGAGTTTCGTGTTGGGAACCCGAGAATTAATCGGGTACCCTCGAAATTTTGCTGCCGTCCGCGATGACTTCTTACGAGCGGACGGTGGAAGGTGATGACGTTGTTCTGAGTCCTAAATATTTTAATAAATAAAATGAGTTGTATAAATTGTTTTCGGGACTAAAAACATTTAGTTATGTGGCGATTTGAATTGTTGTGTTGGGATTTGGCGTCGATTGATGTTTCGACAGGTAGGCCTATAAACAGAAGAGTCACTGTCCAAATTTTTCTAAAAATTTCCTTAAATTAAAAATCGAGGACATATATCTCGTTTAATACAAATTAACCCATGATTGTTATGTACACTATTATTGCGTATATATTATTTTTATTAATATGCATGCGAGTCGGGAATTATATCGTTAGATAATTATTAGTGAGGAAAAGTCAAGCACAATCGGTCGTTTAATCTAGGTTGTTTTGATTTCGTAGGTTCGAGTCAAAGGACCCAGTAGATGAAGTCAATTAGAGTTAAGCCAAGAGTTAGTGCAAAGCTTCGCAAGGCAAGTACCCCTGAACTAATATTTTACAGTTCAGTATATATGAATAGTTGTTGATTTGAATTACGTACTGGAACAGAACGTTTAAAGTTAGGTATTCCCCGTATTAAATATGTTTTACTGAACGAGGTTTTGGGGAAAAAGTAACTTCTGAAAATGCCTATCTCTAGACCGTGATTAAAAATTTAAAAAGAGATTTTTAGAATGTGTGTTGTAATTGTTTAAAAAGGAGATTGGTGTAAATGGTTTTGTAAACTGGATAAAAATAGATCAGATATTGGGTGGTCAGTTGGCGTAAGAGGTCCGTTATTAGGTAACGGCCCAGCATGGTTGCGTAAGAGGCTAAGTCGGATGCACGCACTGGTAGGCCACTTAGTCCAGCATGACATAGACCTAGCTAGTCTCTGAGTTCCGGAATGAAACTTGTGGTGGGATAGACTGATCAGTTGTCCCTAGAATTCATCCTCTTTTATATATCTAATAAAGGTTTAATGGTTCCCGAAACGGAACAAATGGTTTATAGTCCCCGTAACGGGACAGGTGATTTATGGGTCCAGCAATGGACAGTGGTTTTGGAAAGGAAATAGCATGCTAAACTTGAACTCTGGTATTTTTTTTACACAGCACACTACAGATGATGTTATTTTGCAAAGCATGCTAGTTTTGATATCCAGTTTATACCTGTTTTACGGATTTTTCGTATATCAGTTTAATATCTGTTCCTATACTGTTTTATACATCATGTTACTGATTATTCATATAGAGGTACTGTTAGGCAATGTATTGCTCACCCTTGCAGCTTTTTTTGTATTTATTTATTGCAGATGTCTAGAAGACCAGGTCAACGTAGAGTCTCAGCCTCCGGTCCCGGCTCCTCTGAGGTAGTTTGTATCAGGACCTGAGGTCTGATGAGTTGTTGTAATAAGGGAGAGTGTCTGGTTTTGAATAAGTTAGTGTGTGTGTTGTAACCTAAATAATACTTGAACCTGTTTCGGCTCCTGGTTGGGGTCGTGTATTGTAATAAAGTTTATTTAGTAGTTTTGTTATAATTAATCATATTTTTGGTGACGTCAGCCCCTGACCCCGGGGTTGAGGCCGTCACAGTTGGTATTAGAGCCACAAGTTCAAATCCCTAATTTAGGTTAAGAGATGAGTTAGTAAGGTGTAGGAAGTATGTCATATAGTGTGAGTCGGCAACTCATGTCGAGGAGCAACCTTAAGTGTCAGTCGAGGGTTCCAACGACGTTACCCTGGCATCTATTAATATTTTAATAGACTCGCCTTAACTTTGTTATGTCTTTCATGTATATTGTTATGATTGACAGTGGCCTATAGTGATCTCCAGTTCTCCTTCTCGGGGAAACCCGTCAGACTCAGATGATTCAGATTCTGAGCGGACCTTGGATGTTGTAGCCGAGGAGACTCCTATGCCTCCTCCACCTGTTCCTCCAGTTTTATCAGGAGGTGTGTCAGGACCTACTATCTGTCCTCGCTGGGTACGAAGGTCAGTGTCGGCTGTTAGGGATTTCCCTCCAGGATGTGGTCCTAGTTCCTCCACCTCGAGACCACCTGTTCCTCCCTTTGTTCCTTCAGGTGCATCCTCCCCGATCCCTTATGTAATAACCCCAATTTTTGGAAATTTTTGAAACCCTTATGAATAGTGTTTTTGCTGAATGAGAAAACTTTTCATGCCACACTATGTAGGGGTTCTGTTATGGATATTCTAAGATCGTATTAGTATTCCATAAAGTAAATAAGTGTATGTAAAGATCGTCAGAATCCAATTCCGAACACTTTGATTTTTCTCGAAAATCCACCAGATACCGAAAGAATTGAGTATAAGGTAACATGATTAAAGGGATTTAAATTCAAGGATTATAAGAGAGGATTATAAAAAGGAATATAATGTATTGAGAAAGGTTAAGGGAACCCAAGTAATAAGATCCCGGGTATGATCCCTCAAACGATCAACGAGAAAGAGAGTTATGCGAACCGTAAAATAAATAAACGTCCAAGGGGCAAGCACATGCAAGTAACATGAGAAGGAAGCTTCTAATATGAGCTAAAACATGTGGTTAGAAGCTAGGTGACATCATCACACCACAAGAATGAGACATGTGGCAAAGTAGTGATGCAAGCAATGACATAAGCAAGTGAAAACAAGATATTTAGCCAATAATTAACCACAACCATGCATTATTTGCACAAATATCAAGGCAAGACAAGCAAGCAAAAGCTCTCCCCCATTTCTTTCTTCTTCCATTTGTCCTTTTCAAGAAATGAAGAAATAGATTTTCAAAACTCAAGTTCTAGGCCATGGAAAATTACAAGGTTTGTTTCCTTGGATCCTATATTTCATAACTTAGTTATACCATGAGTTTAAGATCAAGATTCCATGGTTTGCATAGCTAATCCACTCATCAAAGATGATGATGAATAGTAGTGAATAGTAACTTACTTTGATTTTCTTGATTTTCATGAAAGCTTAAGGTTGATTAAGCATAGATCAAGGTTCCTAGAGGCTTGTTAGTGACTACCCACTCTCCAAGGAAGGTATAAACTCTTGAACCCTTAGTTTTAAGTATGGTTAAAGTTAAGCTTAGGCATAAGTGTGAATGTTAAACTTGAATTGGTTGGGGCTGTTATGATGTGTTTTGGATGGATGTTGGTTGTATGATTGATTTGAGGTTGAATTGTGATGGTTTTTGAATGTTTTAAATTTGGGAAATCGCGTAAACATAGCCGTCGTAACGTCCGATTTTCTTTAGACTGTTTTTGTGCATAACATTAGGACCCGAGAACCCCCTGCTAGATTATGACCATTGCCATGTCTAGATAGCTCGTGTTACGAGCTTCGTTTTGATATGTAGTTCGTTCGATTCCGATGCACGGTTTAGGAGAAACGACCGTTTCAAGTAACGGCGTTTCGCGAACGAAACATTTCCCCTCGCCTTACTTTGAAACATAGGTTAAAGACCAAAAAGGACTAATTGAAGTATGAAACATTTATGGTAAGTGTGTTAGGCAGTTGGTAAGACACTCGCGAAGGAATCGCCTTAAAACTCGTAAAGGTTAAATTATTAAAAATGGTGGAGCCGAGGGTACCCGAGTGACTTAAGCGAATCAGTGAGCGCAAAACGAGCGTTAGAGTCTAAGTTAGTTAAAGTATAGATTTACAAGTGACTTTGGTTTAATTCCAACTTACTTGTTGCTTATAGGTTACCAGACTCGTCCCGAGCCATTCGTAACCCCCAGTCGCTCAGGCAAGTTTTCTACCCGTTATACTGTTGCTGTGATGTAAATATATGTATATGCATTATCTTGTGATATTGCATGATTGTTATTAGCAAATTTTGCGATATATTGGAGCATGCTAATATGGTATATATGCATGTCTGTTTCGTAATCTGGTTATCTATCTGTTGATTTCAATGCTTATAGTTGCATAATACCTATGCTAGAAATAAGCAAGTAGTTGCGTATACCCTTAGTATAGGGGATAAAAGGTGAACATATTTCTAAACCGGGAGTTGATGTTCCCGAGTATATTATATATATATATTTATTTATATATATATATATGGATATAGTTTTTAAAACTATTAATCGAATAAGGTTTATTCGATAACTTTAACTTTATTTTATTATTGAATATTATTTTGAATATTCATTCGAGGACTTATGACTCCTTTTACTTTATTAATGAATATTATTTTGAATATTATTCGAAGGCGTATGACTCCTTTTATTTATTTATCTGAATATTATTTGAATATTCATTCGAGGGCTTATGACTCTTTTATATTATTTATTGAATATTATTTGAATATTCATTCGAGGACTTATGACTCAGTTTATATTATTATTGAATATTACTTGGATATTCATTTGAGGATGTATGACTCCTTTATTTTATGAATATTATTTATAGTATTCATTCGAGGTATTATGACTCCGCTTATTACTTAATAATATTCTTTATTGTATTAAAGAATAAGGTGTCGATAATCAAACTTATTTTTGATTATTCAAATAAAGATATTACTTTCGTATAAGTATATCTTTGATTATTTTCTATTCATTCAAGTATAAGTTTTCCAACTTCTACCTCAATTATTCTTATGGAAATATTATTTAAATAATAATATTCAGATATTTCTTTCATATCGGGACTGATTTATTTTAATAAATCAGTATTACTCCAAACATTCTTTAAAATGTTTTCGAGTCTTCAAAATGATTTTTAAAAGTTAGAACGGATCCCAAAACTCATTTTTATATTTAAGATCTTCCTTTCAAAGGGGATTTAAATATTCGCTCAAAACCTGGGGAATCCGGCTCAGTGGTGTATTTTATATTCGCAACGAGGTTGCTGTTTTGGTAAATAAATTGATTACTTACCCAACGTTCGGGAAGTAAGTCCATCTATTGAGTCGGCATAAGCAACATGGGCTCAGTGGGCGTCCATGATAGTGTAAGTGGCTCAGTGGGAGTCCATCAAATGCATAAGTGGCTGAGTGGCAGTCCAGCATAAGGTCCTATTGCGACCAGGGTGATGACCAGTGGGGAATTCGTCCATCTACTAGTAGAAAAGGTTACTTATGGGTATCTTTGCCTGATCAGCAAGATATCTGGTTTATGCCAAAATTCTTTTCCTTTCCAAAATTCATTGGATGTTTCAAACTCTGTTCATACTTTACATAACAGAGGTTCCAGGAAATGTTTAAGAGATATATATATGTGGATATATATATATATATCGGGACTAAATAAAGTATCTCGTAACTTTATTTCATTCAATAATATTTCAAAGATTGAATCTATTCAAATCTTGTCTTGTAGTCTCATCTATGTGATGAACTTTTGAAACTGATTATAACTTGAACGGTGGTAGTTTAAGTAGTATTGGGAAAGATATAAGTATATTGGGGTATTTGGTAACCTCATCTTTTAAACTTATATCTAGTAAATGATTATCTTATGCATGACAAAGATTTTCAGAAAAACGTTGAGACAAGGTTAGATATATGAGATCACCTTGCAACGATATTTTTATACAGTTATACACTGGGACTTTGTGTATATTATGCATGGAAGAGGACTTCCAATATTTTGAAAAGTATATATGTATATATACTGAATATTTTGCGACTTCATCGCATTAAGATATCAAACTTGGTTTATTTCTTTTGACCAAGACTTTCATGAGTATTATGAGTAGGCTCATATATTGTAAATCATTATACATATTATTTTGGTGGGCTTGCTGCTCACCCTTGCTTTATTTCTTCATCACACAACAACAGTTAGGAAAGATGGCCAGACTCCAGCAGACCCAGCGCAAGCGCGTGGGAAACGTTCCGCGTCTTCCCGTTGATGTTGTAGCTGCTATAGCTGCAGAGGTAGATCTATTGTAGATCAGACCATCTACTTTTGAGAATCAATTATATATAATTATAACTTGTGGCAGATAATGGCAATTAACTGTAAATTTATCAAGTAATCATTTTGGGTTGTAATAACTTTTAAATTGTGGATTCAAAGACTTGTACTTATTTAAATTTTATTTCTGAGACTATAATGGGTTGTGGTGTGTGTTAGTGTGGGGTCACAACATAAGGTTATTATTATTAATTAAGTGAAGTGATATTGTGGAAAGAAAGACCGTGACGACTCGGATCCTCGACCCCGGATCTGGGGGTGTTACACCTTACCATGGTCACCGAGCGGTGAACCAGTCTTTGATCAGAGAGCAGAGCCCAGGGTTAGCAGCTCAGCTTGACCAGATTCCGGTCGGGCCTTTCCAGGGTATTCCTGCCCCTTCCCCAGATGTGCAAGAGAGAGTTCGATCTTTGACTCAGGCTGCAGTAGAGAGAGCTCGGACCATTGACCGTTTCATTAGCTCCGAGTTTAGGGTTGTTCAGTACCAGGATCTTGTGAACTGGTTGGTATTTGAGTTAGGATCCATTGGTGGTAGTGGCAGTGGCTAGATTAGACTTGATGTAGTGAGATACAGAGCCCAGAGTTAGTTGCAGGAGTTCTGTAGATGCTTTTCTTATGTATGTTTTCTTTGTATTGTAGCTTGTATTAGGCGGGGCTGCTATGACAGCCAATTTTGTTGTGTACTTAGTATGCTATGAGTGTTGTACTGTAGTTGTTAGATGGATTTGTACTGTTGTTGTATTATTATTTTCTGATGTTACGGTTGTCGGTTTTATTTTATTGTACTTTTGTTATTGCTGTTATTGTTATTGTTGTATTTGTTGCTGGATTGTTGAATTTGGTTATGCATCATGGGTGGACCCCAAATAAATAAGGAAGGGAATATTTAATTGTGACCGCATTCTCCTGATGCATAAAACTGTTGCTACCCGGGGGCACAATTTTCATATAAAACCTTTTTGTTTTGATTCAGGAGAATGCCTCCCAAGAAAAATTTCCCGTCCAATTCCTCCAGCAGGAACTCTGAAGGGGGCCCAGTCATGGATGGATTACTAGATTTGTTGCGCCAACAGTCTAATCAGATGGCTCAGCAGCAAGAACAATTCCAACAGCAGCAACAACAATTCCTACAATAGCAGCAACAACAACAACAATTTATACAACAACAACATCAACAAATCCAACAACAGCTACAGCTTCAACAACAACCCCAGCCAAAAGAGTTGAACCAGACTGTTAGTTTCAAGTCCTTCCATTCAGTTAAACCTCCAGAGTTTAAGGGCGAGGTAGACCCGATTGCTGCTAGAATTTGGCTTAAAGAAATGGAGAAAGCCTTCACCCTTATTCAGGTGAGTGATGATTCTAAGTCAGATTATGCTAGTTATTTTCTAAAAGGTAAAGCAAGTTTTTGGTGGCAATCTGCGCGTGCCTTAGAAGGAGAAGGCCATGTTTCTTGGGCTAGATTTACGGAGCTGTTTCTAGAAAAGTATTTTCCAGATTGTTTACAGAGTCAGTTGGAAATAGAGTTTTTAGAATTAAAACAGGGAGAAAGGAGCGTGGCTGAGTATGAGGCCAAGTTTACGGAGTTGGTTCGACCAGCCCCTGGATATGTGAACACTGAGATTCAGAAAGCTAGGAGATTTCAGCAAGGACTAAAGCCGGAAGCTCGTAGTGGAGTGGTGGCCCTACAACTTAAGACATATACCTCTGTAGTTCAAGCCGCCCTGGTAATTGAAAGTGATCAGAAGTTGGCCTCCAAGGAAAGGGGTGATCGGAAGAGAAAGTTTGAAGGTGGTACATGTAATGCAGACCAGGAGGAGTCTAGTCAGAAGTTCCCAAGGAAGTTTGGCCGGAATAGGAATAGGAGATTTAGAAGGCAAGGCATGGCTCAGACAAATTCTGGTGTCACCTCAGTTGCCTCTGCCCCAGTCCAGTCAACCAGGCTAGTTGTGGATTGTAAGTTATGTGGTAGAAAACATAGTGGTCTGTGCCGAAAGGATGTCCAGTGTTTTAAATGCGATAAAAAGGGTCATTATGCGTCATAATGTAACCTAGGAAACATCAGAGTCACCTGCTTCAAGTGTGGTAAGGTTGGGCACATCTCCAGAAACTGCAAGACGGCTACTCAAGGTAATGTAGGAGGGAATGAATCTCAAGAACCAACAACTAGCTCAGCAAAAGCCAGAACCTTTAAAATGACCAAGAAATCTAATGCTCAAGATTTAGATGTGGTTGCAGGTACGCTTTCTCTAAATTCAGTGCCTGTTAAGGTTTTATTTGATTCAGGAGCATCTAAGTCCTTTATATCTAAAGAATGTGTAAGTAAAATGAATTTGATGTTGGAAAATTTAGATGTGCCCTTATCGATAGAGGTAGCTAATCAGGATAAAGTCTTAGTAAACCAGTTTTGCCCTAGATGTCGAATAGAAATTTGCGGGCATCTCTTTTTGGTGGATTTAATACCCTTTCAGTTAGGAGAGTTTGATGTAATTTTAGGAATGGATTGGTTGTCTCGGCATAAGGTAAATATTGATTATAAGAAAAAGAAAGTTTTGTTATATTCAGAAGACAATAAAAGAATAGTTTATCAAGGACAAAAACCGAACAAGAAATTTCTTTCTATCTTGGAAGCGAATAAGTTATTGAGACAAGGTTGTGAAGCATATTTAGCCTATGTTGTGGACACTGAGAAGAGAGTACCCGAACTGGAGAAGATTTCAGTAGTTAATGAATTTTCAGATGTGTTTCCAGATGAGTTACCAGGATTACCACCAGATCGGGAGATTGAGTTTTCTATTGATTTGATTCCGGGAGCAGAACCAGTTTCAAAGGCACCTTACCGTATGGCCCCAATAGAAATGAAAGAACTAGCTAAACAACTTCAGGAACTTTTGGATAAAGGGGTAATTAGACCAAGTGTATCCCCGTGGGGCGCCAGTGTTATTTGTGAAAAAAAGGATGGAAGCATGAGATTGTGTATTGACTACCGAGAATAGAATAAGTTAACCATCAAGAATAAGTATCCCCTACCCAGGATTGATGATTTATTTGATCAACTGAAGGGAGCATGTTGTTTTTCCAAGATCGACTTAAGATCGGGCTATCATCAGTTGAAGATCAAGTCTGAAGATATACCGAAGACTGCTTTTCGAACCAGGTATGGCCATTACGAGTTTCTAGTGATGTCATTCGGGTTGACTAATGCGCCAGTGGCTTTTATGGATTTAATGAACCAGGTGTATAAGGAGTACTTGGATAAGTTTGTTATTGTATTTATTGATGACATTCTCATCTACTCAAAGACCAAAGATGACCATGCCGGACATCTAAGAATTGCATTACAAAAGTTGAGAGAAAAACGATTATATGCTAAGTTCTCAAAGTGTGAATTTTGGTTGGAAGAAGTCCAGTTTTTAGGTCATATAGTTGGTAAGGATGGTATTAAGGTAGACCCTGCGAAGATTGAAGCGGTATCCAGATTGGACGGAGAAATGTGAAGAAAGCTTCCAAGAGTTAAAGAAAAGACTAGTGACAACACCAGTGTTAGCAATACCAGATAAAACCGGGAATTTCGTAATTTTCAGTGATGTTTCTCTTAAAGGATTAGGCTGTGTGCTAATGCAACATGATAAGGTTATTGCGTATGCGTCTAGACAGTTAAAGCCCCATGAGCAGAAATATCCAGTTCATGATCTTGAGCTGGCGGCTATAGTGTTTGCTTTGAAGTTATGACGTCATTAATTGTACGGAGAGAAATGTGATATCTACACGGATCATAAAAGCTTAAAGTATATATTCACCCAAAAGGACTTAAACATGAGACAAAAGAGATGGTTGGAGTTTATTAAGGACTATGACTGTTCAATTAACTATCACCCAGGTAAGGCTAATATGGTAGCTGTGCCCTAAGTAGAAAAGAAAAATTAAGCATGGCCCGTATCGCGAATGAATTAGCCCGGGACTTAGAAAAGATGGAAATCGAAATTCGAGTATCAGGTGAAGATCGGGAAACGCTATACGAGATTACTTTCCAGCCAGCGTTAATGGAAAAGATTAAAAGAGGTCAAAAAGGAGTTATGGAACGAGAATCGGAAGATCTGACCGGAGAAGAATATGTACTCAAAAGGATAACCGCGGTCTATATAAGTTTTCCTCTCGCATCTGGATTCCTAATGTAGAAGAACTGAAGAATGAAATATTGCATGAAGCACACAATTCTAGGTTTTCTATTCATCCTGGTAGCACGAAGATGTACCAAGATTTAAAGAAACACTTCTGGTGGCCAGGAATGAAGAAAGAGATTGCGGAGTGGGTTAGCAAGTGTCATGTGTGTCAGAGAGTAAAAGCAGAGCACCAAAGGCCCAGTGGATTGTTGCAGCCTCTGGAAATTCCACAATGGAAGTGGGAAGAAATTGCAATGGATTTTGTGGTAGGCTTGCCAAGGAGAAGATCGAATCACGATGCCATTTGGGTAATCATTGATAGATTGACCAAGTCAGTGCATTTCCTCCCAATTAATGAAAAGTATTCTCTGGAAAAGCTAGTTAAAATATATTTAGATGAGATAGTTTCCAAGCATGGGGTACCTGTGTCTATAGTATCAGATCGAGATCCAAGATTTAATTCGAGGTTTTGGACAAAGTTACAAGAGTGTTTAGGAACTAAGTTAAATATGAGCACCGCTTATCATCCTCAAACTGATGGCCAGAGTGAGAGAACGATCCAGACAATCGAAGATATGTTAAGGGTATGTGCTTTGGATTTCAAGGGAAGTTGGGACGATCATTTACCATTAATAGAATTTTCCTATAATAACATCTACTATGCCAGTATTGGAATGCCACCCTACGAAGCTTTATATAGACGAAAGTGTAGATCACCTCTATACTGGGATGAGGTAGGAGAAAAGAAAGTGTTAGGACCTGAATTAGTGTAGCAGACAAAAGAAGCAGTGGTGTTAATTCGGAAAAGATTGGAAGCCGCTCTGATAGACAGAAAAAGAATGCAGATTTACATCGAAAGGACATAAGTTTTAAAATAGGATCATTGGTATTACTAAAAGTTTTGCCATGGAAAGGATTGATTCGATTCGGTCAGAAAGGTAAACTGAGTCCGAGATATATAGGACCATTTGAAGTTTTGAAGCAAATAGGAAAAGTGGCATACGAGATAGCTCTACCCCCGCAGTGGCAGCATATCCATAATGTATTTCATGTGTCCATGTTGAAGCCGTACATTCCTACCTCGAATCAAGTAATTGAATATGAACCGATCGAGCTTCAATCGGATTTATCCTATGTGGAGCAGCCAATCCAGATATTAGATCGTAAGGAGCGTGTACTTAGAAATAAATCTATCCCTATAGTTAAAGTACTTTGGAGAAACCCTAGGGTAGAAGAGTCTACCTGTGAACTAGAATCAGATATGCTTGACAAATATCCTCACTTATTTAATTAGTAAAGATTCTGAGGACAGAACCTTTTTAAGGGGGGAAGGATATAACGACTCGTATATTTATGTAATATTTAAATATGCAATTATTGCATAAATATATTGAATAAATAATTTTGTATTAATTTTGGTCCCTGTTTCTGATTTATTATTGTTTATAGGTGATTGTTGGATTGCGTGGTGTGTTTTCATAATTAGTTGCTGCACCATTTTATTTTGATTTCACTTTTAAAAATGATTTTACGACAATCTTATTTTTAAAAGCTATCTAGGTTGCCTCTAAATTTTTTTTTATGATTCTAAAATTTTAAGGACTATTTCTGGGATTTTATAAAATTTACAAATCAATATTCTGTTAATTATTTATTTTTGAATGATTTTATTAGGTTCATAATATTCTGAGAATTTTAAAAATTATTTTGGAAATTTTCGGGATTAAACTTACCCGCGCATGGTTTCATTTAAAGGCTAAAAGCGGGTATAAGTTGCGTTTTGAAAATTTTCTTAAAATTTCAAAATCTATGTTTTTACAAACTTCGGGATATTTGTGACATTTTAAGACTATTTTGGAATTTTTCCGACTAACTCTCGCGCGCGGTATGTATCGCCAATTTTACGATTCAGTGTTATAAAAATTTTGTCCAGTCTTGGAAGTAGCCACGTGTTCCTTTTTATTGGACACGCGGCTTAACAGAAGGAGGGGGCATTTCTTTTCCTTTCGGTTAATTCGACCCGGTCTCTCTCTCTCTCTCGAATAATCTCATCATTCTCCCTATCTTCTCTGTTCTTTCTCTTTGCTTTCCTGTTTCTTGCTGTTGTTCGCCGTGTTCCGGCCGTTATTTTTCCGGTTGGTCCCTGCCTTCGATTCGCCTCTGTATATATATATATTTATATATGTGTGTGTGTATGTGTGAGTATATGTGTACGTGTGTGAGTATGTGTGTGTGTGTGTTTTGCTTCCGTGTTGCTGTTGTGTGGCGGTGTCGCCTGTCCTTGCCGAGAATTAATCGGCGGAGTTTCGTGTTGGGAACCCGAGAATTAATTGGGTACCCGCGAAATTTTGCTGCCGTCCGCGATGACTTTTTACGAGCGGATGGTGGACGGTGATGACGTTGTTCCGAGTCCTAAATATTTTAATAATTAAAATGAGTTATATAAATTGTTTTCGGGACTAAAAAAATTTAGTTATGTGGCGATTTGAATTGTTTTGTTGGGATTTGGCGTCGATTGAAGTTTCGAAGGGTAGGCCTATAAACAGAAGAGTCGATGTCCAAATTTTTCTAAAAATTTCCTTAAATTATAAATCGAGTACATAAATCTCGTTTAATACAAATTAACCCATGATTGTTATGTGCACTATTATTGCATATATATTATTGTTATTAATATGCATGCGAGTCGGGAATTATATCGTTAGATAATTATTAGTGAGGAAAAGTCAAGCACAATCGGTCATTTAACCTAGGTTGTTTTGATTTCGTAGGTTCGAGTCAAAGGACCCGGTAGTTGAAGTCAATTAGAGTTAAGCCAAGAGTTAGTACAAAGCTTCGCAAGGCAAGTACCCCTGAACTAATCTTTTACAGTTCAGTATATATGAATGGTTGTTGATTTGAATTACGTACTGGAACATAACGTTTTAAGTTACGTATTCCCCGTATTTAAATATGTTTTACTGAACGAGGTTTTGGGGAAAAAGTAACTTCTGAAAATGCCTATCTCTAGATTGTGATTAAAAATTTAAAAAGGGATTTTTAGAATGTGTGTTATAATTGTTTAAAAAGGAGATATGTGTAAATGGTTTTGGAAACTGGATAAAAATAAATCAGATATTGGGTGGTCAGTTGGCATAAGAGGTCCATTATTAGGTAACGGCCCAGCATGGTGGCGTAAGAGGCTAAGTCGGATGCACGCACTGGTCGGCCGCTTAGTCCAGCATGACAGAGGCCTAGCTAGTCTCTGAGTTCTGGAACGAAACTTGTGGTGGGATAGACTGATCAGCTGTCCCTAGAATTCATCCTCTTTTATATATCTGATAAAGGTTTAATGGTTCCCGAAACGGAATAAATGGTTTATAGTCCCCGTAACGGGACATGTGATTTATGGGTCCAGCAATGGACAATGGTTTTGGAAAGGAAATAGCATGCTAAACTTGAACTCTGGTATTTTTTTTTACACAGCACACTACAAATGATGTTATTTTGCAAAGCATGCTAGTTTCGATATCCAGTTTATACCTGTTTTATGGATTTTTCATATATCAGTTTAATATCTGTTCCTATACTATTTCATACATCCTGTTACTTATTATTCATATAGAGGTACTGTTGGGCAATGGATTGCTCACCCTTGCAGCTTGTTTTGTATTATTTATTGCAGATGTCTAGAAGACTAGCTCAACGTAGAGTGTTAGCCTCCGGTCCCGGCTCCTCTGAGGTAGTTTGTATCAGGCCCTGAGGTCTGATGAGTTGCTGTAATAAGGGAGAGTGTCTAGTTTTGAATAAATTAGTGTGTGTGTTGTAACCTAAATAATACTTGAACCTGTGTCGGCTCCTGGTTGGGGTCGTGTATTATAATAAAGTTTATTTAGTAGTTTTGTTATAATTTATCATATTTTTGGTGACGTCAACCCCTGACCCCGGGGTTGAGGCCGTCACATCCTTCCTTAGTTGCTGCTTCCTCATCATCTGAAGCTGGCCTTTTAGCTCTCTGTTTCTTGTATCTCTTAGAAGGTGGGGATTCCTTGGGAGGTTCAGCAGAAGTCATTCTTCTAAGCCTTTTGAGAAGCTTAGATCCCCCAATTCGAGAATCCTTCTGAGAAGGGACCTTCTCAGCTTCTGTAACAACAGGTTCTGATACAGAAACCTGTTCCTCACTATCAGACTCATCTCTCAGAACAATCCTCCTTCTCTTCTGTGGTGTCTGAGGAACAGTCTTTGTCCTCTTGGGCTTGGAAGATGAAGGCTTCACAGTAGGTGCTGAGGATGAAGGTTGAGCTGTCTGTGAAGGTGTGAGATATGTTTTAAGATATGTTCTGAGGGAGGGTTGAGGTATAGATGTATCTATGGTTTGTTCTGATGGTTGGTGTGATATTTCAGATGTGGTGGTAGATTGAACATCTGGATAAACAGATCTATAGGTTTGAGGATCAGCATTTACCAGGATCTGTTTTACAGACTGAGGTATCTGTAAAGGTCTAACCACCATTTTCTTAAGGTCAGCATTTACCAAGTCATTAAAAGCCCGTTTTGCAAGTTTAAAAGGTGGAATTAAAGAACTGGCTAGTTGAGGGTCATCAGCACAGCAAAAGGTATATATAAGCTGACAGAATCTAGCAAAGTAAACTACATTTTTATCCTCTGTCCTCCTATCCCCTATAAAACCTAGCACAACACTTGCAAAATCAAAATGAGTTTGGTTAATAATGGCATACCCGATGTGCTGACTCATTATTGGAATGGCATCAAAGTTGGAACACTTATTGCCGAATGCTTTAGTGATGTAGTCGAAGAAAAAGCTCCATTCCTTTCTGATATGTGCTCGTTTCAACTGTCCAAGCTTGGCCAAACTCTTCTCATACCCCAAATTGGCCATGAGCTGTTATAGAGCTGGTTCCTCCGGTGTTGAGAAAATGCAGCCTTCTGGTAAATGTAAAGCCTTGCGAACTGTTCCAGGAGTTACCACATGTTCAGAATCATCCACTTCAAAAACAATGCTGGGAGTACCATTAGCACCACCATTATCAAAATGCCCAGTCCGCCAAAACGTCAGAACTTGTTGGCTTGAAAAGACTGAAGGTTGGGTCAATGCATACCCAATTTCACTGTGTGCAAGAAGAACTTGCACAAAATGCAACTCAGACGGAGCTTCATCATGGTTTAGGATTGCAGCATAGTTGTTGGGAACGAACTTAGCTCCATCGATGATCAAATCCTTAGGTGCCATGAGAAAAATTTAAAATTAAGATTGCCTGTAAGGTGTTTGATAAAATATTTGTATGAAAAAACAACGTCAGGAGATGAGAGAGAGTAAAAGCAAAGAAAGAGAGATAAAGTGTAAAAGTAAATAAAAGATTCTATAATCTTCTCTCTCTCTTACTTATACTTTGTTAAAAAAATAACCGTTGGACACCTGTCAGACATGCAGCAATAATGAATAGTTAATGGGCACGGGAAAACAATAATCATTACTTATCACATTCAGTTTTTCAAGGAAAAACCGTTCCACTTACCTAGTAATCCCATTTATTAAGGTAAGTCAGTTTTAATTCAAAATTTAAACAGTTCCCACTTAATTAATCATTGTTACTGCAAAATCAATATTTTGAAAAAAAAATCAAGTGTGAGAATGACCAAAAAATAAATCAGGTAAACAAGTATTGATATTTTAAAATCAGAACTTAATTTAAATAAAAAATTAAAAATGGTCATCAAATTATGGATATATCAGGATTTAACAGTGTAGTAAAATTGCAAACATCTCAGAAATAGAATCTTGCAAAAATAAGAAATTCCATTAATATATTAAGAGAATACATCCATGAAATTGAAATTACATCAGAGCATTACAGGATTGTCCTAAGCTTCTAAACCTAACATCAACAGCTTTTGTCCTTGGCTAAGAAGCCAGACAAAGCTGACGATGAAGAAAAACAGGAAGAAGAAAACAAATTATTTCTTCTTCCGACTCTCTACAAAAAGAATAGCGAGTTGAATGATTCGCTCTTGTTGGCGGAGAGCTTCCAGCCTTTCTTCTTCCAATCGCTCCAAATGGCGATGGTAGTCCATGTAAAAGAACAGGAGGTGTGTGAGAACCTCCTGGGGAACCGAGTCCCAAATCTCATCAGGAATGACAGTTACGTGCCATTCCTGCTGCCAGTCCTCACAGCTCAGCTCCATGTTGAAGGTCTCATAGTTCAAAAACATATTGTAGTTGACCATGTTTGTGTTGGTATGAAGGAAAGAAGAGTGAGTATGTGAGAAAAGAAATGATGTGTAGACTGATTTGAGGTGTTGGTTTATATAGGCAAGAGAATGCCAGGAGACACAAGGAAATTTAATGCTGACAGGTAGAAATAATTCTACCTTGTCTCCCTAGACTTGGGAAGAAGAAAAACGGTCATTGGAAAAGTAAAACAGGGTTTAATGCGCACAACAAACAAGTAAAAAAAATTACTGTGCATGTACGTGTTCTACTAACCCTAATTGTATTGACTGTTAATATCTTACCCGTTCATATTCTGAGTAAAAATAGGACTGTTTCAAATTTTAACCACAAATAAGTCAAGTAGAGGATCAGAATTTAATAATAGCACTTAGACTTATATCAGAACTTAACAGTAATCAGAACATGATTTCTTAACTCTAAAAATGAATGCTTACCTTTGTGATTCTTCACACAAATTCTGAGTTCGGTTCTTCAGAACTTATTAAGCAGAACTTCCATCAGAACTTGTCCTCAGAATTTATGCAATCTGACACATAAACTGTTCATCTAAAAGAACATTGATCACCACAGAAATTTTCATTATTCATATGGAGTGTAAGTGTGTGCATTAAGCAAAATATCAGACAAAGAGTAAGGTCTGATTCACTTCAGGACATCTTAGAAATAAGGCTTAATTAAAACTTTACTTAAAATCTGTCAGTATTCTGAAGTCTACTATTGAATGAGTTCATGCATGAGTCCACCTCAACTGTTTTGTGCTTATTTTATGCATCTTTTGAAATTCCATTTTACAGTTGCTTCTCAATGTAAGTGAGTCACGACTACTTATCAGAATTTATGCTATTAACCGAGTATTTCTCCAGTAATCATAGAGTGTGAAAAGTCACCAAGAAAAATAATTATTTGCTTTTCTGATGCATATTACTTAATACCAGCAATGCAATTGGGTCGTCCCTTCCACATTTTTACTCTAGACCTCAAAGGAGTACCTGATTTTTATTTCTTTTTCTTTTCTTTTTCTTTTGATAAGTGAGGTTTATCAGCACTTAGTACATTCAACAGATTTACTAAATCAGAACTTAACAGATGAGAAGCATTCTTCTAGTTTTCGACTTAGTAATAAGATAGACAAAGTAAACTTAACTAAGCTCAATATCAGAATTTGCTTGTGTCAATGGATTTCAACATAAATAACTACTTCTAATATGAGATCTCTAGTATATTGAAGACTACTAGGTCAGTATCTAGCACAGTTATCCTCATAGGATTGAATAGGAACATAAACAGACATATCACTATCAGAGTTTAGAAATACACATCAGACAACAATCAGTACTTAGGCAATTTTCAATTAAGCACAGAATACACAAAGAGAGTAATTTCTGAAAATACTGATCATAAAGTTTGATGCATCACAACAAAAACTAAGCAGATTTAGAGAAAGAACCTGAAACCATTCCAAGTTCATTTACCAATCTTGTAAAAGTAGCTTCACACAGTGGTTTTGTGAAGATATCTGCTAGTTGTTGATCTGTTGGAACCTAATGTTCCCTTATGAAGTGGTACCTAATGCTGATGTATTTTGTCATTGAGTGTTGAACTGGATTACCTGTCATAGCAATAGCACTTTGATTATCACAGTATATAGGGATTTTAAAATATGTTAACCCATAATCCAGTAACTGATTCTTCATCCAAAGAATCTGTACACAACAGCTTCCTGCAGCAATGTACTCTGCTTCTGCAGTTGATGTGGAAATTGACTTTTGTTTCTTGCTAAACCAAGAAACCAATCTGCCTCCAAGAAATTGGCAGCTTCCACTTGTGCTTTTCCTGTCAATTTTGCAACCTGCAAAATTTGCATATGAGTAACCTATTAGTTTAAAATCTGATTCTCTGGGATACCACAATCCCAGATCAGCTGTTCCCTTTAGATACTTGAAAATTATTTTCACAGCTGTTAAGTGAGGTTCTCTTGGATTTGCTTGAAATCTTGCACAAAGACAGGTAGCATACATGATATCAGGTCTACTAGCAGTTAGATAGAGTAGAGAGCCAATCATACCTCCGTAATCAGTGATATCTACTGATTTACCAGTATCCTTATCTAGTTTTGTTGTAGTGGCCATGGGAGTGGATGCACTTGAACAATCTTGCATTCCAAATTTCTTCCACAAATTTCTGGTGTACTTGGTTTGACAAATAAAAGTGCCTTCTTCATTCTGCTTGACTTGAAAGCCCAGAAAATAGCTAAGTTCCCCCATCATACTCATTTGATATCTTGACTGCATCAGTTTGGTAAACTTCTTGCAAAGTCTGTCATTTGTAGAACCAAAGATGATATCATCAACATATATCTGAACCCGAAGTAAGTCCTTTCCATGGTTGAGGTAGAACAGTGTTTTGTCTACAGTTCCTCTGTTAAATCCACTTTCCAGAAAAAACTGAGCTAAAGTCTCATACCATGCTCTCGGAGCTTGCTTAAGGCCATAAAGTGCTTTATCAAGCCTGTAGACATGATTAGGATATTTGGGATCTACAAAGCCTGGAGGTTGTTCAACATATACTTCCTCCTCCAATTCTCCATTGAGAAAAGCATTTTTCATATCCATTTGAAAGACATTAAACTTTTTGTGAGCAGCATAAGCCAAAAATATCCTTATGGCTTCCAATCTAGCAACTGGTGCAAATGTTTTATCATAGTCAATTCCCTCATGTTGAGAATATCCTTTTGCAACCAACCTTGCCTTATTTCTTGTAATTATGCCATCACTATCAGTTTTGTTTCTGAATACCCACTTTGTACCAACAACAGATTTGTTCTTTGGTCTTGGCACTAGGGTCCATACTTTGTTTCTTTCAAATTCATTTAACTCTTCCTGCATTGCTTGCACCCAATCAACATCTTGAAGAGCTTCTTCCACTTTCTTTGGTTCAGTCTGAGAGAGAAAAGAATTGTAAAGACATTCACTCGAAGTAGCTGTTCTAGTTCTGACACCTGCATCAGGATTTCCGATTATTAAGTCAGGTGTATGTGATTTAGTCCACTTTCTTGCAGATGGAAGGTTTTCTCTAGAACTGAATGCTCCCCCGTGATCCATGCAATCTTCATCAACATTTTCTGATGCTCCCCCTGAAACTATGCTCTCTGAGTTGGATTCTTCAAAATTTAAGTTTTCAGAATTATCAGAACTTGGCTTATCAGAGCTTGACGAATCAGAACTTGAAGAGCCAGATTTATGTTCAGATGCTTCTTGAGATGTGGTTGTATCTTGAGTATGCCCCCCCTGCATAGGTGCATCTTCCTTTGGCGTAGTCACCACAGTTTTAATAACATTAGAGTTTAATCCATCAGAGTTTGCAGTATCAGAATTTAGACTGTCAGGATTTTCAGTATCAGAATTTAAGTCTTCATTTTCAAATCTCAGCTGATCATGATCATTGAAATCTTCAAGTCCAGAAATCTTCTTATCATCAAAAGAGACATTGATAGATTCCATGACCACTCTTGTTCTCAAGTTATATACTCTGAAGGCTTTTTTGGAAAGTGGATATCCAACAAAGATTCCTTCATCAGCTTTTAGATCAAATTTGGATAGCTGTTCAGGATGAGTCTTAAGAACAAAACACTTGCATCCAAATATGTGAAAATACTTCAGATTTGGCTTTTTTTTCTTCACCATCCCATATGGTGTCTTTCCATGCTTGTTAATTAGTGTTGCATTCTGAGTAAAACAAGCAGTCTGCACAGCTTCAGCCCAGAAATAGGTTGGAAGCTTTGCTTTATCAAGCATTGTACGTGCATCTTCAATGAGAGTTCTATTCTTTCTTTCAACAACTCCATTTTGCTGTGGAATTCCGGGAGCAGAAATTCCTGCTTGATTCCATGGTTGTTGCAAAACTCTTCCATTATCATATTCTTGAACTCAGTACCATTATCACTTCTTATTATTTTCACATAATTTTTGACCAATTTATCCAGTTGCCTGACATGATCAATCAAGATAGATGCAGTTTCACTTTTTGTGTGCAAGAAATACACCCATGTGTATCTGGTGAACTCATCCACTATGACCATAGCATATTTCTTCTTTGCAATAGACATGACATTTACTGGACCAAATAGATCAACATGTAGTATGTGATAAGGCTCAAGAATTGATGATTCAGTCTTGCTCTTGAATGAGGATTTCCTTTGTTTAGCCTTCTGACAAGAATCACAAAGGCCATCAGGAGCAAATACTGACTTTGGCAGTCCTCTCACAAGATCTTTCTTGACTAGTTCATTTATATTGTTGAAATTTAAATGAGAGAGTTTCTTGTGCCAATTCCAGCTTTCTTCAATTGATGCTCTACTCATCAGACAGATTGCAGAACCATCGGTACTTATTGAAAGCTTGGCTTCATAAATGTTACCACGCCTGTATCCTTGCAGAACAAATTTACCTGTAGATTTGCTTACAACTTCACAGTGTTCTTCAAATAAATCCACATGATAACCTCTATCACAGATTTGACTGACACTCAGCAGATTGTGTTTAAGTCCTGAGACCAGAGCTACTTCTTTTATGATGACATTCCCAAGATTGATATTGCCATATCTCAATGTTTTTCCAATGTTGCCATCTCCATAAGAAACACTTGGGCCAGCCTTGTCCACAAAGTCTAATAGCAGGGCTTTATTTCAAGTCATATGTCCTGAACATCCACTGTCCAGAACTAGGATGTTTTTCCTGTTGCCCTGCAATCACAAAGACCACTAATGATTAGTTTTAAGGACCCAGATTTGCTTGGATCCTTTGGCCTTATTAAGTTTGTTAATATTTGCAGCGGATTTAGCATCAGAGTTTATGTTAACATTTTTCTTATCAGAATTTACACTATCAGACTTTGAATCAGAACTTACACTAGAAGAAACATTGCTAACTTTCTTTAAAGAAGGTTTTATCTGATAATAATCATGGTACAGACTATGATATTCCTTACAAGTATAAATGGAATGCCATAAACTACCACAATGAAAACAAGGATTTTGTGGCTTATATCTAACAGACTGACTCTTAACTCCTGACTTTGAAGGTAAGGAGTTTATGTTCTTATTCTTCCTGCAAAAAGAAGCCAGATGGTTAGAACTTCCACAGTTATGACATGTTTTTCTAGTTGCATCAGGAACAGGTTTATAATCATTGCTTTTATTCACACCTTCCTTTCCATTCCTATTTTTTCTAGGTGATTTTACCTTGTTTGCATTCTTAACATCTTTCAGCTTATGCTTAAGCTGCTTCTTCATCATTAAGCCTACGTTTACTTCAGTTGTCTTTTCCTGTTTTAGTTTGTCAGAAGTTAATTCCTTTTTAACTTCTGATTTTTCAGTATCAGACTTTATAGCTACAAACTTAACATGTTTTAACTTTGACTTTTGTTTAACAACTATAGACTTAATATCTACAGTTCTTTTATCATTCTTATCATCTCCATAACCTAAGCCCTCTTTCCAGTTTTCACTACTTAACAAATTCTGAGTTGTTCTTCCAGAGTTAGTCCAAGTCCTGATAATCTCTCTTTCCTTTTCTAACTCAGCTTTTAGAGATTCATTCATTTTAAGCAGTTCATCTCTAACAAGGAAAGCATCATCTCTATCTTTCTGAGTTTGATGGAACATGACTAACTCTTTTTCTAAATAGTCATTCCTCTTTTTGCAAACAAGATTTTCAGAACTTAATATTTCACATGTTAAAGTTTGATCTTTATAGCTAATGAACATGGTTTTAAGATATCTTCTCAACTCATTAATATCATCAGTATGAAAGGAATAAGTAGTTTGAGGTACTTTTAACTCAGCAGCTTCAGAACTGCTTTCAGCACTTGTCATATCAGCATTTGCCATCAAGACATAATTTTCCTCACTTTCAGAATCTGAGGTGTCTGTCCAGCTTTTGTTCTTTGTGACAAGAGCCTTGCCTTTATCACTCTTCACTTTCTTGCAATCAGGAGATATGTGGCCTTTCTCACCACAGTTGTAGCATTTGACATTTGTATAATCTCCTCTGCCAGACTTTCCTCCTTTGCCCTCAGATTTTCTGAAATTCTTCTTATCAGAACTTGCACCTTTCCTGGAAAACTTCTTTCCCTTCCTGAACTTTCTGTATGAAATCTTCGTGATTCCTTTCACCATAAGAGCACACAGCTTCATCATCTCTTCATCAGCATCCGTCTCAGACAAGCTTTCAGATTCTGAATCATCATCACTATCAGAACTTGATGACTCAGTATCAGACTTTGTGAAGAGAGCTTTACCCTTGTATTTCCTTGAGGTAGCTGCCTTGGGGGATTCTTCTTCATCCTTAAGAGCAACTATTCTTGACTTTCCTCCTTTCCTCTTGCTTCTTTGTGTTAGTGTATACTGAAAATATTTATTTGAAGTATATACATTTATTTCTGGCCAGTTTATTTGAGAATCATTTGAATGTTTACATGTTGTCTAATATTATATATTGTGAACAATCTAGTATCAAATGGGATACAGAATATTAGATTGTTAAATACGGTTATATAATATAATAAGGTTCACAACACAGTTGATGTTGGACAATCTACTTGTATGGCTGTAGTATTATTTAGATTAGTTTATATTGACTAATAAATAATGCTAGTATACTTTGTGTATGTTGAACAGGATCAAATTTAGAATTGTTCCCTTAATACTGATTAAGAAGGAGAACTAAGATTCTATGTTATTATTAATGCTTAGGTTCTTAATCCGGAAATAGTAATTGACACGTGTATATTATTTACATGCTTTGATTTATATATGAAATAATTCTTTTGAATTATATCATTATATTTTGGGTGATGGAATTATATACATGGTGGATATTATTTATTAAAGGAATCCATGTCCTGATAATATTCGGGTTAATGATGTCCCCTTGAAAGCTCAAAAAGATTTAATTATGTGAAACCCTACAGGTGGAATTTATTCTGGCATAATTAAATAAAGGTTGAGTGGATGATCAAGGATAAAAGATATTAATTAAATAAATTATCAGTAATTTATTTAATTAATGGACATATGATATTTTAAACATGGGGAATTTAATAAGCAAATAATATTGGAACCGAATTAATTAAATTACGGTATTAGGAAAGGTAGTGCAAATATTAATTCTTTAGTGGATTGAATTAATATTTAATTACATTGGGCTAGGCTCAAGATGTAATTAGAAGGCCCAACCTAATTATCCATGGTCCCTATTGTAGCCTATATATATTCTTATTCTCTTCTTGCTTGGAATTGTGTGAAAACATATTGTAGCCACCAAGGAGCAAGAAGAGAGGATAACTTGAGAAGACGGAGGCCACACTTCGCTCAAGGGAATTTGGGAATACAATAGAAGAGCGTGGAATCAACCATTAACAAGGTAATCCTCTTTTCGTAATTTTTATCGTAAAACGTAGTAACACCCTAAGTCCGTGGTTCCCAACAATTGGTATCAGAGCCTGGTAATGGGTTCTACGTTTTATGATATAATGTCCATGTCGTAATTATATATGTGTGTATATAGTGTTTTGCTTGTATTATTTTTGATGCAGGTTGTTAATCCACTATTATGGCCATGTATATTTTAATTATGTGTTTGGATCCCACGTGGTTTAATCGTGGTTAATTTTTGTTTTGGTTTCCACGTGGTTTAATCGTGGTTGTAATTTACATGAGGGTTGATCGTGTTAAAATAGATTTTACAAAATTAGTTTTGTATTAAATCTATTTTTTTTGTAATTGTTCCGGGTATTTTGTAATAGTTATGTGCGATCAGAAATCAATTCCGGTAGTTTTTTGTTCCGCTGTGCGATTACAAGGGGCTGCTGTTGATGTTTGGATCGAACAAAATCAAAACAAAACTCACAGAAAAGCAACAGGCGCGCGCGCTGGGGCCGCTGCGGCAGCTGGGGCTGCTGGGGCCGCTGCGGCAGCTGGGGCTGCTGGGGCCGCTGCGGCAGCTGGGGCTGCTGGGGCAGCTGGGGCTGCTGGGGCTACTGGGGCTGCTGGGACTGCTGGGGCTGCTGGGGGCGTCGGGGCGCGCTTGGGGAAGTTTTTTTTTAGAGCTGGATTTTTTTTTCAAGGGCCATAATAGTGGAAAATTTATTTTAATTTTTTTTCCATTAAATTTTAATTATTGCTTTAATTTATTGATTATGTGTGTCGTTAATTATGTGTGTAATTCTTTTAAAATTGCATGTTTAACTTAATTAGGACGACATGGACATAAATTTTATTTATTGCTTTAATTAAATGTTATATGTTGCTAAAATTATGTGTGTATTTTGAATGCATGATTAGACATAATTATAACAACATAGGGCCCCATTTAATTTTAAAATTCCTCAATTTTAATAAAAAAAATTCTAAGTGGGAGAGGGAATTAATATGAAATTAAATCCCATGGTCTCCATTATTGGTTGTAGGTAATTTAACATAAAGACGAATATAAATTATATATACGTCACCCATCGTGGCATGTAATTTATGGTGTCTAGAATGTTATAGAAATTAGCAGAACAAACTTCTTAAATTAATTTTAAAAGGAATAAAATACGGATTTTCTTTATTTCTGATTTGGGGCGATTTTGTCAAAAACGAGTTCATCGAACTTGTAAGGCTGTGGGTTTTAAGCGAGACCGATGTGACTCCTCCACTACCTGGAAATCAAACCATTGATGAATATTGAATTGAAGTATTCTATTCAAGGCAAAATTACGAATATTGGAAGGTATACACGCCACCCATCGTGGCGTACCAAGTTCCATAGATTCTAAATAATTTAAGATTTGATGATGGTATACACTTAGCTATGAAAAATAATATAGTCCACCCCATCGTGGCATATTATTTAGTAATAGGACCGAAGTAACATTTAAACAAAATTAGGTGGTATACATGTCACACATCGTGGCGTACCAGAAGCTTATGGTGTTTAGATGTTAGTGCATTAAATTTTAATAATTGTTAGAGGAATCAATAGATCTTAATAATTAATGCACCCTTATTTATGTGATGTTTTTATGCATGATTCTCAGGATAAAATGGGCTTTAATCCACTATTCACCATACTTAAGGATAACAAACTTACCGGACCTAACTATATTGAATGGAAACGAAATTTGGACATTGTGTTGACTGCTGAGGAGTACAAGTTTTGCACTTATGAACCCAAGCCTGAACAGCCTGCTGCTGATGCTCCTGAAGATGAGAAAGAGTATTATAAACGGTGGATTAAGGCTGATGAGATGTCGCGATGTTACATTCTGTCAGCAATGTCGGGTGTTTTGCAGCATCAGCATCAGTCTATGGCCACTGCTTCGGATATGCTCTTTAATCTCAAGGAACTTTTTGGAGATCAGAATAGGGCTGCTAGGCAAGTAGCCATGAAGGCTTTAATAAATACTCAGATGGCTGAAGGCACACCTGTAAGGGATCATGTTCTCAAGATGATGTCGCATCTGAATGAGATAGAGATCCTTGGTGCTGAACTTGACGGGGAAACCCAGATTGACATTATCCTTATGAGCTTGTCCAAGAGTTTTGAGTAGTTCCGCTTGAATTACAACATGAACAAGAGGCAGTATAGTCTCGCGGAACTGCTGACAGAACTTCAGGCAGCTGAAGGATTATTTCGGCAGAGTGTTCAAGTGAATGTGGCTGAGAAAGGTTCTTCCTCTAAGCCGAAAGGTATTAAGAAGAAGAAAAAGGCTCAGACACAGAAAGCTGTGAAGGCAGTGGGAGTTCAGGGTGGTGTGAAAAAGCCTAAGGGAAAGTGCTTCAGATGCAAACAGTCAGATCACTGGAAACAGGATTGTCCTCTTCCTAAGAAGACAAACAATACTGGTATATCTCTTTCTCTAGTTACAAAAACATTTATAGCGGCTATATCTACGAGCACTTGGTGTGTAGATGCAGGAGCCACTGATCATGTTTGTAAATATATGCAGGGGTTCCAACTATCCAGAATGCTTAGAGATGGTGAGATATACGTGTTCATGGGAGATGCTACGAAAGTAGCAGTAGTTGCAGTAGGAGTTATTTATTTATCTTTTGGTTCTGATAGGATTTTGGTTTTGAACAATTGTCTTTATGTACCTTCTTTTAGAAGGAATTTAATTTCGGTTTCTAAACTTGCTTTGGATGGTTATAATGTTTGTTTGGATCGTAATGTTTCTATTATGATGAATAAAGGAATTATATGTTCTGGTACATTGCAAGACAATTTGTATATAATTAATCCTAGTCAACCTGCACTACAACTGCAATTTAGGGAATTGAACAACACATCTTCTAACTCTACTAAAAGAAAGGAACCTTCTAGTTTGAACCAAACATATCTTTGGCACTTGAGATTAGGTCATATTAACTTGAGGATGATTCAAAGACTGGTAGTAGACGGGCCTTTAAGCTCATTGGTAGTGGAGCCATTTCCAGTTTGTGAATCCTGCTTGGAAGGTAAAATGACTAATAGGCCTTTCAAGGCAAAAGGGAATAGAGCCAAACAACTGTTAGAATTGGTTCACTCTGATTTATGTGGACCCATGAATATCCAAGCAAGAGGTGGTTATGAATATTTCGTCACTTTCATTGATGATTATTCTAGATATGGGTACGTTTATTTGTTGCATCGTAAGTCTGAGTGCTTTGATAAGTTCAAAGAGTACAAAGCTAAAACGGAGAAGCGACTTAATAAAAGTATCAAGTCACTACGATCAGATCATAGTGGCAAATACTTGCTTGGAGAATTTAGGGAATATTTATCAGAAAATGGGATAGAATCCCAGTTAACTGCACCAGGCACACCCCAGCAGAACGGTGTAGCAGAGAGAAGGAACCAGACTCTTTTAGAGAGTGTTAAATTGATGATGAGTTATTCGGATTTACCCAAGTCATTTTGGGGACATGCCTTAGAGACATCAGCTTATCTTCTGAACTTAGTACCTTCTAAGTCGGTTCCTAAAACCCCCTTAGAATTGTGGACCGGGGATAAACCGAGTCTAAGACATATTCGAATATGGGGTTGTCCAGCACATGTGCTGAACAAGAACGCGACTAAGTTAGAATCTCGTACAGAAGTAAGGTTGTTTGTAGGCTACCCCATGGGAACGAAAGGATATTTATTTTATAGTCTGAAGAATCGGGATGTCATTGTTAGCACCAATGCAAGATTCTTAGAGGAGGAATATATAATGAATCACAAACCCATGAGTAGTGTCATTTTAGAGGAACTAGTGGGAGGGACAAATAATACCCATGAAGCTGTAGTACAAGTAGAACAACCACAACATAATGTACAACCTGTCACTAATACCGCACCAGTGCCTCGTCGTAGTGGGAGGGTTGTTCAACAGCCTGATAGATTCATGTTTTTGGGAGAGTCTTCAGACTTGGTCTCTGGTGAACATGATGATGATCCCCGTACATACGAAGAGGCAGCACAAGACAAAGATGCAGATCTTTGGCAAAAGGCGATGGAATCTGAGATAGAATCAATGTATTCTAATCAGGTCTGGGAGCTCATGGAACCACCCAAAGGTATAAAACCTATTGGATGTAAGTGGATCTACAAGAAAAAGAGGGGATTAGATAAAAAGGTGAAAGCCTGGAAAGCAAGACTTGGTGCGAAAGGGTATACTCAGAAAGACGGTATCGATTATGAGGAAACCTTTTCACCGGTAGTCATGCTTAAGTCAATCCGTATTCTTTTATCTATAGCAGCTCATCTCGATTATGAGATTTGGCAAATGGATGTCAAGACAGCTTTTCTTAATGGAAGTCTTGAAGAAACCATCTATATGCAGCAACTAAAAGGATTCATTAAGGAAGGCCAAGAACACCTGGTATGTAAGCTTAAGAGGTCTATTTATGGACTTAAACAAGCTTCTAGAGACTGGAATATTCATTTTGATCAGGCAGTCCAGTCATATGGATTTCATCAAAGTCCAAGCGAATCCTGCATGTATAAGAGAAGTGAAGGTAATGCAGTGGTTTTTCTAGTACTATATGTAGATGATATTTTACTCATTGGAAACAATGTTGAGATGTTGTCATCAGTAAAGGCATGGTTGTTCAAACAATTTGACATGAAGGACTTAGGTGAAGCGGCATACATCCTTGGGATAAAAGTTATAAGGGATCGCAAGAAAAGGATGTTGGCTTATCTCAAGAGCCCTACATTGATAAAGTATTAGCTCGTTTTAACATGCAAAACTCCAAGAAAGGTTTTCTAATAAGCAGTGTCCTTCGACACCTAAGGATATAGAGAGCATGAAAGCAGTTTCTTATGCTTCAGCATGTGGAAGCTTAATGTATGCTATGTTATGTACGAAGCCTGACATCTGCTTTGCTGTAGGCATGGTTAGTAGATATCAGTCGAACCCAGGTCAGGAATATTGGAGTACAGTAAAAACTAAACTCAAGTACCTGAGAAGGACTAAGGAGTATATGTTAATTTACAAGGCCTCAGATCTATTTCCTTTGGGATATACTGATTCAGATTTCCAATCAGATAGGGATAAGAGGAAATCAACCTCGGGATATGTTTTTACTTTGGGAGGTGGAGCCGTTATATGGAGGAGTGTAAAGCAGAAATGCATTGCAGACTCCACCATGGAGGCCGAGTACGTGGCGGCCTCTGAGGCTGCCAAGGAGGCTGTATGGTTCAGGAACTTCCTTTTGGACTTAGATGTGGTACCTAATTTGCCTAGGAGCTTGACGGTGTATTGTGATAACATTGGTGATGTGGCAAATTCAAAGGAACCGCAAGACCACAAAGCAGCTAAACATATTGAACGTAAGTATCATCTCATACGAGGAATCGTAAAGTGAGGGGATATAGTTGTGGCTCACATATCATCAGAAGACAACCGAGCAGATCCTTTCACAAAGAGCTTGCCAACCAAGGTTTTTGACAAGCATATGGAAGCGATAGGAGTCAGATGATGGACACATAGATTTTTATGTAATAGTGGATTAAATAAACACTGATGTACACATAGAATATTTTGAGTATAAGTGGGAGATTATTAGTGTATATTGAAAATATTTATTTGAAGTATGTACATTTATTTCTGGCCAGTTTATTTGAGAATCATTTGAATGTTTACATGTTGTCTAATATTATATATTGTGAACAATCTAGTATCAAATGGGATACAGAATATTAGATTGTTAAATACGATTATATAATATAATAAGGTTCACAACACAGGTGGTGTTGGACAATCCACTGGTATGGCTGTAGTATTATTTAGATTAGTTTATATTGACTAATAAATAATGCTAGTATACTTTGTGTATATTGAACATGATCAAATTTAGAATTGTTCCCTTAATACTGATTAAGAAGGAGAACTAAGATTCTATGTTATTATTAATGCTTAGGTTCTTAATCCGGAAATAGTAATTGACACGTGTATATTATTTACATGCTTTGATTTATATATGAAATAATTCTTTTGAATTATATCATTATATTTTGGGTGATGGAATTATATACATGGTGGATATTATTTATTAAAGGAATCCATGTCCTGATAATATTCGGGTTAATGATGTCCCCTTGAAAGCTCAAAAAGATTTAATTATGTGAAACCCTGCAGGTGGAATTTATTCTGGCATAATTAAATAAAGGTTGAGTGGATGATCAAGGATAAAAGATATTAATTAAATAAATTATCAGTAATTTATTTAATTAATGGACATATGATATTTTATACATGGGGAATTTAATAAGCAAATAATATTGGAACCGAATTAATTAAATTACGGTATTAGGTAAGGTAGTGTAAATATTAATTCTATAGTGGATTGAATTAATATTTAATTACATTGGGCTAGGCTCAAGATGTAATTAGAAGGCCCAACCTAATTATCCATGGTCCCTATTTTAGCCTATATATATTCTTATTCTCTTCTTGCTTGGAATTGTGTGAAAACATATTGTAGCCACCAAGGAGCAAGAAGAGAGGATAACTTGAGAAGACGGAGGCCACACTTCGCTCAAGGGAATTTGGGAATACAATAGAAGAGCGTGGAATCAACCATTAACAAGGTAATCCTCTTTTCGTAATCTTTATCGTAAAACGTAGTAACACCCTAAGTCCGTGGTTCCCAAAACTTTGTTCCATCTCAAGTTCATGAGTCTTGAGCATCCCATAAATTTCATCAAGAGTCATTTCATCAAGATTATAGTTGTCTCTTATTTTTGTTGCCTTCAAATCCCAGCTTTCAGGAAGAGCCAACAGGAATTTAAGGTTTGAGTCTTCAAGATCAAACTCCTTATCAACCAGTGACAAATCATTCAAGAGTTTGACAAATCTATCATATAAATCAGTCAATGACTCATTAGCCTTTGAGTCAAAGTGTTCATACTCTTGAGTAAGTATTGTCTTCCTGTTCTTAATCGTATCAGTTCCCTGACATCTTGTTTCCAAGGCATCCCATATCTCCTTTGCAGTCTTGTAGTTTATTACCCTGTTTCACATTACATTATCAATGGCACTATGCAGTAAGTGTCGTACCTTAGCATCCTTAGCAATTGATGCGATATCTTCAGCAGTGTAGTCACTCTTTTCCTTTGGTACTGACTTTGCTGCTTCACCTGCAACTGCAACTGTGAGCTTGGTTGGTTTGTGAGGCCCTTCCTTGATTCTATATGGTCATCCTCACCTTCCATATGGGATATTCAGATGGTCTCAATATGGGAACTCTAATTGTCTCATATCGGCTTTGGATTTGTGTTTTTGGAGGTTCTTCAGTTTTGGTGGGCTTAGTTGGAGTTTCTACTTCAGACATGATTGTTTTTTTATCTTAAACTGTTTGTGTGTTAACAGATAGGCTCTGATACCACTTGTTAGGTCACACACACTGTAGAGGGGGGTGAATACAGTGTATAGCACAATCAAATCAAACTTTAATAACTCAAGTAACATAAAACAAACTTTATTCAAAACAATAAACTCTGTTACAGTATGGAACTGTCCTCTCTCAGTGATGAACAAATATCACGAGAGCTGTTAGGGTTACAATGAATAATCTTCTCGATAATGATAACACTTATAGTGTAAACCCTATGTCTGTGTTTATATACTATACAGTTACAAGATAATCGCTAATTGATATGGAATATAATTTTGCTTCCTAAAATATATCAATCAGATATCTTTTCTTCCAAGTATTCTATTCTTCATAGAATTCCTTCTTCATGCATATCTCTTCTTATGTTTGTCTCGATCTTCTCTTCTTGTAAATCAGCTGCCTTGCTTATCTGAACATTTTTTTTAAGTCCTGATATTATCTTCTGATAAATATCTCCTGAACCTTAAGTACTGATAACTTAAGTTCTGACTTCAGTATAAGTGCTGATTTCAGTTAAGTACTGATTTGTCCTGTTTAAGTAAGATCTGAAAACTAAACATAAATCTCATTAGTTATGACATTATCAAATATATCTAACAAATATTATTTCAAATATTCTTTTAAAACATAATTATTCGAGGTCTAATTGTTTAATAATTATTATTTAATTATTAATTATTTATTAAATGATTTAATATGATTTAAAAATCATAAAACCTATTCTAAAATACTCCTAGATTTCAGAAAATCATTAGAATACTTTCAGATTCTCGATGAATATATCTCGACTTAATTTAAATATTTAAACATAGTTTCAAAGGAAACTTCCCCCTTATTTATTTATCTGTTGACAACGTTCAACTCACGTTATCTTAGTACTTCATCCGAAAATTTTTGGAAGTACATATGTATACATATATGAGAAGAGCGGTGCCTATCAACAAGCAAAATGCTCGGGGCACTTCGATATAGTTCGATGTTCCAAGTACATGATAAGATTCTTAAAAAGGACAGAGGAGGGGTAGAGATCCAGTACTTCGTGGACGGGGGAGACTTCTATTTTAATTTTCCGTATGAGAAGGTACCATGTGTACTGAAGGACTTACGAAGTATGCAAAACATATTCGGTTAGAATAGGGAAGCATATAAAGCTCTAATGCGGCTTGAGTGACAACCAGGATGTTAGGAAGTCATCCATCTACATGTAGAGAATGATACCGTTATACGACTGATCATCATATCTCGGGGGCTCCGGCGAAGGTCCTATTCTTCCAATTGGAATTGTGATGCAATATTGTAACCCAAGCCTAGGTGCTGGGTTAACCATTTAGGTATTTGCAGGATAATAAGTTAACAAACGAATTGTTTTCGAAAGAAGGTGTGTATCACCAAGAAAACTCTTTGAATAAAATACGTATGCTTGTACGGATTAGTATAATTTCCTTTAACACTCTTTTCATACTATCGGTTATTATGGCTAAGCATTATTGCTCACTCTTGTTTTCTTTTAAATGTCACAACATAACAGATAACCAGTATGCTGGTGTGGGACTTAGTCGCTTGCAGTCATGGAGAGAATCCCTGGAAACTTTGTCTCATGCCAGAGTATCAGATAGGTATAGGATATCATTCGTAATTATTGTAACTTCATGTAGAGGTTATGAATAATTATTTGAGATCCTGTAAAGTACATTTGAGTTTTAATAACAGATGATACTTGGTGTATGTCATTTCTAAGGCTATAACTTGTGAGTGTGTGAGATTGAGGGATTGTGATATGGATTTATTGGATTATTGAGTTAATACAGGTTATACATGATTGAAGGATTGCGTGATAACTGTAACGACCGAGGAATTACGCTGGTATTATATTATAATAATGATAAATTATGTGTATTATGATGTGATTAAATGTGTAAGTTGTTAAACCCTAACTGCTATGTGTTATGTGTTGGCTGTTTTGATCCAAACATGTTTTGGATATTTATTGAACGTTTTATCGTCAGTTATATATATTATATCAAAACCTGTACAGCTCAAAACTATGTTTGAAAAGCCCGTATTTCAAACAAAATCATTGGCCCTATTTTGCCAAAAATGCCCTATACCATATCGCTATTCTGAACCCCTAGACGTTTTACCAATTGACCTTTTTCGCGAAAAATGACTTTTCCAGATCCCTTCGGGTACCAAAAACCCCACAAAAATTATATTTTTATTTTTATATGATCATGAAATTATCATATATCATTTTTCTTTGTATTTTTGTATTTTTCACAATTTTTGGGAATTTTTAGTATTTATTTTGTATTTATTGGACATTAAAAAATTCAATAATAATACCCAAAAATTATAAAAATTAGGGCCAAATATTTTTAATAGGAGTGTAATTAGACCCTTAATTTTACTTAGGGGTATTATTTTCATAAATATAAATACCTGAATTATTATTAATTAAATCAGTTAATTACAATTAAAAATCAGGAAAAAATAAAAAGAAAAAGAAAGGGAATTAGGGTTAGGGTTTGGTGAAGAACAGGGCAGCAGAATCAAAGCTGATTTTCATCGTGATTCCGGAGTCCAAATAGTTAGTGTAAGTACTCGTTTTGAAGCTTATGATCTGTAGTTTTCGATTATGTAAGTGTTTTTGATGTTTGATTGATCGAACTGAAAGTTTATATTTTCGGGTTTTTAATCGCGAACTCGGGTTTGATTTTCTGGTTGTTGTTTGATGTTTTGATGATTACGAGCGTGTAGATCGTCGTTTTGTGAGTAGATTGGCACCGGTTTCGTCGAGGTTGGTGTACGTTTTGAGCTCGCCGGAGTTCCGCCGCCGCCGCCGCGTTTCTCAGGTTTCCGGCTGTTGTAGTCGACGAGGACGAAGGAGGAACAGAAGGGGAGCGTCGTTGTGTTGCTGTGCGTTGAAAACGAAGAAGAACGAGCCTGGAATCGGACGTTTTCGTCTCGCCGGAAAATCTCCGCCGGCGTCGGATTCTGGGCAGTGGCCGGTGTTCTTCGTGACCCGATCGGGTCGAAGACGACCCGAATGCAACCCGGTTTCGACCCGGTTTCGATCCAAAAACCCCCAATCTGTTTCTCTGATTTCTGTTTCTGAATTTTTATTATTTAATTCTATTTTATAAAAACAAAAATTAGATTTATTAATTCTAAAAATCAATTAAAAATTAATTTTGAATTCTAAAAATAGTATTATTAATTTCTAAATTATTTTATTAAATTATAAATTTTAATTTATTTAATTATTTAATTATTTATCTAATTATTTATTAATTATTTAATTAATTAATAATTGGATAATTAATTAGTAATTAGGTAATTAATTAATAAATAAGGATTAAAAATATTAAGAAATGTGATTAATAATCTAATAATTAGTTAATAGTGCAAATAATGATTCGATAATTAGAATTATTATTCGAGCGCTAGTTATTCGATTAATATTGTAATAATTATTCGTATCGTATAATTAGATATTAGTAACTAATTGATTAGCGAATCATATAAGTTTCGATACTAATTTAATATTCGATAATTATGCGGGAATTGCGAGTAATTCGTAGTTATACAAGTAATTAATCGTTAAGTGATCTATAATTTGAATAATTCGTAGTTATTCGATAAATAGCGTATCAGTTAATTAAGTTGATTGATTATTTATAAATAATCGATCTAATCGAATAAATATCGATAAGTTATAAATATTATAATAAATTGTGATTAATCCTAATAATTAGGGATTTATTATTTTAAATTATTAAATAAGTATTTATTAATTATTTATTAGTTATTTATTTATGAAATATTTAAAAAGTGATTAATTATTTCGATAATTAATCACATGATTTTCAATAAATCATAACTTCTTCATTTTAACTCCAAAAATTATAAAAAAACTATTTTTGACTTTGATTTTTCTTAAATAATTATTTAAAAATTATTTTAGGATTTAAAAGGTTGTAATAATTATTTATATTGAATAATAAATTGAATCATCAGTGTTTAATTTATAACAATTCAACCGTTTGTCCGATTTAAGTGAAACGAAGACCCCTAGACTCAGAAAAATGAGACGAATCCAATAAAAATAGTTGTAAGTTATAATTTCTTCCGAAAAAGAGTGGTTTGGTGATAATTGATAGTTCGTAAGTCCTAATAGGGGTATAATTGAGCCGAATAATTCCCGAAAAATTATAATAAAATCAGATAAGACTAATAATGCAGGTATAAGCCTAGAATTGATTCTAAAAATAATTATAAATCTAGAAATTAATTATGTGCTTTACGTGCTATGTGCTTTATGTGATTATGTGAATAGATGTGATGTATAAATGTATGTATATATATGCGAGTCAGATAGAAAGGCATGGGTAGACTGATAAGGTTGCGTGATATCAATTCAAGATACACGTATATAGTAAGTTATCTAAACACCTATCTTTCCATGATTTGTTCAGTGTTAGCAAGGCAGAGCAAGCTAGGGTCAGAAGGCAGTGAGTTAAACCAGGTTAAGTACGCGCAAGGCAAGTTTTTCCCCTATTCTAAATTCAGAATATTGATTTATATTTCTTTTCTATCATATCAATTCTCTTTGATAATCATTATTCATATACACTGTTACCCATTTATTATTGCTTGTTCCAGTTTCATTTCAATTCTTAATTTACCCAATTTATTGAATTCCCTGTTCATATTTCAATTCCTTTACCCTACATATACTCTGGTATATCCTGGTGTTGGGATATATCAATAGCATACCGATTGTTCCGGATGCTCAGCCTTGGACTGGATAGTTACTATAAAGGCTGGGTTTTTCCCAGACCATTAATTAATAGGCCATAGTTTCCTGAGTACTCCTTATGTTGGTTGGGTCTATGCAGTTGGGTATAGATTCGCACTATATTCTGACTGATCAGCAGATTATAGTGCATATGCTGGTTCTTATTTCCAGTCTTGTTCATTTGGCACTCGCCATCATTGGCAAATTACTATTCGATACAGATACAGATGGTTGTTACAACCAGCAGCTTATTATTTCTCTCATTTCTCCTTCTCTATACTATATATATATTTTGCAGGCTTGTTGAGCAATTTTGGCTCATCCCTTTTTATTGTTACTCCTATTGTTTTACAGTTAAGGTAGAGAATGAAACCCATCAGGACCCGCATAGTCAAGAAGCGAGTCAAGCAGCGGGACCCTCTTATACCAAGAGTGTTCCTTCCTTTTCCCGAAGAGAGCTTTGAATTGCCAGATCAGGTGTAGCAGGATAAGTAGTAATATTGGGTTGAATAAAAGTCTTGTGTAGTTTGAATAAAAATTGTGTAGTAAAACTGTAGATAGAATAAAGTTTTATATCAAAGATAGTTCTTGAGACAGTTTTTATTTAGTTGGGTTTGTAATAAAGTGTAGTGCGTGATTCTTGTTTTCAAACTCATACCTTAAAAGATCCTGAGTAGTGATAGTTCGGGGTAATTATTATATTTATATTCCACTTGTGCAGGTTTAGTTGGTAATTGTTGTTAATAATGCCCCAAATCTATACCCCAGATTTGGAGGGTGTTATAGTTGGCATCAGAACTTAGGTTTGACCTTTGGAAACAAGAACGTTAGGGTTAAGATAAGATAGGAAAATGAGATAGGATGTGAGTAAGAGTGTTAGGATTGTTTGTCTATGTGATTAGAAGTTATGAGTTGTAGGATTGTGATTTGATTGTTTTTGTGTTATTATTTTTATGTATATTAGATGGCTTCTTTATCATCGTCTACGGAGAAGACCGAGACAGATCCAGTGGATGCACCGGTAGTAGCCCCAGTGTCAGAGCAGATCTTACCTCCATTGCCACCTGAGCCAGCACCAGAGATACCACTTCCCCCAAAGGTACCAGGTTTTGCAGATTATTTTCCATACTTTGAGCCAGAGATACCAGATATTCCACCATTAGAGTTTCCAATGTTTGATATTCCTAATATGGTTGATCTTCCGCAGTGGGAGGATTTAGAGCCTCAGATTCCGATGCCACCAGTCGAGATTCCAGAGATGCCACAGATGGAGCCAGAGGCAGAGCCGCCAGTGTATGCGTCTATGGAGCAGCCTGTCTTATTTCCTGCCCCATTAGCCATTTATACACCTGTTCCGGGAGTTTATCAGTTTCCTCAGCCGGAGTTTATGGATGAGATCGTGGTAGATGGACCATTACCTTCTCGAGGTTCCAGCACTGATCTTCGTGAGCATCATACCATAACTTATCAGCATTTTCAGGCAGAAAGAGAGGAGAGGATTAGATGGCAGAACCAGTGTAAAGAGATCCTTGGATTGTATGAGACGCAGACAGATGGTCATGTCAGAGCATTACGACCAGATTATATACTGAGAGAGAGCTTGGCTGAAAGAGATGGAAAAGGCTTTTTCGTTGGTAAAGGTTGAGGAAGAGCAGAAGACGGATTTCGCTAGCTATTTCCTAAAAGGCGAAGCTAATTACTGGTGGGAATCGAAGAAAGCTTTGGAAGAAGAAGGTGTGGTGACCTGGGATAGATTCACTGATCTTTTCTTGGAGAAATATTTTCCTCGTTTTATGAAGAACCAGATGGAGATCAATTTCCTGGAGCTGAAACAAGACAACTTATCGGTTGCGGATTATGAGACCAAGTTTACTGAATTGGCAAGGTTTGTTCCAGAGCAGGTGGATACGGATGAGAAGCGGGCCAAGAGATTTCATCAAGGACTGAAACCATGGATTCGTAGCAGGGTAGCTGTATTTGAATTGACAACTTATACGGCTGTTGTTCAGAAGACTATGATTATTGAAGGAGAAAGCGAAGCAGCTCAGAAAGAGAAAGGACCAGGGAATTTTCAGAATCGTTTCAACAAAAGGCCGGGATTTCAAGCTCGAGGAAAAGTAAACTTTAGGAGGCCAGAACAAAACAACCAGAGGATGGGTAATCAACTACCTGCCCCAACTCAGCAAAGGCTTATTCGACCACCTGTACCTGATTGCAGAACGTGTGGTAGAAAGCATATGGGAATTTGCAACAAGCCAAATGTCACGTGTTTCAAGTGCAAGCAAATGGGACACTATTCTGGAGAATGTCCGATGGGAAAAGCAGAAGTTACTTGTTTTAAATGTGGGAGAAAAGGACATATCGCCAGAGACTGCAGAGGAATTGCAATGGCTGCTAGTATTCCAAGAGTTTTAGCATTACCTCCACCTCCACTACCACAGCAAAATCAGCCCAGAGCAAGGACTTTTAACATGTCAATGAAGGAAGCGGTACAGAGTCCGAATGTGGTTGCAGGTACACTCCCTGTAAATTCCGTAAATGCTTTGGTGTTGATTGATTCCGGAGCTACTAGATCTTTTATTTCTGAAGCTTTTATCTCTAAGATAGATTGTGAGGTTCAGTGGTTGGATGAAGTGTTAGTCATAAAATTAGCGAATAATGATCAGGTTACAGTAGATCGAGTATGCCCGAGTTGTGATATTGAGATAGGGAGACGTCATTTTTCAGTTGATTTGATACCTTTTAGGTTAGGGGAGTTTGATGTTATTTTAGGAATAGATTGGCTATCTAGTAATAATGCTCAAATTGACTGTGCGAATAAGAGAGTGAAATTGCAAACTGAAGAAAATGAAACGGTAATATTTAAAGGTGAGAAGCAAAAACAGAAATTCCTATCAATGATGCAGATGAGAAGATTGCTATGTCAAGGATGTCAAGCTTATTTAGCCTATGTACGGGATGCTGATAAGGGAAATCTGAAGATTGAAGATATTCCTGTAGTTTGTGAATTTCTTGATGTTTTTCCAGACGAATTACCAGGACTTCCACCAGATCGAGAAATCGAGTTCACTATTGACTTGACGCCAGGGACCGAACCAATTTCTAAAGCTCCATATCGAATGGCACCTGTTGAAATGAGGGAATTAGCAAAGCAGTTGTAAGAACTTCTTGACAAAGCAATTATAAGGCCAAGTGTATCCCCATGGGGTGCGCCAGTATTGTTCGTGAAAAAGAAGGATGGTAGTATGCGACTGTGTATTGATTATCGTGAGCTGAACAAGTTAACTATCAAGAATAAATATCCTTTACCTCGCATCGATGATTTATTTGATCAACTAAAAGGAGCAGCATGGTTTTCAAAAATCGACTTACGATCAGGCTATCATCAGTTAAAGATCAAGGCCGAAGATACTCCAAAGACAGCGTTTGGAACGAGGTATGGACACTATGAATTTCTTGTGATGGCTTTTGGATTGACGAATGTACCTGCAGCATTTATGGATTTGATGAATCGAATATTCAAGAAGTATTTGGATAAGTTTATCATTGTATTTATTGATGACATCTTGATCTACTCAAAGACAGAAGAAGAGCATGCAGCGCATTTAAGAACGACATTGGAGATATTACGAAAGGAGCAGCTTTATGCAAAATTTTCAAAATGTGAATTTTGGTTGAAAGAAGTGCAGTTTCTAGGGCATATCATCAGTAGAGAAGGCATTCAAGTTGATCCAGCAAAGATTGAAGCTGTGTTGAATTAGGAAAGACCAAAGACGCCGACAGAGGTTCGAAGTTTTTTAGGATTGGCAGGATATTATCGAAGATTTGTCAAAGATTTTGCGAAGATAGCGACACCGCTGACCAAGTTAACTCGACAAAGTGAAAAGTTTGAATGGAATAGTAAGTGTGAAGAAAGTTTTCAAGAATTGAAGAATCGGTTGGTGACTGAACCAGTATTAGTACTGCCAGACGAGCAAGGAAATTTTGTTATTTACAGTGACGCTTCATATCGCGGTTTAGGATGTGTGTTGATGCAACATGGTAACGTCATTGCATATGCGTCGAGACAACTTAAACCTCATGAGCAGAAATATCCGACGCATGATCTGGAATTGGCAGCAATTGTATTTGTATTGAAGCTTTGGAGACACTATCTGTACGGTGAAAAATGTGAAATCTACACGGATCATAAAAGTCTGAAGTATATCTTCACGCAAAAGGAACTAAACATGCGACAACGTCGATGGCTGGAATTAATTAAAGATTATGATGTGACAATCAGTTATCATCCAGGAAAAGCAAATGTTGTAGCAGATGCACTAAGCAGAAAAGAAAGATTGAATCGGTTAACTTCATGTGAAGAATTGGTTAAAGAATTCGACAAATTGGAAATTGAGATTCGTATTCCTCATGAATCTGCAGGAACTATTTACGCTATGACTTTTCAACCAGGGTTGCTAGAAAAGATTCGCCATTGTCAAGATAAAGTGATGAGTCAAGACGACAACTTAACAGGAGAAGAGATTACAACTCAGAAAGATAATGAAGGAATTTTACGTTTTGCGTCAAGAATCTGGATCCCTAACATGGCAGAATTAAAAGAAGAAATTATGTGAGATGCACACAATTTGAAGTATTCCATTCATCCAGGAAGCACGAAAATGTATCGCGATTTGAAGGAAAACTTTTGGTGGCCGAATATGAAGAAGGAGATAGCAGAATGGGTGAGTAAATGCTACACATGCCAGCGAGTTAAAGTAGAGCATCAACATCCGAGTGGGTTATTGCAACCATTAGACATTCCAGAATGGAAATGGGAACATCTAGCGATGGATTTCGTAGTGGGACTTCCAAGGACGAAAGCCAATCACGATGCAATTTGGGTTATTATTGATCGATTGACGAAATCAGCACATTTTCTTCCAATTAATGAGAGATTTTCATTGGACAAGCTAGTGCACTTATATCTTAAAGAAATTGTGATGCATCATGGAGTACCAGTATCAATTGTATCGGATCGAGATCCTCGTTTCAATTCAAGATTTTAGAGACAATTCCAAGAATGTCTAGGAATGAAGTTGAATATGAGTACAGCCTATCATCCGCAAACTGATGGTCAAAGTGAAAGGACAATTCAAACGATTGAAGACATGCTACGAGTTTGTGCGATCGATTTTGAAGGTAGTTGGGATGAACATTTACCCCTAGTGGAATTTTCTTATAATAACAGCTATCACGCCAGTATTGGAATGCCACCGTATGAAGCATTATATGGAAGAAAATGCAGATCACCAGTGCATTGGGATGAAGTTGGAGAACGCAAGATTTTGGGTCCAGAATTAATTCAGAAGACAAAAGAAGAGATTAAACTTATTCGAAAACGAATCGAGGCAGCACAAAACAGACAAAGCAGATATGCAGATCAAGCAAGAAAGGATATGGACTATCAGGAAGGAGAACACGTATTGCTCAAAATATCGCCATGGAAAGGATTGACCAGATTTGGCAATAAAGGGAAATTGAAGCCACGATACGTTGGACCATTTGAGATTTTGAAGAAAATTGGGAAGGTTGCGTACGAGTTAGCTCTACCACCCCATATGCAGCACATTCACAACGTATTTCATGTATCTATGCTTAAGAAGTATAATCCTGATACAAGGCATGTAATAGAATATGAACCAGTAGAACTTCAGGCAGATTTGTCGTATGTAGAACAGCCAATAAGAATTCTAGATAGGCAAGAGAGGGTATTAAAAAATAAGCCTGTGTCATTAGTGAGAGTTTTATGGAGAAACCCAGTGGTTGAAGAATCAACCTGGGAGCTTGAGAGTGAATGTTAGAAAGGTATCCTCAGTTATTTGCATAATGTGATTCTGAGGACAGAATCTTGTTAAAGGGGGGGGGAAGAATGTAATGACCGAGGAATTACGCTGGTATTATATTATAATAATGATAAATTATGTGTATTATGATGTGATTAAATGTGTAAGTTGTTAAACCCTAACTGCTATGTGTTATGTGTTGGCTGTTTTGATCCAAACGTGTTTTGGATATTTATTGAACGTTTTATCGTCAGTTATATATATTATATCAAAACCTGTACAGCTCAAAACTATGTTTTAAAAGCCCGTATTTCAAATAAAATCATTGGCCCTATTTTGCCAAAGATGCCCTATACCATATCGTTATTCTGAACCCTAGATGTTTTACCAATTGACCTTTTTCGCGAAAAACGACTTTCCGGATCCCTTCGGGTACCAAAAACCCCACAAAAATTATATTTTTATTTTTATATGATCATGAAATTATCATATATCATTTTTCTTTGTATTTTTGTATTTTTCACAATTTTTGGGAATTTTTAGTATTTATTTTGTATTTCTTGGACATTAAAAAATTCAATAATAATACCCAAAAATTATAAAAATTGGGGCCAAATATTTTTAATAGGAGTGTAATTAGACCCTTAATTTTACTTAGTGGTATTATTTTCATAAATATAAATACCTGAATTATTATTAATTAAATCAGTTAATTACAATTAAAAATCAGGAAAAAATAAAAAGAAAAAGAAAAGAAATTAGGGTTAGGGTTTGGTGAAGAACAGGGCAGCAGAATCAAAGCTGATTTTCATCGTGATTCCGGAGTCCAAATCGTTAGTGTAAGTACTCGTTTTGAAGCTTATGATCTGTAGTTTTCGATTATGTAAGTGTTTTTGATGTTTGATTGATCGAACTGAAAGTTTATATTTTCGGGTTTTTAATCGCGAACTCGGGTTTGATTTTCTGGTTGTTGTTTGATGTTTTGATGATTACGAGCGTGTAGATTGTCGTTTTGTGAGTAGATTGGCACCGGTTTCGTCGAGGTTGGTGTACGTTTTGAGCTCGCCGGAGTTCCGCCGCCGCCGCGTTTCTCAGGTTTCCGGCTGTTGTAGTCGACGAGGACGAAGGAGGAACAGAAGGGGAGCGTCGTTGTGTTGCTGTGCGTTGAAAACGAAGAAGAACGAGCCTGGAATCGGACGTTTTCGTCTCGCCGGAAAATCTCCGCCGGCGTCGGATTCTGGGCAGTGGCCGGTGTTCTTCGTGACCCGATTAGGTCGAAGACGACCCGGTTGCAACCCGGTTTCGACCCGGTTTCGATCCAAAAACCCCAATCTGTTTTTCTGATTTCTGTTTCTGAATTTTTATTATTTAATTCTATTTTATAAAAACAGAAATTAGATTTATTAATTCTAAAAATCAATTAAAAATTAATTTTGAATTCTGAAAATAGTATTATTAATTTCTAAATTATTTTATTAAATTATAAATTCGAATTTATTTATTTATTTAGTTATTTAATTATTTATCTAATTATTTATTAATTATTTAATTAATTAATAATTGGATAATTAATTAGTAATTAGGTAATTAATTAATAAATAAGGATTAGAAATAATTAAGAAATGTGATTAATAATCTAATAATTAGTTAATAGTGCAAATAATGATTCGATAATTAGAATTATTATTCGAGCGCTAGTTATTCGATTAATATTGTAATAATTATTCGTATCGTATAATTAGATATTAGTAACTAATTGATTAGCAAATCGTATAAGTTTCGATAGTAATTTAATATTCGATAATTATGCGGGAATTGCGAGTAATTCGTAGTTATACAAGTAATTAATCGTTAAGTGATCTATAATTTGAATAATTCGTAGTTATTCGATAAATAGCGTATCGGTTAATTAAGTTGATTGATTATTTGTAAATAATCGATCTAATCGAATAAATATCGATAAGTTATAAATATTATAATAAATTGTGATTAATCCTAATAATTAGGGATTTATTATTTTTAATTATTAAATAAGTATTTATTAATTATTTATTAGTTATTTATTTATTAAATATTTTAAAAGTGATTAATTATTTCGATAATTAATCACATGATTTTCAATAAATCATAACTTCTTCATTTTAACTCCAAAAATTATAAAAAAATTATTTTTGACTTTGATTTTTCTTAAATAATTATTTAAAAATTATTTTAGGATTCAAAAGGTTGTAATAATTATTTATATTGAATAATAAATTGAATCATCAGTGTTTAATTCATAACAATTCAACCGTTAGTACGATTTAAGTGAAACGAAGACCCCTAGACTCAGAAAAATGAGACGAATCCAATAAAAATAGTTGTAAGTTATAATTTCTTCCGAAAAAGAGTGGTTTGGTGATAATTGATAGTTCGTAAGTCCTAATAGGGGTATAATTGAGCCGAATAAATCCCGAAAAATTATAATAAAATCAGATAAGACTAGTAATGCAGGTATAAGCCTAGAATTGATTCTAAAAATAATTATAAATCTAGAAATTAATTATGTGCTTTACGTGCTACGTGCTTTATGTGATTATGTGAATAGATGTGCTGTATAAATGTATGTATATATATGCGAGTCAGATAGAAACGCATGGGTAGACTGATAAGGTTACGTGATATCAATTCAAGATACACGTATATAGTAAGTTATCTAAACACCTATCTTTCCATGATTTGTTCAGTGTTAGCAAGGCAGAGCAAGCTAGGGTCAGAAGGCAGTGAGTTAAACCAGGTTAAGTACGCGCAAGGCAAGTTTTTCCCCTATTCTAAATTCAGAATAGTGATTTATATTTCTTTTCTATCGTATCAATTCTCTTTGATAATCATTATTCATATACACTGTTACCCATTTATTATTGCTTGTTCCAGTTTCATTTCAATTCTTGATTTTCCCAATTTATTGAATTCCCTGTTCATATTTCAATTCCTTTACCCTACATATACTCTGGTATATCCTGGTGTTGGGATATATCAATAGGATACCGATTGTTCCGGATGCTCAGCCTTGGACTGGATAGTTACTATAAAGGCTAGGTTTTTCCCAGACCATTAATTAATAGGCCACAGTTGCCTGAGTACTCCTTATGTTGGTTGGGTCTATGCAGTTGGGTATAGATCCGCACTATATTCTGACTGATCAGCAGATTATAGTGCATATGTTGGTTCTTGTTTCCAGTCTTGTTCATTTGGCACTCACCATCATTGGCAAATTACTATTCGATACAGATTCAGATGGTTGTTACAACCAGCAGCTTATTGTTTCTCTCATTTCTCTTTCTCTATACTATATATATATTTTGCAGGCTTGTTGAGCAATTTTGGCTCATCCCTTTTTATTGTTACTCCTATTATTTTACAGTTAAGGTAGAGAATGAAACCCATCAGGACCCGCATAGTCAAGAAGCGAGTCAAGCAGCGGGACCCTCTTATACCAAGAGTGTTCCTTCCTATTCCTGAAGAGAGCTTTGAATTGCCAGATCAGGTGTAGCAGGATAAGTAGTAATGTTGGGTTGAATAAAAGTCTTGTGTAGTTTGAATAAAAGTTGTGTAGTAAAACTGTAGATAGAATAAAGTTTTGTATCAAAGATAGTTCTTGAGACAAGTTTTATTTAGTTGGGTTTGTAATAAAGTGTAGTGCGTGATTCTTGTTTTCAAACTCAGACCTTAAAAGATCCTGAGTAGTGATAGTTCGGGGTAATTATTATATTTATATTCCGCTTGTGCAGGTTTAGTTGGTAATTGTTGTTAATAATGCCCCAAATCTATACCCCGGATTTGGAGGGTGTTATAATAACCCAGATTCCTCACCCCGGATTTGGGGGCATTACAATCAACATTCCACATAAACACATAGACATGAAATGACATGGCATTATTATCTAGTTAACAATGCATACTTATACCCTATTTGCTATTCTAGATCCTTATGCAATTGACCAAGTAACACAAAAGCATTATGACCAACACTCCTACTTCACCTTTAAAGAACTCAACTCAACTTAGAATTTATAAGGCACACTTAGGCCTCACTTCAAATGACTCACAAAAGCAATGCACATACTAAACTTTCCCGAACGCTCACTTTGGCACCCCTTTTGTGCCTTGGCAGAAATATTCATTTCCACCTTATACCTCCACTCAATTCTGACTACCACAAACTTTTATGACAAAATACTAACTCTCAAACTTGGTTTGACATTAAGGCTGTAAGAACCCTGATTTTTGTAATATTTTAAAACTTCTGTGAATAGTAACTTGAGCTGATTAAGTAATACGTATGGGGATCATCATAAAATGAATAGTGGAATTTTGAGAATTCGAGATAAGATTCTTGTTTATCGAGGAAAATAAGTGAATGTAAAAGCCGACGGAATTCGAAGATTCACGATTATACTACGTGTTTTCGTATCCGTAAAGAATGGCCTAGAACAGGGAATAATACGTAAAATAAATAATATATCAAGGTGTTTCTATGATCAAGAGAAGGAATGGAATTGGTTATAGGATTATAAGCGATAAAAGAAATCGCTACGAAACAAGTCATTATACGTGGAAACTATCGGAATGGAACGACGATTGCGTTTACGATAAATAAACGAATGAGAAATTAAATCCCATGCAAGTTGGCCATGCATAACCAAGTCCTAACTAGTGGTTAGGAGTGTAACTAGATGATTAGAAGTTAACTAGAATAGTTAGTGGAATAGTGTTGAATAGTGATGGGAGACAAACAAGTACACAAGCCATAATTCTCCCTTTTCTCACTTCACCACACAATCAAACCAACCCATACCTTTGCCAAATTATTTTCAAATCTGCTGCATACATCCCATATATTCATTATACACTCCCACACTTTATCCACAAAAGAAAACAACCTCTTTTCCCTCACTTAAAGCTCTCCCATTTTTCATTCCAGCAGTTCGGGTTTTCTGAGCAAGGGAGAAAGAAAAATTCTTAACTCAAAATATACTCATTCAAATATCATGAAAGTTTTACCATAGATTCTCTATATCATGGGTAAGCTTCATACCAAATTTCAGCCTCAAATTATTTTATTTCAATTTTATAAAAATGTTTGAATGAGGTGCGGAAAGGTAACTCTGAAATTCTAACTTGTTTCTTGGTTTTGTTTCTTAAGGATCTAGCCCTTCTAAGTGTTTTATAAGCAAACCAAGCCTCAATAATCCTAGAACTAACCTTTCTAGTGTCCAAGAAGGTATAATTTTCAAACCTTTAAGGTTTTATGGTTGGATTTAAGAGTTATGTTTGTTGTAGTGTTAATATCCAAAAGATTGTGTTTGTTCGAGTTTGTATTGATTATGTTCTTGTTAAGGCTTGAGATGTTGAGTTGTAATCCATGTATGTGGTACTAGATAGAGCATATAAGGTGTATGTTGGTGGATCTTGGGAAGTACTTGTGTTTATGATGGTTATAGGTAGTGATTGTGTTAAGATCAAGTAGTAGAAATTGAGTTTGGGCATTCTTGCACTTGATCTGTTTTCTGCAGGACATTCGGCCATGAAAATGGTTAAAATTTGAAAACCACTGGCCATTACTAGATGGATATTGGTTTTTAGTTTCTATACATGTGTAGATCATAATGAGGAGATTTACGGTTTAGGAGTTATGCTTGTTTTAGTGTAAAATATTTCTGCGATTAGCCAACTGCACTTAAGTCCACTTGCATGGTGATTTTGAAGGACTTAAAATAATTTCGAGATTCTGGAAAAATTATAAAAAATGGATATGACAGTATAGAAGACTGTCCAAAAATAATTTTGAGAAAATATTAATTTTTCGATTTTATAAAAATATTTTGGTAAAGCAAGCGCAAGTGAGAAACGCATAAAAACCTAGTTTTGACGCGCGTTTTCTCACGTTCGAGCTTAAAACTCAAAATGGACTTTCTAAAGCGAACGATCGATTTCAAAACTCGACCATGTTATAAAGTGAGAATATAAGTGTTGAGAATGTGACGATCGGAGATTCGTTATACTTGAGTAGTTGCGAAAGTTGCTTAATAAAAGCGAGACGTTAATCGCGTACTAACTTAGACCGTTGGTTCTTGTTTATAGATCGCCAACCAAACACCAGAGACCATACCACTTCGATTACTCGAGGCAAGTTTTCGAAACCCTATCTCATACTATCCATGCTATATATATATACTGTTGTGATATTGATGCCATAATTTACAGTTCAAATATATATGCTTGTCTATGATATCGATGTATACGAATTATGCGATTGTTTACGAAAATAAATTTCGTTTTACACGAGTATGAGAAATTGAAACGTATTTCAAATATAATATATGATAATGGGAGTCGGAGATATTTTAATAACGATTTAATTCCGGAGAGAGCCGCGTAATATATATATCAAGCGAACGATTGAGATTTTGATTTAACGTCGAGAAATATTGGTTTATTCATTTAAGGAACACCCTTACTTGATTGATTATTTTATAAAGCGATACTTAAGGGATTATTAAATATCCAGAAAGTATTTAAAAATATACTAAATAGTTTATAAATCATTTCACGTTATTTAATAAAGATTTAACTATTCAAAGAGCAATTATAGGATACCAAATCCTGTTTTGATTATTTGATTAAGGTGTCTCCATTCGTTGGACCTTATTCAGAAATATTTTGTATTTAAGGTTTTTTATTAATTCATTGAACCTTAATTAGAAATACTTTGTAATTAAGATTTTATCAATTCATTGAACCATATTCAGAGATATTTTATATATAAGGTTTTTATCAATTCATTGAACCTTATACAGAGATGTTTTATTTATAACATTTTATCAATTCATTGAATCCCTCTTAAATTATTATGAGACCTCAGATATTTAATATCTTTGGACTTCTAAAAACTTATTTAAAAATAGACATAGTTCCCAAAGGTACTTTCTAAATTATTCAAAACTCTTGAAAGAGATTAATCATTTGAAACGTATCAAAACCTTAGGGAACTTAGTCTAGAAGCATAAGAGTTTTGCTTCCTCGTTCAATAAAGAACAAGTGAGTAATATATGTGTCACCCTACTACAGATAGAGATTTGAAAATGATTTTAAATTCAAAACTCCGACAACTCCCAATGATCAATTGAGTTAAAAGTGATGAATAAATCATCTTATTTAAAGGTCAACTTTTAACGACCTATTCCTTCGAAAAAGGATTTTGAGCAAAAGATATAATTGTCTTGGAACTGGAATGTGGCATGCCCGACACGGAGTGGTATCAGGCAGTGACAAGGCGCGGAGTGGCGCATTATGCAAGCGTGGAGTGGCGCATTGTACGGTTATATGGTCTGTGTGACCATTGACTTTCGGACTTGCACGGCAATGGGCAACCACCGTGTAGTGTCTTGATGAGCCCAAAGGCGGCTAGGTTTGTATTCCTTCTACTAGTAGAGAAAATTTCGTATTCGGCTGATCACCGATACGTGGTTTATTCCAGTATAGTCCCTTTCTTCTATTTTGGAAAAACTGTTGTGAAATATACAACAGAGAGCCGATAAGGCTGAGTTTTAAACAAGGATATTGATGAATATATATCAAATCCATTTGAGAAATCTGCCAATAAGGCTGAGTTTTAAATTGGGATGTTGATGAATATATATTACACTCATTTGAGAATCTTGGTCCGAGTAACATCTTGAGATTTTGAAATAAAATGAGTACGAGTATAAAATGATTTTAAGAAAGAGATGAATACAAGTATCCAGTGGATATAATATTGTAGTTGATTTTGAGAATATTATAAATTTGACAAGCATATAAACTTTCAGAACGCTTTGGAGATACAAAGTATAATTATTGGTTTTATTTATCCTTACATACTTAATTATGGGGATATATACCTTGCTGAGCTATAATGCTCACCCTTGCTTTTATATATCATATCATAACAGACTACCAGCATGGATCAGACCAGGACTGCTTTCCGTAGGCGGGTAAGAAACGCACGTTAGTTCTGTAGGCTTTTTGTGCGCTAGCCCCGTCAGGTAGATAAGTGGAGATGATTTATTTGATACTGTTTCCAAGCATATAACATGTGTGTGTGAGAGTTTAAATAAAAGATCGAGTAATATTGTGAAAAGAGAATTATTTAATTAATAAGTGATCGTAACAACCCGAATTCACGACCTTGGATTTGGGGGTGTTACAAAGGCCTCATACAAAAGACACACAAATGCAATGCATTCCTCTCAAGTTTTAAATGCAACTCTAATGGTGACTCTTGGGTGTTTTGGTGGAAATTGGGTATCTCCACCTTTTTCCTTAACTCAAAAAAAACTCTCAAAGGTTAATAAGACTCTAAAATGACTCCCAAAGTCGGAATGACACAAAGACCTCAATCAGGCCTCCTTAGGCCTTAAGTTGAAGTTGACACAAAACTGCCTCCCCTGATTTCGAAACTGCCCTGTTTTTACCAACTTAATACTCACTTATCTTGTTAATTTATTGATTTTAATGGCTTGATAATCTTCCTAAGACTTTATTATACTCATATAAACCAAGGCCCAATGAATTCCTAACTTAAAGCATGATTATAATGGCTCAAACGTGGACCTACACCAAATCTGCCCTGTTCTGGGCTCCCCTCGGTTTTATGCTTTTGCACCTACCCAAATGCATGTTTTTATTCAATATAAAGCTACTGGACTCATTTATATACCAAGTCCTAACTCTACTGAGCTCGGGCCTATTATGGCCTCACCAATGCACACCTAAAACATCCTAAACTTATGGGGCAAAATCTGCCACTAAGTGTTAATGCATCTCCTTCCACCTTAACTCCCTTCTTATCAACCAAAACCAAAAAATAATTCAACAACAAAGTCCTATAATATACTAGTACCTACTTAATTCTAGTATACAAGGTCTAATCACATTTTATTTGACATTAAAATTGATTATTAAGAGGTTAACAGAAGCAACTACAATGGCAATTTCATATGTTCGAGGTTTTTAGCGAAATTCGAACTATATATTCAAATAATTAATTGATATCTATTGTATATAATCACTTATCATCATGGAATACTTCAACTAGCATTTTTATAACATAAACCACATCACGCATCTCATAAAAATCAAGTACCAAAGCACAAAATTATCAAGTATGGTTTTTACTTCGAAAATTACTTGTAAACCGACATGCAAGTGCTAAATCCAACATGCAAATGCTAAATCCAACATGCAAGTGCTATAACTTAATGTATCTTGAAGAAATAATGGCATGCAAGAGTTTAAACTTTATAAAATAACATTTTAAGGAGCAAAACCTTTGAAAATAACATGCATGGTCATTTTTCATAAAAATTTCTCAAGATCAATACTCTAAACATTCGGCTCTTAAGAAATAATTTCCAAATGTTTATGAACAAGATTATTACATGGAAAATAGAAGTAAAACACTTCTGCAAGACCATATCAAGTTTATATCTATAAGCCACCATGGTTTTAGACCTTAGATTCATGAGAATCAAAGTCTAAACCTTTTGCTCCAAGAACACAACATGCACTTAATAAGCTTACCTCAAATTTGCAAGAACTCCCAAGTATCATAGCCTTAGTCTCTATTTTGTGAGAATTTGCATGCAAGGGTACTATAGTAATCTAATAACTATTATTCTAAAATTAAAGCATGATTTAAAAGAAAGACTTTTAATAAATAATTTATAAAATTCATATATTACAAAAATTTTACCATAAAATACTTTAGAATATTAGAAATTTTATAAAAGTACCATCAAAATTTTCGAGCAAAAATATTTTTTTAAAGGAATTTTCTAAGATTTAATGCGTGAACAATAAGCCATTTAAGCATGCAAATAATTTAATTTTTTTATGCAACTAAAATTCTAAAATATAATGTATCACTTTCTCAATTTAATCTAATCATCAAACCAAAAAATTCTCGTATCTAAATATTCGTACACATACGCAATCCACAAGAATCAAATTGTTACACAACAGAATAAATATACATATGTACATAATTGACGAGAATTCATATTATTACACAATATATATATATATATACTCATATAATATTCTAAATAATTTACCGGTTGTCACACTTCGTGTACATGACGAGAATGAAATATAAAACTAATCTAATGAACTTACAAGAAGAACTCGAGTTACATTCGAGATTTAATACTTACAAGATCGAACGGCATGCAAGCCATATTAAAAACACCATTAACCTAAGATCATAAGCCATAACCATCCACCATTCTCAATTAACACATAATAACATGTTAGAACACATAATCTGATCTTAACATATCATACCCATCATGATCTAAGCATAAAAACCAAATATTAAAAAAATCAGAAACTTCGAAATTAAATCTGATAACATTAAATCGCAGATGACAGGGTCTAAATGAAATCAAACGCCTTACAGATCAGTCGATGATAGCTTTAGATAGTTTCGTTCAGATGCTCGATTCCATATGAAATAGCATATTAATACGCCAAAATCGGACACCAGACCCATATTTCAGCAAATCCGCTGCATCCGATTCAGAATCGTATCAACTACGATTCTTATAATAAGAACAAACACAAAACATGTATATATCAGTATATATACAGGTTATATAATTGTCATATGATTATACAACTCTCATGAATATCATATATTCAAAATATATACATACATATATATATATATAAATATAACAACATGTAAAACATACAAAATCGCATACATAACAGTCATGGAATATAGTATACATGTTATCATCATAAAACCAGTAAACACATAAATGAATTAAACACTTTCTGCAAGTAGCTCTGATGCCATTGAAGGGTTTCGACCACATAAACGCAACAGAAACAATAATTAAAAACGTGAAAAACCAGAATTTCCGAAACCCACCGCAGGATCCATGCGAAAAAATAGATATTTAAGTCATAGATCAGATTGTTTACCTTAAGAAGCTTAACAAATTGGTTAAATAATGAAGATCCACAGATTGTTAATCACCACGCATCCGGCTCTCGCAATCTATGCTTTATCGATATCCACACGAATGCTTAAACTCAAGGATTGGATGTGTACTAGCACAAACTCGTTTCTTCTTGCTCTCATCATCTTCTCTCTTGGTGGCTGGAGTTTTAGTAAAAGTCTTGCCTTCAAAATCAACCACAAAAGATATTATATAGAGAGTAGAAAAATGAATTATAACTTTTAACTAATTAGGAGTTATTATTAATTCAAAATTCATATTTGTATAATAATTAAGTCACACTTAATTATTTAACAACTGAATTTCATAATTAATATTAGTAAATTTGAATATCATTATTTATCTAATTAATTAATTCATACTTAATTAATTTAATAAATAATTCAAACTACTTCAATTTAATTTAAATCCAATTTAAATTAAATAATCCTTCAAGCATTCTTTGTGTGTGACCCTATAGGTTAATATTACGTTGGCAGCGAATTTTAAATCTAATTTAAAATCGTAAACAATGAGCGGCCTCTAGTAATTCATCATTGCTACCCAAGTAATAATAATTGAATCGGTGATGGATTAAACCTTTCATGAATAATGTTCAATATAATATAATCCTTTTAACCAAATATTATAGATTAAACTAGAGGCATGTAATGTGTCATCCTCATCATAGTTTAATCCAAGTTTCCTTGATCAATGAGTAGACTATCATATTAAATCAACATTTCAGCGTGGCCACACATTTCATAGTCTAGCTCACACAATAGCCCAATAATATCACTCCTAAAATAGGAGGGTTAAATCTCATCTAGATCATTCACATTTCTTATATGATTCATAATATGCCCAGTATCCACTTTTATCATTACCCGGTCAAGGATAACTTTTAATGAAATCAATGTATATTAATTCTCGTGTAGAAATATAATGACTTCAGGTCTAAGGACCATTAAATCATTATCACTGTGAAAATTACTTATGACACAACAAACATGTAGAATCTTATATCGGGTCTGTCCAACACCATGTACATTTATATATGCATGTGTTTTTGAATTTAGTATCACTATACCTATGATCAATGAGATGTGATCATCAGTCAACAAACACACCAGTTTTAATGCATTATTATTATTCATTAATAATAATACTCGACTAGGGACCTTTAGGAATATTGATAATATTCTTATAATCTCATTTCTCAGTCACGTACTCAAAGATATATAATTGCATATCATATTCCAAGGACATTTATTAATCTAACATTTATATCGCAGTAAATTAAGAATTAATAAATTATAAGGGGAATAATCGATATAACATAAATATTAAGAATCCAAATTTCTTAAACTAAAATATCATAGTGTTGTCTCTAGGGAACAAACACTAACACGATTGATTCAAGACTTACAAATGGGGAGAAATCAATGGTCAAGATACATGCAAATCAGGAAGCTCAGACAAGTCTGCTACAACAATTGGTGGCTGCATAAACCTCACACCCTGCTCAAGTTGATGCTACCAAAAAGGGGGAGAATAATGTAATTATTCCATTTAGTAAGGGGGAGATAGTTAGTGAGGGGGAGAAATTGCACATTCAAGTCAGTAAGGTGATTGTTCCGGAAATTACCTTCTCAAAGCCACTAATGATAGACTACATTGACTTGATACAAATAGTATGTGACGCCCTCTAAACCTGGGTTAGAAGTTTGGGGTCCACAACACGCACACCATATTATATAACCTGTATATAAAATATTATATGTATTGATCCTTCTTTACACAATCACGGACCGTAACAGGTTAAAGTATGAAAACAAGCCACAACCTTATCTTTTAATACATCATACCAGATCCCAACTAGTTCCACTTACAATTGCTAATGATATCGTTCTTACAATCTTGCATAACTCAACTACAATATAAATCTCCTGCTAGCTCGATCCAACTTAACCTGAAATCCTAGCTCGCACACTGTACTGGGAATCCTCGTTACCAACAATTTCCTTTCCAGCTGTTAAAAACACAAAAAGGTTTGCAAGAGTGAGCTAACTAGCTCAGCAAGTCATAAATGCAATAACTGTGGTTAAACAATGATCAATTGAAATGATTTAGAAGAACCAAGTTTCTGAATAAGCAATAATTAGAATTGGATATTCACTTTTCATTTTAAAATAAAACAAGGTTAGGCTGCTGATCAGTCACGCACTAACCCCGAGCAAGGCTACCAGCTTTGCTCTATATACTGGATCCAAGGCACATATTGGCCTACTATGACCACGAATCTGGTCCCTATTTAAAAATAATCCAATTCAAGAATAATAATATGATAAACAATATAATTCAATAAGCTGAATGATAGACAACATTTATCTTGAAGCATAGGGTGATTCACAATACCATGAAGGTATAATAAAGAATTCAAAAAGATTGGCTTTTAATCAAGGAAAGAATCATAAAGTAGAAGACCAAGGGTTCAAGGGTTACAAGGATTGGTCTTCTGTTGAATAGGGCGTAAAGGTTGGTATGTCAAGCAATTCAATATCAGAAGTTAGTATATGATATATATGTATTTGTGGAGTTGTATCATATATGTCTGGCTCGTATCTGGGAATTTTAACAATCAATGGTTTATGAAGAATAAGGCTTATGACTCAAGATCAATAAGAATCAGGGTTCAAGGTTGAATAGTTTAAAGCGCTTGCAATATAAGATAATATTTATTTTGAATACTAGCGACATGTTATGAGAAAGTTCAAAAAATATTTACAACATATCTTGAAGAAGGTTCAGAATACTTGCCTTATCACCGATAATTTCCAACTTTACTTGTACCCATCTCACACTTTTATTTTCCCATCATTTTCCTTCTTTTTCTATGCCTTGCTTCTATTCATCGATCACTTGCTTTCTTTTTCTATATTTCAGTTTGATTTACTGATCACTGGCTTTCTTTTCTATGCCTCGCTTACTCTGCTAGGCATCATAAGTATCTATCAATACTCAATCTCATTTCATTCTAATCGTCACATAGACGTCATAAGCTTTTATCTACCCTTCGTTTTACCCAAATCTGATTTACGGATTGTAAGTTATGACTAAAACAGTCAAACAATAACCACAAAGGCATATAACACATCAATCAGATAGCACGTAGCACATATCATACAGGATATTCGATCAAAATAATTTTTCAAAGAAGATTCGGGGTAAAAATGATTTTCCAGGTATTTAATACAAATTTTTGAACATTTTTCGGAATTAAAACAGGTCTCTGAATCATTTTATAATTAAATAACAGGGTTTGAACACCCGAATCTGACTTTAAAATAATTTAATACTAATTATCGAGCTTGGGAAATAATTTTAAATAATGTTTGGAAGCTCGAAACTATTTTTGGGAATTTTTAAATCAAAGTAAATAATTAAATCCAAATAAATAATCAATTAATATTAATTAATAACTAATTACGTTAATTAATCAATTAATATTTAAATTAATTGACTAATTAAATAATTAATTATTAACTAAAAATAATTAATTAAATAATTAAGATTTATTTTTAACTTAAAAATAATTTTTCAGAAAAGAATTATTTAATTTTTGAATTTTTAAAACAATAAAATTCAATTTCTGAAAATATTATAAAAAGAAAATATATTTTCTGTAAATAATAAATCAGAAATCTGATTTTTGAAACTTTTAAAAACTAAAATCTGATTTTTAAAAGATTTTAAAACAGAATGATAAAAACGTAAATTTTATAAAAATTCGGGGGTTAAACTGTAATTGTTACAGTCACCCCCTACCTCCAACCCTCGCCGGCCGGAACTCTATGGCCGCCGCCATAGAGCTTTTCCGGCAGCCTAAAAATACACCAGAAACTCACGAAACTTACAGGGGAAAATCCCCAAGCTTCTAGCAACACAGCCATCCCGCTATTTCGATCAAACCATCCCTGAATCGTCCAGAAATCTTGAATGAAAATTACGCCGACGCCGCGCGGATTTTTCCGGCGAAGTCGTTGCCGGAACAAAACAACACAATCAAATACATTATTCACTTCGCTTTTACACGATCTATATGATGGTGTGTTCAATTTTATTCCAGGATTAACATAACTAAAACCCCTAAAATCATTTAAGAATATTCATATGAACATAAACCCTAATTTGATCAATTCAAAGATCAAACCCCTTTTTCTACATGTTATTGAACTCCAATTTCATCATATAATATACCAAAATGTTCAGGAGAAAATTATCTACGTGATTATGCCATCAAATCATACAAACAACATCAAGAACAAATATTCATATTTTAATTCATAAATAATTCGAAATAAAATAATTAAATTATAAAAATACCTTGATTTCTGCACTATAATAGATGGTGGATTCAGAAAGAGGTTTTCGAGAGCTTCGTTTTGATATATTGCACGCCCGAATCGGAGTTCGATAACATCTCTGTTTGTGCGATTGATTTTCAAGAACCTCAGTATTAATTCGATATTTTGTCTGTATTTTACGAGATTTTACGGACTGATTATGATTATACGAATAAAATGAAATAATAAAAGGGCTATATATATTTATGGAATATTGGTTCATGTTGGATCGTTTTGGATCGATAAATTAGTTACTTAACCGCAAAGTAACTACAAAAATGATCCAATTTGGTACCCGTATTCAATAATTACCCGAACCGAGCTTTTTATAAAACACTTTATACGAAAATAATGTAATAATATCCCGTCTTTCGAGAGTACGGGTTTTGTTGATTCACCGAAATGATTATCGTATCGAAAATCTTGAGCTGGGCCGCGCACGGGTCAAACCGTAATCCGGATTGAAAAAGTCAAAATACGGAAAATGTCAGGAATTACCATATTAGGTTAGAAAGGAGTTTTCGGAAGAGTTTCGGGTTGTAAAAATATAAAAACGGTTGAAGTTGGACGATTCCGGGCTTTATAAAATAATTTTGTAATTATTCAGAAAATAATTAATAAATTCATAAATCAATATAAAATCATACAACAGTCCAAAAATTACTAAAAAAATACCGTAATTATCTATATTTTATTCTGGTCATAATAAAATTAACATACTTATACTTTACCACATATAAGTATCCACATATCCACACCGATCATTAGATAATTTACCAAAAATCACATAATAATCACATAAAAAAATCATTTATTGATAAAAATAATTACACGAGATATCCCGGATATTACATAGTAGTAGCTGAACTAGAGCTAAAAGAGAAATGGAAAAAAATTGATGAGAAGATTGAGAAGAATTTTGGTCAAATTGCAAAACCTGATAAAGAAGTGAAACACTTCACTCAATTGAGACCAATTTCAATCAATGAAATGAGCTTAGGGAATTTGGAAAAAGGTCAACCCTCAGCAAGAAGACTTCTACAGGTTAATGTGATTTTACAGCCAAAGAAAAACTTCTCAAAGAATTCAAGAAAAAATCCATTGGACCTTGTCTATGCAACTCCCAAGCCTGATGAAGAGAAGCTGCCTGGTATATCTATTGCTTATCACAAAGATCCAAGAGACTCAGTTCTAAAGAAAAGAATTGCTAAAGTCTACAGGCATGGAAAATTGATTTATGTGATAGCTGGACTTCCGCAATTTGCAGAAGCTAAGAAAGAAGAAAAGGTCCAAGCTAAGAACCAAGCTAAGAATCCTGCAACCACAGAAACTGAAATGCCTACTGTGATAGCTGAGTCTGTGAATGCAGAGAAACAAGAGGAACCAAAGCAGACAAAACTACCAAGATAGGAATTCAGAGCAAAGAGGAAGCTGGATTTTGATGAAGAAAAGGAAGAGTGCATGCCAACCCAATCTACCACTACAAGTCAACCAACCTTGCCCATCATGGAGCAGGTTGAATTCAAGGTCTATTTTAATATAAATTTTCATAGTGAACCCATAATTCCCAAGGATGAACCCATAGATTGGGAAAGCCTACCAATCCCTGATCTAAACATCCCAATCCCAACCAAACCAAAGAAAACAAAGAAAAGAGCAGTCACACAATCCAAACCTATCAGACTTCAATCCAAATTCTTAGCCAAGCCCAAACCAATTCTCAACAAGAGAGACCAACTCAACATCTGTGACATCAAGGATTTTTCAGACCTCAATTTTTATCTGGATGAGCTAGATGAATTAAGAGCTATTGATGCTCACAAGAAGCTTTCAGAGAGATTGGTGTTCGCGTACAAGGGTGCAAAAGAGCTAACTTGGCCTCTTCACAGAATTTTCAATGAAGGCTATTTTGTCTTAGTAAAGATATTCTCCTTAGTGAAGAAGAACTTTGGGTTCAATATTGTTGCCAAAAGGGAGATATTGAACAAAATTGAAAAGATAAGAAATAGTTGGAGAGACCCAAATGCACACCTAAGAGTGTTAACTATTCCCTACAATGGAGATAAAATGCATTTGAGGCCATACTGGATGACAGAGTTCCAGGATGAGAACACCAGAAGATTCTTCAGATTAGAAGATCAGCTAAAGATTTCAAGAAATGAAACTCTAATGGAGATGCAAGAGATGCTGGATCAGACTAATGAAGATGAATCTAAATTCTACAGGCAACTTCAACACCGAATTGAAGAGAACAATGAGAAAATGGGAAATAAGACTAGACATTCAAGGAAATAAGATAAATTTGCTCAGTCTAAAGGAGCACCTTGAAAATGGCTTTTGAGATTTTCTATGAACCTTTCTCTGTATAATATTCAGTGAATTGTAGCACTTACCAATTTTATCTGCTATTAATCAGTCTATATATATAAGGTGTTTTGTTATCATCAAGTTTCTCTTAATTTATGCCTACAATTTCAGTAGACATAAATTGGGGGAGATTGTTAGGAATATGTCATAGGCTTGATGATAATTTCACCAAAACACCGTAGTATATTTAATTTAGTGTTTTCTTAGCTTTCAACGGATGATTCGCTTTAAGATCCGTTGAGAGAGTAGCTTATGTATTAATAAGTTTTGTAACACTTTCGCGCATACTACAATACTTTAGAGATATAGAAGTTGTAGGATATTCAAATTCATGTTGATTACTAGATTGATATGCAAAATAGGTTGGAAATTGTATATATTAGATGCCTTGTAACTTTGCATTAGTGAAATGGAGTTAACTACTATGGAAGACTTTCAACAGATGATTTTACAAGGCTTCAACGGATGATCCAAGTCACATTCAATGGATGATCTAATGAAGTTTCAAAGGATGATTCAACACGGTCTCAACGGATGATCTAATGAAGTTTCAACGGATGTTCTAATTCAAACTGTAGTTGATAGTGATTTGACAGTCACATGAGTTGAACCCAACTTATACTATTCATCGGACATTATTCATCGCATTTGTCAAGTTGCTCATTTCCGAATTCTGACGAACCCAACTTACGTTTATTTAATTCCTAAGTTAAGAATATCTCTTTCTAAATCCATTTTGAGGAATTAAATATTCCTACACTTTTTTAGTTACCGAAGCAGTTCGATTTTCGGTCAAAATATAAGTTGCGAATTTCTGAGATCTGACGTAATTTACATACATTTTTTATAGTATGGATCACCAATACGGATTCTGAATTCCCTTCTGGGTCGTGCAACATAGGTGGCATGATATATATTTACTTATACTGTGAAGTTATTATTCATTAACTTTACACCAGAAAGATTGATCCTCGATTACCGATAGAATACACATTCATCTGAATCCAGTTATAACAACAAACGTTTAAAATCCTTAAAAATATTAATATTACTAGGAATAAAACTTATATGTCTTTTATAATCCTTGGATTTAAATCCTTCAACCTTAACGCTTTATACTTAATCCCTCCGGTGTCTGGTGGATTTTCGGGAAAAATCAAAGTGCTCGTTTTCGAATTCTGACGACTTTTACATACACTCAAATTCGTTATTGAACAATATACGATTTAGAATTTCATTATTGGAACTCGTACATATGGTCGACTGAAAATATTCCCAATCAACAAAATTACTATTCGTCCAAAAATTTCAAATTCATCCAAAATTTCGGGTTATTACAGTCTCCCCTCCTTAAAAGGATTCGGTCCTCGGAATCTAATTAGAATAATGAAAGTACTTTTCCAATGCAACACATTTTTATTCCCAGGTTGAATCTTCAAGCTTCTTGTTCTCTCATAACACTCTCGTTAACGCTATAATCTTATTTCTCAATACTTGCTCCTTTCGGTCTACAATCGCTGCCAATTAATCTATACCAAAAATTTAAGGTTAAACTCTTATACGTTCATATTTCGTCCTAAACCTAGCATCGGGTTTTTATGTTCGTAACATGGACACGTAAATGACATCATGACACATTTCCAATTTGGAGGCGATGACAACGCGTATGACATTGCAAGACTTTAAAAGGTCCAATATTATCAACTTAGCTTTCCCTTTCTTACTGAACTTTATCGATTCTCATTATGGAGATACTTTCAACACCCGAAATCTCCCACCATATATTCTTTGTCCTTCCTGGTACAACGGACGTATCTGTGTTGGCTTCCTTGAGCTGCTACGAGTCGTTCTCGGAGGGTCTCAATTCTTCTTTGTCCTCTAGGTTAATTCTGAACTCTATACTTTTTGTCTGCCACCTTTATCCTAACGTAAATGGAGATCGGTACTTCTTTCAGCACAAGGCTTTGTAAGAAGGCGTCCCTCTACTTGCGTGGTAATTATAACTATACGAAAATATAATCGGTGATAAGTGATCACTCCAACTACCCTGGAAATCCAAGGGACAGGCGCTTAGCGTAACCTAAATTGTCTGAATAGTTCTCTTAATCTATCCGTTGATCTGTGGATCATAAGCTATGTTCATGGTAAATCTCGTTCTCAACACTCCAGAACTTTAGCCAAATATGGAATTAAATGTTGGGTCACCATTGCTATTGGAACTACATGTCAAACATCTTTTTAATAATTGATAATATCCTTTTATCTTCCCTACTTAAAGTATCAGCCACCATATTTGCCTTTTCTGAGTGATGGTGAATTCATTCATCATAGATTTTAATAAAACTCAACTATCTGTTCAATCTCATTTTTAGTTATTTTTATTTCGACAATGTACCTAAGGCTCCTGTGAAAAGGAAAACTTCACCCTTTTCTTCATAAATTATTTTTTCCAATTCATTAGTGCAATCACCATAACGGCTAACTCCAAGGCATGTGTTGGATATCTTGTCTCCTATTCCTTGAGTGGTTTAGACTCATATCAATCACCTTTCTATGTTGCATCTACCTACATCTTCAAACCTTAAGGGATCCATCACTTACAATTTACAAAGTCCCCTTTACCATCAGATCTTACTACCACCGAGTTGTTACTAGTTTTTTCTTTAGTTCTTATAATCTCTATTCCTTAAATTCATAAGGACTTGGTAGCTCTGGAATCCATTAGATTATCCATATTAGTAACATCTACTAGGAGTGTATCTTCAACCACAGAAGTATTCCCCATATTGTTCTTTATAAACACATTAAGTATAACGACTCGTACATTTTGTATTATTTTAAAAGTGTAATTCTTAAATAATAAAATAAATTAAATATGTGATTTGGTCCTCTCAGTTGTGTGTTGTTTTGTTATCAATTATATGTGATTGTTGGTTTTTGAGGATTAATTGTATAATAAATTATTGAAGCATATTGTTTTTGTTTCACTTTTAAAAGTGGTTTTATGGCAGATTTATTTTCATAAATATTTCGACTATCTCTAAAATTATTTTTATGATTTCATAATTTCAATAAATATTTTTGGGATTTTATAAAATTTAGAAATCAATATTTCATTAATTATTTATCTTTAAATGATTTTTCTTACTACATTAATTTGTAAATTCAGTATTTAATTCGAGGATGTTTCAAAAATTATGAAATCTATATTTTATTAAGTTTGGAATATTCCGAGAATTTTAAAATTATTTTGAAAACTTTTCGGATCAAATTCACTCGCACGTTTGTTCATTAAATCATTAAATGCGGGTATGTTGCACGTTTTAAAAATGGTTTAAAATTATAAAAATTTTATTTTATTAGTTTTCAATTATTTCCGAAACCTTAAAAGGATTTGGGGAATTTTTTGATGAATTTTCATGCGCAGCTCAGTTCATTTAATTGAGAAAAGCGGAAAAAAATCAGGCTGCCGGGTAATAATGGACATGTGTCTCACAGTTAGTATATTAGTTGATACGTGTCTAGTTTTTTTTCAGTTTATTCGATACGTGGTAGATGCAAATCAATTACATACATTTCATTTCTTAATTCATTTTCTTCCTATCTCTAATTTCTCTTGTCTCTCAGTCGAATCTCTCGAATCTCTCTCCTTTCTCTCTGTATCTCTCCCTCACCTCTATGTTCCCGTATTTTTCCCCTGCTTTCCTCACATTTTCCGATGATTCTTCCATATCTCTCTTTGTTTCCGTTCCCGGTTGTTCGTTACCGCCGTCGCCGCCTTGTTTCTGTGAGGCCTGGTGGTTTTGATTAGTTTTGTTTGATTATATATGTATATATACCATTGTATATATATGTGTGTAATTTATATGATGTGTGTGATGTATGTGTGTGTGTACTCTGTATATGTGTGTGAGTTGGGCAGCGTGCGTGTGCATGCGGCAGTGGCCGTGTGTTTGTTTGGCCGTGTTCCTGTGTTTCTGTGACTAGGCTTCTATGTTGGGCCTTGTTGTTGGATCTTGTTTTGGGCACTTGTTGGGCCCTGTGCATGCAGTTGAACTTGATTGTTACAATTTTTAATTTTTATTTCCTTTTACTGCAGGGAATTATTGATTAAAATTCATGATATTAAATTATAATATATGGGGGAAATTATTTTAATCGGTGAAATTTATTCAGACACCCAAATATTTTCGGGCTCCAATAAATTTTGCCGCCGTCGACGATGAGCCTTGACGAGTCGACGGTGGACGGTGATGATTAATTATGAGTCCTAAATATATAAAACAAATAAAGTGGTTCGTATAATTATTTTTCGGAATGTAAATAGTTATTGAATTATAAAAATTGTGACATAAATTTTGAAATTGTGATTATTGGGATTTGGACGTCGATTGTGTTTCGACGGGTTGGCTTATAAATAGAGGAGTCGCTGTCCAAATTTTCTGAAAATTATTTTAAATAAGAAAAGTGTATTATACGATATAAAACATTTTACTCATATTGTGAATATTGATTACATGATTATGTGTCTATACATTATACGAGTCGGGTTATCGGATTGGGTTATTTAGGTTCGAGGATATCAAGCATGACGGTATAACTAATTAAGTTATTCTGCTACTGTAGATCCTAGTCGAGTCTCGCAAGGACTGAAGTCAGCGTAAAAGCTACCTAGGGTTTCTGTTAAAGCGTTGCAAGGCAAGTACCCCTGATCATACTTTTATGGTTCAGTATATATGAATAAACTGTTGTTTTCCTCTCTTACAGGAACAAAAATGTTATAAGTTATGTATCCCCAGTAGTTATAATATTTGTTTAAAATCTGTTTTGGGGAAGAGTTACTTCGAAAAGGTACCTATCTCAAATGAAAATGAATTGTGAACCATTTTTATGTGTGCTGTTAAATAAAACTATTTTAAAATGAGATAGGTACAAGTGATTTGAAAAACTGGATAAAACGAATCAGATATTGGATACATAGGAGCCATAGTGGCCTATTGAGGTTGCGTAAGAGGCTAACTCGGTTGCGTGCAATAAATAACCGATTAGACCAGCAGGTCTGAGACCTAGCTAGTCTCTGAGTTTCGGAACAGGTTATGGGATGGCAGTTGGAGCCGTATGGTGTTGATAGCCTGATCAGCTGTCTTCACATATCCATTACGTATCTATTTGTGATTCCCGTGACGGAAACAGTGATTTGTACAGTTGAATTATAAATGTGAATAGCATGCTGAAATTGGACTCTGGTATTTTCATATCACACAACTACATTATTTTATTAAGAGCATGCTAGTCAGTGATATCCAGTTTCTTTTACTGTTATTTGGTTTTGATAGAGATTCGAACTGATTTACAGGTTACTGTTTTATAGTTTTGTTCCTATAACTGTTTACCTAACTATTTTACTCTGATATTCATATGTTGGTACCGCTGAGCGATTATATGCTCACTCTTGCAACCTGTTATATATATATATATCACAGATGCCTAGAAAACCTACCAGCTTCGGACAGAATAGAGTCTCAGCCCCTTTCGGTCATGGCTCATCTGATGTAGTTTGTATCAGATCTGATGAGTTGTTGAATAAGTTTAGTGTGTCAGGCTTTTAATAAATGGTTTGTAATAGTGAGTAGCTTAAATCATGCTTGAACCTGGATCGGATCTAGGTTTTGGGGTTTTGTTAGTATAATAATAATAATAATCTTGTAGTTTATGTTTATGGTTTGTCATGTTTGGTGACATCAACTCTTAACTCCGGGGTTGATGCCATCACAGTTGGTATCAGAGCTATAGGTTCAAGTCCCTGATTTAGGTTAGGAATTGAGTCAAAAAGGTATAGAAACTGTGTCCTAAGGTGTGAGTCAACAACTCATTTAGAGGAGCAAACCTAAGAGTCAGTCGAGGGTTCCGAAGGCGTTACCCTGACATCTATTGATGTTTTGATAGAACTTCCTTAACCTTATTGTGTCTTTCATGTATATTTATATTGTTGGCAGTGGCCCAAAGTGATATCCAGTTCTCCATCCCGGGAGAACAGATCTGATTCAGACAGTTCAGACTCAGAAAGGACACTAGATGCTGGAGTGGGCAGACTCCTTTACCTCCCCCACCAGTGCCTTAGTTTGTTCCGAGAGATATACCTTGACCTAGTGCCCGTTCTCGTTGGGTACAGAGATCAGTTTCAGCTGTTAGGGATTTCCACCGGGTTACGGACCTAGCTCTTCTTTCCCTAGACCTCCAGTTCCTCCTTCTGCTCCTACAGGTACTTTCTCCCCGATTCCGTATCATGTTCACCGAGCGGTGAACAGATCTCTTATTAGAGAGCAGATCCCAGAGTTGGCCGCGCATCTTAATCGAGTACCAGTCGGACCCTTTCAGGGTATCCCTATTCCCTCACCCGATATCCAGGCCAGAGTGAGGACTTTGACTCAGACTGCTATTGAGCGATCTAGATCTATTGACCCTTTTATTAGCTCTGAGTTTAGGGCTATTCAGTACCAATATTTGGTTAACTGGTTGGTGTTCGAGTTTGGCTCGATTGGTGGCGGTGGTAGTGGTTAGAGCAGAGTTACAGCAGTGATAGACAGAGCTCAGATTTGGTTTGTCAGAAGTTATGTAGTTTATTTTATATGTACATTATGTTGTATTATGTAGTATATGGGGGCTGATATATCAGTCAATTTTGTTGTGTATGGTTGTTATATAGTAGCTGCTTTATTATGTTGTTCAGTTTTCATATACTTGTGCATTGTTATTACTGTTGTTACTATTATTGTTGCTTCTGTTGCTGGTATTTCTAGAATTTAACCATTCACTCACGATGGATCCAATTAACTGAGGATACGGATATTTTCTTAGTTGGAGAACTCTCCTGATATATGTATAAGCTGCTTGGAACATTCTATTTTCTTATATATGACTGCTATGTTTCAGGAGAATGCCACAAAAGAAGAATCCGCAACCCAACAACGGATCTGCTGGGGATCCCTCCATGAGTGAATTGATAGATTTGTTACATCAGCAGTCTACTCAGCTGGGCCAATAGCAAAAGCAATTCCAGCAGCAACAACAACAATTTCAGCTACAACTACAATAACAGCAGCAACTCATACAACAACAATAACAACAACAACAACAACAACAAAAAATCCAACAACAACAGCTGCAGATCCAACAACAGCACAAGTTGAGGGGGACAATCCAAGCTGTTAGTTTTAAATCTTTCCAGGATGTAAAACCCCCAAAATTCAAAGGTAAAGTAGATCATGTTGCTGCCAGGATCTGGTTGAAGGAGATGGAGAAGGCTTTTGCATTCACCAAGGTGAGTGAGGATTTAAAGACAGACTATGCTAGTTACATTCTGAAAAATGATCTAAACTATTGGTGGGAGTCTACGCGAGCCTAGGAAGGAGAAGGTCCTATTCCCTGGACACGATTCACAACACTGTTCTTGGAAAAATATTTTTCGGATTGTCTCCAGAACTAGATGGAGATGGAATTTTTAGAGTTGAAGTAAGGAGACAGAAGTGTCACGGAGTATGAATCCAAGTTCACAGAATTGTCTCGTATAGCACCAGAGTATGTAAGTTCATAGGCTCAGAGAGCGAAGCGGGTTCGGGGTCGGGGATCCGGGTCGCCACGGTCTTTCTTTCCACAATATCACTTCACTTAATTAATAATAAATAACCTTATGCTGTGACCCCACACTAACACACACCACAACCCGTTATAGTCTCAGAGATGAAATTGAAATAAGTACAAGTCTTTGAATCCACAATTTAAAAGTTATTACAACCCAAAATGATTACTTAATAAGTTTACAATTAATTGCCATTATCTGCCACAAGTTATAATTATACATAATTGATTCTCAAAAGTAGATGGTCTGATCTACAATAGATCTACCTATGCAGCTATAGCAGCTACAACATCAACGGGAAGACGCGGGACGCTTCCCACGCGCTTGCACTGGGTCTGCTTGAGTCTGGCCATCCTTCCTAACTGTTGTTGTGTGATGAAGAAATAAAGCAAGAGTGAGCCTTACAGCTCGCAAGATAATATATAGCGATAACAATATTACAAGTATCTAAATAGATACTTACTAGAATCTTTTATCACGTGTAAGATAATTACTTACTAGATATAAGTAAAAACAAGGGATGAAGTTACCAAATACTTCACTATACTTATATCAATTATAAAGTTACTTGAACTACCACTGTTCAAAGTATAACGAGCTTTCAACAATTCATCATATAGATGAGACTACAAGATAGATTTGAATAGATTAAATCTTTGAAGTAGTATTGAAGGAAATGAAGTTATGATATACTTCATTAAGTTCCGATATATATATCCACATATACATCTTCCTTATACAGTCCCTAAAAACCTCTGTCATGTAAAGTATGAACAGAGTTTGTAACATCCAATGAATTTTTGGAAGGGAAAAAGAATTGTGGCATAAACCCGATATCTTGCTGATCAGGCAAAGATACCAATAAGTAACCTTTTCTACTAGTAGATGGATGAATCCCCCACCGGTCATCACCCTGGCCACATAAGGACCTTGTGTTGGACCGCCACCCGGCCTCTTACGCGTTGATGGACTGCCACCCAGCCACTTACACTTTGATAGACCATTCCCCGGCCTGTCGCTTATGCCGACTCAATTAGATGGGCTTACTTCCCGAACGTTGGGTAAGTAATCAATTCATTTGTTTTCTCAAAACAGCAACCACGTTGCGAATGTAAAATGCACCACAGAGCTGGATCCTCCAGGTTTTGAGCGAGTATTTAAATCCCCTTTGAAAGGAAGATCTTAAATATAAAAAAATGAGTTTTGGGGTCCACTCTAACTTTAAAAATCATTTTGAAGACTCGAAAACATTTTTAAGAATGTTTGGAGTACTGCTGATTTATTAAAATAAATCAGTCCCGATATATTAGAAAATATCTGAATATTATTATTTAAATAATATTCTCATAAAGATAATCCTTATAAAAATAATAGAAGTAGAAGTTTTAAAACTTATACTTGAAATGGATATTAAATAACCAAGATATACTTATATGAAAGTACTATCTTTATTTGAATAATCGAAAATAAGTTTGATTATCGAAACATTATTCTTTAATAAAATAAAGAATATTATTAAATAATAAGCGGAGTCATAATACCTCGAATGAATACTATAAATAATATTCATTAAATAAAATAAACGGAGTCATACATCCTCCAATGAATATCCAATTAATAATCATTAAATATAATAAACAGAGTCATAAGTCCTCGAATGAATATTCAAATAATATTCATTAAATAAAATAAAGTTATCAAATAAACCTTATTCGATTAATAGTTTGGAAAACTATAACCATATATATATAAATATATATATATATATAAAATCTACTCGGGATCCTCGACTCCCGGTTTTAGAAAATGTTTTCACCTTTTGATCCCATCCACTAAGGGTAAACTCAATACCGCTTATCTCTAGCATAGGTATTATGCAATTATAAGCATTTTAACCAACATATATATAAATCAAGAATATGAAACAGGCATGCATATATACCATATCACATGCTACAATATATCGCATGAATTTGCTAATAACAAATATGCAATTATCGCAAGATCATGCATATACACATATACATCACAACAACAGTTATACGGGTAGAAAACTTGCCTGAGCGACTGGGGGTGATAAAAGGCTCGGGACGAGTCTGGTAACCTATAAACAACAAGTAAGTTGGAATTAAACCAAAGTCACTTGTAAATCTATACTTTAACTAACTTAGACTCTAACGCTTGTTTTGCGCTTACTGATTCTCTTAAGTCACTCGAGTACCCTCGGCTCCACCATTTTTAATAATTAAACATTACGAGTTTTAAGGCGATTCCTTCGTGAGTGTCTTACCAACTACCTAACACTCTTACCATAATTGTTTCATACTCTAATTAACCCTTTTTCATCTTTAACCTATGTTTCAAAGTAAGGCGAGGGGAAAAGTTTCGTTCGCGAAACGCCGTTACTTGAAACGGTCGTTTCTCCTAAACCGTACATCGGAATCAAATGAACTACATATCAAAACGAAGCTTGTAACATGAACTATCTAAACATGGCAATGGTCATAATCTAGCAGGGAGTTCTCGGGTCCAAATGTTATGAACAAAAGCAGTCTAAAGTAAATCAGACATTACGACGGCTATGTTTACGCGATTTCCCAAATTTAAACCATTCAAAAACCATCACAATTCAACCTCAACCCATTCATACAACCAAAGTCCATCCTTATCACATCATAACAGCCCCAATCAATTCAATATTAACATTTATACTTATGCCTAAGCTTGAATTTAACTATACTTAAGTTCTTTTAACCAAAATAACAAGATTCACCATTCCATTTCACTACCACTCCAACCCAAACTCTAAACCACAAGCATTAAGCTACTATATCACCATAATAATCAAAATCATCTTATTATACAAAGGAATCTAGGGTTTGGAGATGATATACCTTCCTTGAAGTGGTGGGAGTAGCTAGGAAGCCTTAAGAATCCTTGAGAAGTCTTAGGGATGCTTGGATCTTAAAGGAAAACAAGAAAAAATCAAGTTAAAAACTTTGAAATCACTATTCTTTGTCTTCTTCATTGATTTCTTGAAGAAGATTGAGAAAGAATTGAAGGCTTAAACTCATAATATAGCCATAACTATGCATAAGGATGACTAGGGAATTATCTTACCAATTTAGGAAGCCTTGATCTTGAGTTTTGAAATTTGTTTCTCTTGGAAATGGCAAAAGCCGAGAGCAAGCCTTGGTGATGAAGAATAAAAGTTTGTTTTGATGAGAAATGATTTGTTTAGCTTGGTTGATTGAATTAGGTTTGTTTTATTTTAGGTTAATTACCAATTTAACCTTGGTTTTGTGTGGTTAACAATCCACCACATTTCCTTCCTTCTTAGGTCATGCTTATGTCATGCTATGATGTCATCTTCCCCTCCTTTTCCTCTTCTCATTGGTTGGGTGACATCATCCTCTCTAATCCCTTTGATTAACTTCCTTAATTGTTTGCCTAATGACCGCTGATCTGTTATACGGTTCGCTTAACTTTCATTTTCGTTTATCGTTTGAGGGATCATACCCGGGATCTTATTACTTAGGTTCCCTTAACCTTTCTCAATATATTATATTCCTTTTATGATCCTCTCTTATAATCCTTTAATTTAAATCCTTTTTATCATGTTACCTTATACTCAATTCTTTCCGTATCTAGTGGATTTCCGGGAAAAATCAAAGTGTTCGGAATTGGTTTCTGGCGATCTTTACATACACTTATATACCATATAGAGTACTAATAAAATCTCAGAATATCCATAACAGAACCCCTACATAGTGTGGCATGAAAAGTTTTCTCATTTAGCAAAAACACTATTCACAAGGGTTACAAAAAGTTGAAAATTTTGGGGGTTATTACAGTCTCCCCTCCTTAAAAGGATTCCGTCCCGGAATCAAATAGAAAACAAATGGGGGTACTTTTCTAGCATCGCACTCTCTAGTTCCCAAGTTGATTCTTCCATATTATGATTCTGCCATAGCACTCTGACTAGCTTGATTACTTTGTTCCGAAGCACCTGCTCCTTCTTATCGATAATCCTTACTGGCTTCTCCACGTAAGTCAGATATGGTTGCATATCCACCTGCTCGTACTCCACTATGTGTCTGGCATCCCGATGATACTTCCTTAGCATTGACACATGGAACACATTATGAACTTGTTGCAAGTTAGGGGGCAAGGCTAGCTCGTAAGCTACCTTTCCAATCCGTCTTAATATCTCAAAAGGTCCAATGTATCTTGGGCTTAGTTTTCCTTTCTTTCCGAACCTCATTAATCCCTTCCAAGGGGATACCTTTAGCAATACTGAGTCCCCGACTTCATATTCCTTGTCCTTTCGGGCTAAGTCTGCATATTTCTTCTGTCTGTCTTGGGCTGCTACAAGCCATCCTCTGATAAGATCCACTATGTCTTTGGTCCTTTGGACCACTTCGGGTCCGAGCATCTTCCGCTCTCCTACTTCATCCCAGTATAAGGGAGATCGACACCTTCTTCCGTACAGGGCCTCATAAGGCGGCATTCCGATGCTAGCATGAAAGCTATTGTTATAAGAAAACTCGATCAACGGCAAGTGATCATCCCAACTTCCTTTAAGGTCTATTGCACACACTCTCAATATATCCTCTAGTGTCTGGATGGTCCTTTCACTCTGCCCATCCGTCTGGGGATGGTACGCGATACTCATATTTAACTTGGTCCCCGCACATTCCTAAAAGCTCTTCCAAAATCTGGAGTTGAACCTTGGGTCTCTGTCTGAGACAATGGACGTTGGGACTCCATGTCGCGTCACTATTTCCTTAAGGTAAATGTCCACCAGTCTATCAACTGTGTATCTCTCATTGATAGGAATGAAATGAGCTGACTTTGTCAGTCGGTCTATAATTACCCATATGGCGTCATGATTGGCTTTCGTCCTTGGCAAGCCTACAACAAAATCCATCGCTATCTGTTCCCATTTCCATTCGGGAATCTCCAGGGGTCGTAAGAGTCCACTGGGTCTCTGGTGCTCTGCCTTTACCCTTTGGCAAGTCAAACATTTGTTTACCCATTCTGCTACGTCCCTCTTCATGTTGGGCCACCAGTAATATTCCTTCAAATCCCTATACATCTTGGTACTTCCCGGGTGAATGGAATACCTTGAACTATGGCTTTCATCCAAAATCTCATCTTTAAGTTCTTGAACATTCGGAACCCAAATCCGGTAGGAGTACCTCATTATCCCTTTATCATCTTTCTCAGTATGGATCTCCTCTCCAGTCATTGACTCTCTGCCTTCATTCATTATTTTCTCTTGGCACAATCTGATCTTTTCCAATAACTCTGGCTGCATTGAGATCTCAAAAAGCTTTTCAGTTCCGGTTCCGGTTACCTTTACTTCTATTTCCATTCTCTCAAAATCCCTTATCAATTCTTCCGAAGTCGTTATCATTCTGAGTCTTTCCTTTCTACTAAGGGCGTCAGCCACCACATTGGCTTTCCCCGGATGATAGAGAATCTCACAATCATAGTCCTTGATTAGTTCTAACCATCTCCTCTGGCGCATGTTGAGCTCTTTCTGCGTAAATATGTACTTGAGGCTCTTATGGTCTGTGAAAATCTCGCACTTCTCTCCATAGAAGTAGTGCCTCCAAATTTTTAAGGCAAATACTATTGCCGCGAGCTCAAGGTCATGAGTAGGATATCTAATCTCGTATTCCTTCAGTTGTCTCGATGCATACGCAATCACTTTACCGTGCTGCATAAGCACACATCCTAATCCTTTGTGCGACGCGTCACTATATATCACAAAATCACCTTTTCCGTCTGGCAATGCCAACACCGGGGCAGTTACCAACCTTTTCTTTAATTCTTGAAAAGTGTTCTCGCATTTCTCCGTCTATTCAAACTTTTCTGTCTTACGAGTAAGTCGTGTCAAAGGGGCTGCGATCTTCGCAAAGTCCTGCACAAACCTACGATAGTAGCCGGCCAATCCTATGAAACTCCTTACCTCTGTGGGTGTGGTTGGCCTTTCCCAATTTGAGACTGCCTCTATCTTGGAGGGGTCGACCAATACTCCTTCTTTATTGATCACATGTCCTAAAAACTGTACTTCATTCCGCCAGAATTCACACTTCGAGAATTTGGCATACAACTGCTCCTCTCTGAGTATTCCTAGAGCTATCCTCAAATGCTTTGCATGTTCTGCCTCAGTCCTTGAGTAGATCAAAATATCATCGATAAAAACTATCACACACTTGTCCAAGTACTTCTTAAATACTCTATTCATTAAATCCATGAAAGTCACTGGGGCGTTGGTTAATCCAAAGGACATTACCAAGAACTCATAATGCCCATACCTGGTACGGAACACTGTCTTGGAAATATCTTCGGGTTTAATCTTTAGTTGGTGATATCCAGTTCTCAGGTCAATCTTGGAAAAATAAACAGCATCCTTTAGCTGGTCGAACAGATCGTCTATTCCAGGTAATGGGTACCTGTTCTTTATGGTTAGCTTGTTCAACTCTCGATAGTCTATGCACAGCCTCATGCTCCCATCTTTCTTCTTAACAAATAAAACTGGTGCTCCCCACGGAGACACACTGGGTCTTATCATACCCTTATCCAAGAGTTCCTGCAATTGGATAACTAATTCCTTTATTTCTAATGGGGCTAATCGGTAAGGTGCTTTTGAAACTGGCGCCGTCCCTGGGGCCAACTCAATAGCAAATTCAATCACTCTATCGGGTGGTAATCCCGGAAGGTCTTGTGGGAATACGTCTTCAAATTTGTTTACTACCGGAATATCTTGTAAGTTGGGCACCTCCTTCTGTGTGTCCACCACATAGGCTAGGTAGGCCTCATTTCCTTTTCGTAGCATCCTTCTGGCCTGGGCCATAGTCAAAAATTTCTGCGTCTGCCTCTTTCCTCTAAATATAACTTCTTTCTTCCCTGGGATATTTAGCTTAACTTTCTTCCCTTTACAGTCTATCTGAGCATCATTGCTAGATAGCCAGTCCATTCCCAAAATTACATCAAACTCCCCTAATTTAAAAGGAATCAGATTAACACTAAAAGATTGCTCCCCTATGCCTATCTCACAGGCGGGGTGAATCTGGTTAACAGGAATAATTTCATGATTGGCTATTTCTACTTGTAAGGGTTCTATCAAGGGTTCATCTTTAAGTCTTAATTTACGCGCAAAGTCCTTTGATATAAAAGATTTAGTTGCTCCCGAATCAAATAAAATGTTTGCACTGACTGAATTTAGAGAAAGGGTACCTGCTATCACATCTGAATCTTTAATAGCATCCTGGACTGTCATGTTGAAAGTCCTTGCAGTAGGTGGCTTATTGGAAGCAGCCCTGCTTGCTCCCGAAGCTGCTGGTTTGTTCATTGGGCATTCCCTCTTCCAATGACCCGGGCGTCCACACTGATGACAAGTGGTGGTTGGGCGGGTAATGGAGGTTGGCGAAGTGCACTTGTCCGAATAGTGACCCTCTCAACCACACTTGAAGCAGATTACCGGCTTTCCTTTACACTCCCCAAAATGCATGCTTCCACAAGTGTTACAGGCTGGCAATGGGGTTCGAGACTGGTTAGAATAGGACATTCTTGACTTCTGGCCACTCTGGCTCACATTCACGCTCATGGGCCGCTTAAACCCAGTGTTCCTTCCCGGTAGGGACACTGCTCCTCGATTAAATCTAGTTGGGAAGCTCCTTCCTGCGGAACCTCCATCCATGCTCATACTTTTCCTCTTTATTCCATTCTTCTCCCTTTCCTTCTGCATCTGTTCACTTCCGACTTCTACAATCGTTGCCTTTTGCACCAGAGTGGCATAATCCGTAAGCTCAAGGATTGCCACCCTATTCTGAATCCACGGTTTCAGTCCCTGCTGAAACCTCCTAGCTTTCTTTTCCTCGGTGCTCACAAACTCCGGCACAAACCTTGATAACTCAGTAAATTTCACTTCGTACTCTGCTACAGACAAGTTATTCTGCTTTAGCTCCAAGAACTTGAGCTCCATTTGGTTTTTCCATAAACCTCGGGAAATACTTTCCCAGAAACAACTGACTGAATCTCTCCCAGGTTATAATAGCATATGTCTCCATGTTTTTCTTGGCCTCCCACCAGTAGTTAGCCTCTCCTTTCAGAAGGTAGGTAGCAAATATAGTCTTCTGTGCCTCATCGGTACTTAGAATCTCAAAGGATTTCTCCATTTCCTTTAACCATGCCCTTGCCTCAACTGGGTCGGCTGATCCGTGGAACTCAGGGGGCTTACGGGACTTAAAAGCCCTGAAAGAGTTTGCCACAACATTGTTATTTCCTTGAGGGGTTGGGTTGACGTTCCAAGTTCTGCCTTAGGAGTTGCATGAACTGGCCCATGGGATCCATGCCTGGGTTTGGTACTGGTTCCTCAACCTCAGTTTCTCCTTCTTCAGCCTCTATCTCAAATCCCTCAACATCATATGTTTCCTCTTCCTCTTCATACAGGGAGTCATCCTGTTCCACATAATCCTCGTCTTCCTCTTCACTGTGTTCCTGGTTTCTATTGTCCTGATTATGGCTTCCCTGGTCCTCAGATCCAGGGTTCGACCTAGTTCCAATCTTTCTTGGCGACATGATACTGATAATAAAAAAAAATTATTGGGAAATTCAACATTAGGTCACAATCATATACAACATTGTGCCTTGCACAGCTCTATAATGGGGAGAACGTATATCACAATTCTATTATTTTATGACAGTTCTAATACGAAGTGCAGTAATAATAATGATAAAAACAGTGACCACGTCACTAAGGAACTGAACCGAAAGGAAACAAATATATACATAATGCGAGAAATACATAGTTTGATCTGGTCAAAAGTACAACAGTGCTACAGCCATCTGTCCCAAAGGTGATACACAAGAGTCTATTTGTCTAGTCAGAAAAAGGGATGCTATATACAAGTCAACTATCCCGGAAAATTGGCTCTTACTAAGGCCTCAGCTAACTAGATAACTAGACTATCCCATCGTCGGTCCTGAATCACACACCGGAGCGGGTCAGCTGCCATACCCTTTCCATCGCACGACGGAAAATATAGTCGGCCTGCCGCCTGGAGATCCTACCATGCCTGTCCCCCTGGAGAGATCTGAGTCTCACTCGGGACGTGAGCTCTATCCCCGTCAGCTCCCTCCTCAAGGATCGGGGTATAGCAGCCCTAGTCTCATAAGCTCGGGTACGCCTACCTGCCCTCTCCGCATCCAACTCCCTCCTGGCCTCATCCAGTCGGGCCTCAGCAACAGCCAATCGGGTCCTCAGTACATCCTGAACATAGCCGTGGGCTAACGAAGACTGCCTGTGGGCAGGGTCAAGAGGTGGTGAATCCGGAGCCGCTGGGGGTGCCTCCTCAGTCTGCCTAGGCTCAGAAGTATGGGTCTCTGAGCTGTCATCATAAGGGATCCAAGATAGTGGTGGTGGGGTAGGAGCTCTGACCACCGGAAGTGTGGGTAAAGGGGTACCAGCATACACTACCATAGGTCCGACACGCTCCTCAGCTACTGGGACCTCATCCTGGTCCTCCTCATCTGGAATAGCAATGACCTCTGTCTCTGACTCCTCTGAGGGGTCCTCCTCATCTGAAATAGCAATAACCTCCGTCTCTGACTCCTCTGAGGGGTCCTCCTCATCCTCCTCCATCTCAGGCTCCTCCTGATCCTCAACATCTAGCAGTGCCTCATCATGCTCACGCTCGAACATCTCAGGGTCCTTTATCTCAGGCGCCTACACATTAAACGAGCTAAGTTACTATCATGATACTTATAAGGGTTCCCGTAAGGGTTTTAACTGTCAGCACTACTTTAAGTAGTCCGGCCATGAACTTGGCAAGAGTTCTTATTATCTTTGTGAGTTTGTTATTATATCGTCGCATCATCTCTGAGTTTATAACGCTTAGCTCTGATACCATTTCTGTAACACCCACAGATCCGGGGTCGGGGATCCGGGTCGTCACGGTCTTTCTTTCCACAATATCACTTCACTTAATTAATAATAAATAACCTTATGCTGTGACCCCACACTAACATACACCACAACCCGTTATAGTCTCAGAGATGAAATTGAAATAAGTACAAGTCTTTGAATCCACAATTTAAAAGTTATTACAACCCAAAATGATTACTTAATAAGTTTACAATTAATTGCCATTATCTGCCACAAGTTATAATTATACATAAATGATTCTCAAAAGTAGATGGTCTGATCTACAATAGATCTACCTCTGCAGCTATAGCAACTACAACATCAACGGGAAGACGCTTCCCACGCGCTTGCGCTGGGTCTGCTTGAATCTGGCCATCCTTCCTAACTGTTGTTGTATGATGAAGAAATAAAGCAAGAGTGAGCCTTACAGCTCGCAAGATAATATATAGCGATAACAATAATACAAGTATCTAAATGGATACTTACTAGAATCTTTTATCATGTGTAAGATAATTACTTACTAGATATAAGTAAAAACAAGGGATGAAGTTACCAAATACTTCACTATACTTATATCAATTATAAAGTTACTTGAACTACCACTGTTCAAAGTATAACGAGCTTTCAACAATTCATCATATAGATGAGACTACAAGACAGATTTGAATAGATTAAATCTTTGAAGTAGTATTGAAGGAAATAAAGTTATGATATACTTCATTAAGTTCCGATATATCTATCCACATATACATCTTCCGTATACAGTCCCTGAAAACCTCTGTCATGTAAAGTATGAACAGAGTTTGTAACATCCAATGAATCTTTGGAAGGGAAAAAGAATTGTGGCATAAACCCGATATCTTGCTGATCAGGCAAAGATACCAATAAGTAACCTTTTCTACTAGTAGATGGATGAATCCCCCACCGGTCATCACCCTGGCCACATAAGGACCTTGTGCTGGACCGCCACCCGGCCTCTTACGCGTTGATGGACTGCCACCCAGCCACTTAGACTTTGATAGACCGTACCCCGGCCTGTCGCTTATGCCGACTCAATTAGATGGGCTTACTTCCCGAACGTTGGGTAAGTAATCAATTCATTTGTTTTCTCAAAATAGCAACCACGTTGCGAATGTAAAATGCACCACAGAGCTGGATCCCCCAGGTTTTGAGCGAGTATTTAAATCCCCTTTGAAAGGAAGATCTTAAATATAAAAAAAAAATAAGTTTTGGGGTCCACTCTAACTTTAAAAATCATTTTGAAGACTCGAAAACATTTTTAAGAATATTTGGAGTACTGCTGATTTATTAAAATAAATCAGTCCCGATATATTAGAAAATATCTGAATATTATTATTTAAATAATATTCTCATAAAGATAATCCTTATAAAAATAATCGAAGTAGAAGTTTTAAAACTTATACTTGAAATGGATATTAAATAACCAAGATATACTTATATGAAAGTACTATCTTTATTTGAATAATCGAAAATAAGTTTGATTATCAAAACATTATTCTTTAATAAAATAAAGAATATTATTAAATAATAAGCGGAGTCATAATACCTCGAATGAATACTATAAATAATATTCATTAAATAAAATAAACGGAGTCATACATCCTCCAATGAATATCCAATTAATAATCATTAAATATAATAAACAGAGTCATAAGTCCTCGAATGAATATTCAAATAATATTCATTAAATAAAATAAAGTTATCAAATAAACCTTATTCGATTAATAGTTTGGAAAACTATAACCATATATATATAAATATATATATATATAAAATCTACTCGGGATCCTCGACTCCCGGTTTTAGAAAATATTTTCACCTTTTGATCCCCTCCACTAAGGGTAAACTCAATACCGCTTATCTCTAGCATAGGTATTATGCAATTATAAGCATTTTAACCAACATATATATAAATCAAGAATATGAAACAAGCATGCATATATACCATATCACATGCTACAATATATCGCAAGAATTTGCTAATAACAAATATGCAATTATCGCAAGATCATGCATATACACATATACATCACAACAACAGTTATACGGGTAAAAAACTTGCCTGAGCAACTGGGGGTGATAAAAGGCTCGGGACGAGTCTGGTAACCTATAAACAACAAGTAAGTTGGAATTAAACCAAAGTCACTTGTAAATCTATACTTTAACTAACTTAGACTCTAACGCTTGTTTTGCGCTAACTGATTCTCTTAAGTCACTCGAGTACCCTCGGCTCCACCATTTTTAATAATTTAACCATTACGAGTTTTAAGGCGATTCCTTCGCGAGTGTCTTACCAACTGCCTAACACTCTTACCATAATTGTTTCATACACTAATTAACCCTTTTTGGTCTTTAACCTATGTTTCAAAGTAAGGCGAGGGGAAAAGTTTCGTTTGCGAAATGCCGTTACTTGAAACGGTCGTTTCTCCTAAACCGTACATCAGAATCAAACGAACTACATATCAAAACGAAGCTCGTAACATGAAATATCTAAATATGGCAATGGTCATAATCTAGCAGGGAGTTCTCGGGTCCAAATGTTATGAACAAAAGCAGTCTAAAGTAAATCGGACATTACGACGGCTATGTTTACGCGATTTTCCAAATTTAAACCATTCAAAAACCATCACAATTCAACCTCAACCCATTCATACAACCAAAGTCCATCCTTATCACATCATAACAGCCCCAATCAATTCAATATTAACATTTATACTTATGCCTAAGCTTGAATTTAACTATACTTTAGTTCTTTTAACCAAAATAACAAGATTCACCATTCCATTTCACTACCACTCCAACCCAAACTCTAAACCACAAGCATTAAGCTACTATATCACCATAATAATCAAAATCATCTTATTATACAAAGGAATCTAGGGTTTGGAGATGATATACCTTCCTTGAAGTGGTGGGAGTAGCTAGGAAGCCTTAAGAAGCCTTGAGAAGTCTTAGGGATGCTGATCTTAAAGGAAAACAAGAAAAAATCAAGTTAAAAACTTTGAAATCACTATTCATTGTCTTCTTCATTGATTTCTTGAAGAATATTGAGAAAGAATTGAAGGCTTAAACTCATAATATAGCCATAACTATGCATAAGGATGACTAGGGAATTATCTTACCAATTTAGGAAGCCTTGATCTTGAGTTTTGAAATTTGTTTCTCTTGGAAATGGCAAAAGCCGAGAGCAAGCCTTGGTGATGAAGAATAAAAGTTTGTTTTTATGAGAAATGATTTGTTTGGCTTGGTTGATTGAATTAGGTTTGTTTTATTTTAGGTTAATTACCAATTTAACCTTGGTTTTGTGTGGTTAACAATCCACCACATTTCCTTCCTTCTTATGTCATGCTTATGTCATGCTATGATGTCATCTTCCCCTCCTTGTCCGCTTCTCATTGGTTGGGTGACATCATCCTCTCTAATCCCTTTGATTAACTTCCTTAATTGTTTGCCTAATGACCGCTGATCTGTTATACGGTTCGCTTAACTTTCGTTTTCGTTTATCGTTTGAGGGATCATACCCGGGATCTTATTACTTAGGTTCCCTTAACCTTTCTCAATATATTATATTCCTTTTATGATCCTCTCTTATAATCCTTTAATTTAAATCCTTTTTATCATGTTACCTTATACTCAATTCTTTCCGTATCTAGTGGATTTCCGGGAAAAATCAAAGTGTTCGGAATTGGATTCTGGCGATCTTTACATACACTTATATACCATATAGAGTACTAATAAAATCTCAGAATATCCATAACAGAACCCCTACATAGTGTGGCATAAAAAGTTTTCTCATTTAGCAAAAACACTATTCATAAGGGTTACAAAGAGTTGAAAATTTTGGGGGTTATTACAGATCTAGTGGAAATGAAATTATTGGAAAAGCAACTTCAAGAACTGTTAGACAAGGGAGTCACTCGTCCAAGTGTTTCTCCGTGGCGTGCTCTAGTGTTATTCGTAAAGAAGAAGGATGGAAGTATGAGGCTATGTATTGACTATATGGAGTTGAACAAGTTGACAATCAAGAATAAGTATCCTTTGCCGAGGATTGACGATTTATTTGACCAGCTCAAAGGAGCATGTTTTTTTCAAAGATTGACTTGAGATCTGGCTAACACCAACTAAAAATCAAGCCTGAAGATATACCCAAAACTGCATTCAGAACAAGGTATGGCCATTATGAGTTCTTAGTGATGTCGTTTGGATTGACCAATGCACCGACGGCTTTTATGGATTTAAGGAACCGGGTGTATAAGGAGTACTTGGATAAGTTTTTTATTGTATTTATTGATTACATCCTCATTTACTCAAAGAATCAAGAATATCATGCAACACACCTAAGGATTGCACTCCAAAAGTTGAGAGAAAAATAATTATACGCAAAGTTTTCTAAGTTTGAGTTTTGTTGAAAGAAGTACAGTTTCTTGGACATGTGGTAAGAAATGAAGGTATCAAGGTAGACCCTGTAAAGATTGAAGATGTATCCAAGTGGGAGCAACCAAAGACTCTGAAAGAAGTGAGAATTTTTTTTGGGCTAGCAGGATATTATCAAAGATTTGTAAAGGATTTCTCTAAAATCACAGCTCCGTTAACCAAGCTAACCAGGAAAAACGAGAAATTTATTTGGATGGAGAAGTGTGAAGAAAGCTTCCAGGAAATGAAGAAGAGACTGGTGTCAGCTCCAGTACTAGCATTTCCAGATGAGACGGGAAACTTTGTAATATATAGCAACGCTTCTTTAAAAGGATTGGGTTGTGTACTAATTCAACACGATAAAGTCATTGCATACGCCTCCAGACAACTAAGGCCTTATGAACAAAATTATCCAGTTCATGATCTTGAGTTGGCAGCTATAGTTTTTGGATTGAATTTTTGGAGACATTATCTATATGGAGAAAAGTGTGATATTTACATGGATCATAAGAGCTTAAAGTATATATTTACTCAGAAGGACTTGAACATGAGCCAAAGAAGATGGTTGGAACTAATTAAAGACTATGATTGTTCTATTAACTATCACCCATGTAAGGCCAATATGGTGGCAGATGCCTTGAGCGGAAACGAGAGGCTGAATATGGTTCAGATTGCAGAAGAGTTAGCACGAGATTTGGAAAAGATGAAAATTGAAGTTCGAGTAGCAAGAAAAGATAAGAAGCAACTATATGAGATTAAATTTCAACCAGCATTGATGGATAATATTAAGAAGTGTCAAGAGGGAGTTATGGAGCAAGAATTGGATTATCTGACATGAGAAGAATTGTGTACCCAAAAGGATAACCAAGGTATATTTAGGTTTTCTTCTAGAATTTGGATTCCCAATGTAAAGGAACTGAAGAATGAAGTCTTACGTGAAGCACACAACTCTCGATTTTCTATTAACCCTGGGAGCACTAAGATGTATCAAGATTTGAAGAAGAGCTTCTGGTGGCCAGGAATGAAGAAGGAAGTTGTAAATTGGGTTAGCAAATGTCACGTGTGCCAGACGGTAAAATCAGAACATCAAAGGCCAATTGGATTGTTACAACCCTTAGTCATTCCCCAATGGTAATCATCGACAGATTGACAAAGTCAGCACATTTCCTCCCAATCAAAGAAAGATATTCTTTGGAAAATCTAGTTAAGTTGTATATAGATGAAATAATGACCAAGCATGGAGTTCCTGTGTCCATTGTATCAGATCGAGACCCAAGATTCAATTCAAGGTTCTTGACTAAGTTTCAAGAATGTCTAGGAACCAGGCTGAATATGAGTACCAATTATCATCCCCAGATAAACGGTCAGAGTGAGAGAACCATCCAGACAATAGAAGATATGTTAAGAGTTTGTGCTTTGGATTATAAGGGAAACTGGGATGAACACTTACCTTTAATTGAATTTTAACACAATAATATTTACCATGCCAGCATTGGAATGCCGCCTTATGAAGCCCTATATGGATGCAAGTCTAGATCACCATTGTATTAAGATGAAGTGGGAGAAAAGAAGGTGTTAGGACCTGAGCTAGTTGAACAAACCAAGGATACAGTGGCATTAATTCGGAAAAGGTTAGAAGCAGCTCAAGATAGACAAAGAAAGAATGTTGATTTACATCAAAAAGGTATGAACTTCGAGGTAGGGTCACTGGTATTGTTGAAAGTATCACCCTGGAAAGGATTGGTTCGATTTGGTCGGAAAGGTAAACTCAGCCCAAGATATATAGGACCATTTGAAGTTTTGAAGAAAATAGGAAAGGTCGCTTACGAGATAGTGTTGCCACCGCAGTTGCAGCATATTCGTAATGTGTTCCACGTATCCATGTTGAAGCCATATATTCCTGATTCGAATCAAGTTATAGAATATGAACCGATCGAGCTTTAGCCAGATTTGTCCTATATGGAACAACCAATCCAGATTTTAGATTGTAAATAGCGAGTCCTTAGAAATAAATCTATCCCCATAGTAAAAGTGCTTTGGAGAAATCCTCGTGTAGAAGAGTCTATCTGGGAAGTAGAGTTAGACATTCTTCATAAATATCATCATTTATTTAGTTAAGTCAGATTCTGGGGACAAAATCTTTTTAAGGGAGAAGGATATAACGACTCGTAGATTTTGTATCATTTACAAAAGTATAATTGTTAAATAATTAAATAAATTAAATATGTGTATTGGTCCTGTAAGCTGTGTGATGTTTTGTTATCAATTATATGTGATTGTTGGTTTAGGATGGTTAAATGTATAAATAACTATTGAGCCATATTGTTTTTATTTCACTTTTAAAAGTGGTTTTATGGCAGATTTATTTTTATAAATATTTGGATTGTCTCTAAAATTGTTTTTTTATGATTTCATAATTTAAATAATTTTTCTTGGGATTTTATAAAATTTAGAAATCAATATTTCATTAATTATTTATATTTAATGATTTTCTGACTGCATTTATTTTTAAATTCAGTATTTAATTTCAGGATGCTTCAAAAATTACGAAATCTATATTTTATTACGTTTGGAATATTTCGAGAATTTTAAAATTATTTCGGAGATTTTTCGGATCAAATTCACCCGCATGTTTGTTCGTTAAATCATTAAATCGTTAAATGAGGGTATATTGCGCGTTTCAAAAATGTTTTAAAAATTATGAAAAATTTATTTTATTAGTTTTTAATTATTTCGGAAACTTTAAAAATATTTGGAAATTTTTCAATGAATTTTCATGCGCACCCCGGTTCATTTAATTGAGAAAAGCGGAACAGTAATCAGGCTGTCGGGTGATACTGGACACGTGTCTCACAGTTAGTATATTAGTTGATATGTTTCTAGTTTTTTTCTAGTTTATTCGATACGTGGCAGATGCAAATCAATTACATATATTTCATTTCCTAATTTATTTTCTTCATATCTCTAATTTCTCGCGTCTCTATCGATCGAATCTCTCGAATCTCTCTCCTTTCTCTCTGTATCTCTCCCTCCCCTCTCTGTTCCCATCTTTTTCCCCTGCTTTCCTCACATTTTTCGAAGATTCTTCCATGTCTCTCTCCATTTTCGTTCCCGGTTGTGTCGTTACCGCCGCTGCCTAGTTTCGGTTAGGCCTGGTGGTTTCGATTAGTTTCATTAGATTATATATGTATTTATACGATTGTATATATATATGTGTGTGTAATTTATGTGTTGTGTGATGTATATGTATGTATGTATTGTATATGTGTGTGTGAGTTGTGCAGCGTGCGTGTGTGTGCGAGTTGTGCAGCGTGCGTGTGTGTGCGGCGATGGTCGTGTTCCTGTGTTTCTGTGACTGGGCTTCTCTGTTGGGCCATGTTGTTGGATCTTTTTGTTGGGCTCTTGTTGGGCCCTGTGCGTGCAGTTGAACTTGATTGTTTTACTGCAAGGAATTATTGATTAAAATGCATGATATTAAATTATAATATATGCTGGGAAATGATTTTAATCTGTGAAATTTATTCGGACACCCGAATATTTTCGGGCACCATTAAATTTTGCCGCCGTCGACGAAGAGCCTCGGTGAGTCGACAGTGAACGGTGATGATTAATTACGAGTCCTAATAAATAAACAAATAAAGTGGTTCGTATAATTATTTTTCAGAACGTAAATAGTTATTTCATTGTAAAAATCGTATTGTGGCGTAAATTGTGAAATTGTGATTGTTGGGATTTGGACGTCGATTATGTTTCGACAGGTAGGCTTATATATAGAGGAGCCGTTGTCCAAATATTCTGAAAATTATTTTAAATACGAAAAGTGTACTATAAGATATAAAACGTTTTACTCCTATTGTGAATATTGATTACGTGATTATGTGTATATACATATACGAGTCGGGTTATCAGATTGGGTTATTTAGGTTCGAGGATATCAAGCATGTCGGTATAACTAATTAGGTTATTCTGTTACTGTAGATCCCAGTCGAGTATCACAAGGACTGAAATCAGCGTAAAAGCTACCTATGGTTTTTGTTAAAGCATTGCAAGGCAAGTACCCCTGACCAAACTTTTGTGGTTCAGTATATACGAATAAACTGTTATTTTATTCTCGTACAGAAACATAAACGTTTTACGTTATGAATCCCCTGTAGTTATAATTATTTGTTTAAAAATATGTTTTGGGGAAAAGTAACTTCGAAAAGGTACGTATCTCGAATGAAAATGAATTGTGAACCAGTTTTATGTGTGCTATTAAATAAAACTGTTTTAAAATGAGATAGGTAAAAGTGATTTGAAAAACTGGATAAAATTATCAGATATTAGATACATAGGGGCCAGAGTGGCCTATTGAGATTGCGTAAGAGGCTAACTCGATTGCGCGCACTACATAACGGATTAGTCCAGTAGGTCAGAGAACTAGCCAGTCTAGTGTTAATAGCCTGATCAGCTTTCTTCAAATATCCATTACGTATCTGATTTGGTTTTGTGATTCCTGTGACGGAAACAGTTATTTATACAGTTGAATTATAAATGTGAATAGCATGCTAAAATTAGACTCTGGTATTTTCACAGCACACAACTACGTTGTTTTATTAAGAGCATGCTAGTCAGTGATATCCAGTTTCTTTTACTGTTGTTTGGTTTTGACAGAAATTCGAACTGATTTACAGGTTACTGTTTTATAGTTCTATTTCTATAACTGTTTACATTACTATTTTACTCTGATATTCATATGTTGGTACTACTGAGCGATTATATGCTCACTCTTGCAACCTGTTATATATATATCGCAGATGCCTAGAAGACCTACCAGACCTGGATTGAAAAGAGTCTCAGCCCCGTTCGGTCCTGGCTCCTCTGAGGTAGTCTGTATCAGACCATGTGCAGTCTGATGAGTTTCTGAATAAGTTTAGTGTGTCAGGATTTTAATAAATGGTTTGTAATATTGAGTAGCTTAAGTCATACTTGAACCTGGATCGGATCTTGGTTTTGGTGTTGTGTTAGTATTATTATAATAATCTTGTAGTTTATGTTTATGGTTTGTTTTGTTTGGTGACATCAACTCCTGACCCCGGGGTTGAGGCCGTCATATTAAGGGTCCTTATAACGTGTTCTAAATATATTATTCCTACAAAAGAATAATTACATGGCATAATATTCTGGCTGCACGATTATAACACTTGGTTTTCAATATCATATTAGTGCAACTGTTCACAACTGTACCTCCCGTTAACCATAAAATAATCACTCTCGAAATATATGATTTCAACATATCAATGTCATTTAGACAATCTCAATAGGATTTGAACATCAAATATTTCAAGAATAATAATGAACCCTAATTATAAAGAGTCTCAATACTCAAAAGATACAAGGATTGATAGAAGAATACAATAAGGTTTATTCTTCCATATCCATGAAATTTTACGTTTTGATAATATAGAGAATATTCTTCAGAAGAAATAATGGTTGGATACAAATATCATATGGACAATCTTTTTAAGATTCCCATATTTGACGAATACTTTTCCTCCTGAACAATAAAAGGAAAATCTCAAATAATTTTACTGATAACAGTCAACCAATTAGGTCTCGTCAATAATGTCAATCTGAAAAGGAATTCTACTTCAATATCGAATGAAGCAGTTTATTGTTCAATTATTCATAATTTTTAATGAATCTTCGTTATATGAACAAAATAATAAAATAATCAAGTGACACCAAGTTTGACAAAACTAGATAAATTAATTGGAAGTTGGGATAGTGAATCAATAACCAGTCCATTTCAAGAAACATTAAGAACTAGCTAAACCAAATCAGCTAGTTTCGATTAGTTCAAAACATAACAGCTAGCTAGGAAAGTTAACTAGATTTTCATTAAAATGTTCAAATTCTTACTAGTTAGAATAACTAACTAGTCATCCATAAGAACATAAAGAACTAGCCAGTTTCAAAATTCTAGAACAAAATCCCAACATCATAGACAAAAAAAGAAAAACAATGTTTTTTCTATTTGGATATCAAATTTAAATAAGAAAAAATATGTTTGGGATGAACAAGTGATTATAAACATGGAATAAAAGTTCTAGGCATCGGAACAATCGATAACTTTACATCAAACATTTATCATCGGTGAAACGGTCCACCTAAAGGTGTCTCCGTATATATAATTTTCCATTTCCTTAATAGAATTTAATTCAGAATATCAATATCAAATTGATATCCATTATGCAATTTCCACGTCCGATGTGCAAATCTCATTTTGAAGAAACGAAGTTACGAGGAACCTCTGAATAATAAACCATCTATGTTTAAAAATATAGTTAGATCTTTACTAGATCGACTGAGGAATTCAGGTATGAGATAATGAATTGATTATGAAGTAATTGTTGAAGAATATTTGTCGAATAATTAAGGGAGTATAATATGAATGTTCTTTGAATAATTGAAATAATTAAAAGTACAGACCTGGAAGGCTAGAAAAATGATGGTTCCCCTTCTGGTCATCCTGGAGCACAAACAAAGCGCTATGATAAGCAATGATAACTTAATTCTCCGTATTCGAACCATAGAGGTATTGCGAGGAGAAGGAAAAGGAATTAAATAAATATATCAGTTATTTGTGATATCCTACTTTTAAGTAGAAAGCTAGAAGGATTACCCAACCTAAACTTAATCAAGGTAACACGGTCCATAACAAATTTAGATGGGATAGTGCACCAGCTAGTAGATACCTAAATAAGTCAAAGGTCATCATAAATTCTAACATTACCGATACTAGGATGATCCCATCTCCCAACCTTAATAATATAGGATACTAATCTCAAAGTGATTCACTGGATTGGGGTCCGCATATTCTCCATTCCCCTATAGTCATCCAACTTTGTGTCTTCCACGGCCAAATCGATATGTCCACCGATAATGGAGGTCTACTAGTCAATATATTCATCTTCGCTCGCTAGAGTAGTATCAAAAGAGTCTAATTCCGGATCGCCGTATTTCTCGTTGTAACCATATGCACTTTAATAAAGTCATGCTATCGCTATCGATTTCCATCATTCTTGATATTTGAGCCGAACCATCATAGCTTATCGTACGAAGTGTATTTGTGACGTCGTTCAACACATTGGCCTGAAGATAACATTCTTCTAATACATATATACATCTTCCTCGAGGCAACAGAATCCTTAATGACGTAGTAGACACTATCTCTAATTAAATCCCTACTCGTGGGGATCCAGTCTCATAGACAAGTCAATGCCTTGAACTAATTCAGGTACTAAATAACCTTACTTCCATAATGAAGTTTACACGTCTCCGCTCTCACATATTTTGCCTCCTTTTGGAAACTACGAAGAACTATGGGTGACGCGTTTTGTTCTAATCAATTCAACCAGTGGTATTGGAAATAATGCATCTACCTTCACTGCTCTAGAGTCTGTAATAAGCCCAATTTTTGGAATTTTTGAAACCCTTATGAATAGTGATTTTGCTGATTATGCTGAATAAGAAAACTTTTCATACTACACTATGTAGGGGTTCTTTTATTGATCTTCTGAGATATTATTAGTACTCTATGTGGTATATAAGTGTATGTAAAGATCGTCAGAATCCAAATCCGAACACTTTGATTTTTCCCGAAAATCCACCAGATACCGAAAGAATTGAGTATAAGGGAACAGGATAAAAAGGATTTAAATTCAAGGATTATAAAAAAGGATCATAAAAGGAATATAATGTATTGAGAAAGGTTAAGGGAACCCAAGTAATAAGATCCCGGGTATGATCCCTCAAAAGATAAACGAAAACGAAAGTTAAACGAACCGTATAACAGATCAGCGGTCATTAGCCAAGTAATTAGGAGCTAATCAAAGAGGTTAGTGAGGATGATGTCATCAAACCAATAAGAAGAGGACAAGCATGGGAAGATGACATAAGAATGATGACCTAAGCATGACCAAAAGGGAAGGAATTGTTGGTTGATTTTAAGCCATTCATTTTTTACCATGGTAAAAGGTAATTAACAAAACAAAAGGGAAAGCAACCAAACAAGAAGCATTTCTTCTCCCCCCTCATTCTTGCTCTCGGCTTTTCCATGAAAAGCAAAGGAGAATTTTCAAAACTTAAGCTACACACCTTCAAAAATCAAGAGGTTTGTTTCTTTAGCTTCCATAATTCATAACTTAGATGGGCCATAAGTTTAAACTCAAGATTCCATGTTTAACATAGCTAATAAATTCATCAAAGTTCTTGGTGAATAGTGTTTTCAAGAAACTAACTTTGTGTTTTCTTATGTTTTCTTCAAGATCCAAGCTTAGTAGAGATAGTTAGTGGTTATTTAAGGCTTCCTAATTGATTCTCCACTCTCCAAGGAAGGTATAACCCCTCCAAACCCTAACTTTACTTTGAGTATTAGGTTTGGTTTTGTTTGTTATAGTTCATGAAAGCATGATTCTTGTATGTTTAGAGTTTGGTTGGAATTATTATGATTTTGGGTTATAAATCTTGGTTGTTGGTTGATGAACCTTAACTATAGTTAGTAGCTCTTGTTTGAGATTGAATAAGATGGATAAAACATGAAGTAATGGACTGATTTAATAGGATTTGGATTTAATAGGTTGATTTGTGGTTGAATGATGGTGGAATGGTGTTGATTGGTGGTGGTTTAATATTGAATTGATTGGGTAAAAATTTGGGAATTGCTAAGTTATAGTCGTCGTAATGCCCAATTTTCCTTAGACTGTTTTTGTTCTTAACTTAAGGACCCGTGCACTCACTGTTAGAGTCTGACTATTTCCAAGTTTAGATAGTTCATGTTACGAGCTTCGTTTTGATATGTGGTTCGCTTGAATCCGATGTACGATTTAGGAGAAACGACCATTTTAAGTAATGGCGCTTCGTGACCGAACCATTACCCATCGCCTTACTTTGAAACCTTGGTTAAGGACCTTAAATTAATAATTGGGTTATGTAACAATTATGTAATGTGGGTTAGACAGTTGGTAGGGTACTCGCGAAAGAATCGCCTTAAAACTCTTAATGGTTAATTTATTAAAAATGGTGGAACCAAGGGTACTCGAGCGACCTAAGTTAATCGTTAAGCGTGAAAGCGAACGTTAGGGTTTAATTGGTTAAAGTATAGATTCATAAGCGAATTTGGTTTAATTCCAACTTATATGATGTTTATAGGTTACCAGACTCGTCCCAGGCCTATTATCACCCCCATTCGATCAGGCAAGTTTTCTACCCGTTATACTGTTGTTGTGATGTAAATATATGTATATGCATTATCTTGTGATAAGTGCATGATTGTTATTAGCAAATCTTGCGATATATTGGAGCATGTGATATGGTATATATGCATGTCTGTTTCGTAATCTTGATATCTAATTGTTGATTCAATTGCTTATAAGTTGCATAATACCTATGCTAGAGATAAGCAGTAGTTGCGTATACCCTTAGTATAGGGTACCCAAAGGTGAACATTTTTTAAACCGGGAGTCGATGTTCCCGCGTATATTATATATATATTTATATATATATAGATATAGTTTTCAAAACTATTAATCGAATAAGGTTTATTCGATAACTTTATTTTAATATAATGAATATTATTAGTTGAATATTCATTCGAGGACTTATGACTCCGTTTATTTTATTTAATGAATATTATTTTGAATATTCATTCATGGACTTATGACTCCGCTTATTTATTAAATAATATTCTTTATTTTATTAAAGAATAATGTTTCGATAATCAAACTTATTTTCGATTATTCAAATAAAGATAGTACTTTCGTATAAGTATATCTTTGGTTAATTATTATTCATTTCAAGTATGAGTTTTAAAACTTCTACTTCAATTATTTTTATAAAGATTATCCTTTATGGGAATATTATTTAAATAATAATATTCAGATATTTTCTAAATCAGCATTACTCCAAACATTCTTAAAAATGTTTTCGAGTCTTCAAAATGATTTTAAAAGTTAGAGCGGATCTTAAAACTCGTTTTCAGATTTAAGATCTTCCTTTCGAAGGGGATTTAAATACTCGCTCAAAACTTAAAGGATCCGGCTCTGTGTGGTATTTTATATTCGCAACGTGGTTGCTGTTTTGAGAAAACAATTTGATTACTAGCCCAATGTTCGGGAAGTAAGTCCATCTAATTGAGTCGGCATAAGCGACAGGCCGGGGTACGGTCTATGAAGGTGTAAGAGGCTGGGTGACAGTCCATCCACGCGTGAGTGGCCGGGTAACGGTCTAGCGCGAGGTCCTAATGCGGCCAGGGTGATGATTAGCGAGGAATTCATCCATCTACAGTAGAAAAGGTTACTTATTGGTATCTTTGCCTGATCAACAAGATATCAGGTTTATGCCAAGGTTTTCTCCTTTCCAAATTCATTGGATATTACAACTCTGTTTATAATTTTCATAACAGAGGTTTTCAAGGAGTGTATAAATTTTATATATATAGGTGTATATATATATATATCGGGACTTAATGAAGTATCTCGTAACTTCATTATTTATAATGATATTTCAAGGATTGAATCTATTCAAATCTTATCTTGTAGTCTCATCTATGTGATGAACTTTTGAAACGGATTATACCTTGAACGGTGGTAGTTCAAGTAGTATTCGGATAAGATATAAGTATATTGGAGTATCTTGTAACTTCATCTTTTAAACTTATATCTAGTAAATGATTATCTTGTGCATGTCAAGGATTTTCAAAAAAATGTTGAGACAAGGTTAGATATATGAGATCACCTTACAATGATATTTTTTATACAGTTATAAACTGGAACTCTGTGTATATTATACATGTCAGAGGATTTCAAAGATTGTGAAAAGTATATATGTATATATATACTGAATATTTTGCGACTTGGTCGCGTTAAGATATCAGCTTGGTTCATTTCTTCTTGACCAAGACTTTCATGAGTACTATGAGGATGCTCATATATTGTTAATTATTATACATATTATTTCGATGGGCTTGTTACTCACCCTTGCTTTCTTCTTTCATCACACAACAACATATAGAAAAGATGAACAGGACCAAGCTTCCAATTCGCAAGCGGTTAGGAAACGTTCCTCAGTTTTCTGGAAGCGTTGATGCCGCTGTAGCTGAGGTAGAAATTACCAATAGGCTAGGCTTTCAACTTCTGATGTACCAGACTTATGTATCTATATGAATTGTAATAATGGCAAAGAAATGTAAATTTATTCAGAAACCCTTTTAAGGTGTAACAGTTTATAATTGTGGAATAAAATGACTTGTGTTATTTTTGGTATTCATCTCTGAGACTATAACTTGTGGTGTGTGTGTATATTGTGGGGTCACAGTACTCAGTAGTTGGTTGACTGTTAAGATTAAGTATTGATAAGGGAAATGGAACTCGTGACAACCCGAATCCCCGTCCCCGGATTTGGGGGTGTTACAGAAATGGTATCAGAGCCAAGCGTTATAAACCTCAGAGATGATATGACGTTAAAATAATAAGTTCACTAAGATAATAAGAACTCTTGCCAAGTTCATAGTCGGACTACCTAACATAGTACTGACAGTTAAAACCCTTATGGGAACCCTTACAAATATTGTGATAGAAGTGTAGTTCGTTATCGTATATGGTAGCGGGACTCCGAACCCCGAGGTTGAGGAGCAACAACGCGATGATGTTTTATTAATTATTGGAGATCAGATTATGGATCCGATAGAGCGTCCTAACGTGGGACCGGATGATGTTCATATTGAGGATGTAGCAGTTAAGGATGTTGTCCTAGAAGGGATTGTTGCTGAGAAGAATCCCGTGGAGGATCCTGACAAGAATGAATAAAGGACCACTGAGGAATTGATGACTATGGTTAGGGCGACTACCAGAGGTAGGATTGGCCGGTCACTACCGGAGGTGCGTTCAAGTTTGTAATGATAGTAGCCCTTTAACGCAGCTTACTCGTAAGACTGAGAAGGTTGAATGGACAGAGAAATGTGAGAACAGTTTTCAAGAACTGAAGCAAAGATTGGTGATGGCCCCTATGTTGGCATTGCCGGATGGAAAAAGGAGATTTTGTGATTTGTATTGACGCTTCACATAAGGAATTAGGGTGCTCTTATACGGCACAACAAGGTACTCGCGTACTCGTCAAGAAAATTAAGGGAATATAAAATTCGATATCCCCACCCATGAGCTTGGGCTCGTGGCAATAGTTTTGCCCTAAAGATTGGAGGCACTACTTGTATGGAGAGAAGTGCGAGATTTACCTAAGCCATAAGTGCTCTAGTACATTTTCCCGTAGAAAGAGCTCAACATACGCCAGCGGAGGCGGTTAGAGCTAATCAAGAATTATGATTGGGAGATTCTTTATCATTCGGGGAAAGCCAATGTGGTGGCTGATGCCCTTAGTAAAAAGGAGAGAATCAAGATGATAATGTCTTTGGGAGAGTTTATAAGAGATTTTGAGAAAATGGAAATAGAAGTGAAGGTAACCGGAGCCAGTACCGAAAAGCTGTTTGAGATTGCAATACAGTCCGAATTATCGGAAAAGAACATATTGTGCCAGAAAAAGTGATGAATGAAGGCAGAGAGCCAACAATTAGATAAAAGATTAATACCGAGAAAGATGATAAGGGAATAATGAGGTATTCCTACAGAATTTGGGTTCCAAATGTTCAAGAGCTTAAAGATGAGATCTTAGATGAAAGCTAGTTTGAGGAATAAGATTTAGGGCAAACCCTGAACGTGATAGTCAGGGAGGTCGCCATCAAGATAGAAGGAACCCATAACATAATGAAGTGGAAAATGAGGATTTAAAACATGTAGGATGACCCCGATTATGGGGAGGAGGAGGGAACGTTCAGACTAAGGAAATAGAAGTCGAGTAAGGAAAGGAGGCCCGAGACGGTACTCCTATACGACAATTTATGGACCTTTCTAAACAGAACTTAGACTATTATCCCCAACCACCACCCTGAGGAAACAATGCGGTGAGAAATACTTTCAGGACCTTTAAGTCGCTAAGCCCTCAGAGTTCCAAGGAACAAGCTGACCCAGTCGAGGCAAGAGCCTGGCTAAAGGAAATATAGGAATCATTTGAGATTCTAAATGATTGACGAATCACAAAAGACTATTTTTGTCACTTACCCTCCTAAGAGAGAGGCCACCCGCTGGTGAAAGGCCAAAGAAGGCACGGAGCAAAAGATTATAATAAACTGATTTAAGTTCAGTCAATTGTTTTCAGGAAATTACTTCCCAAGGTTATGGAGATATGTAAAAGCTTTAGAGCCAGAACAAAGGCAGAAGAGTATGATAAATTATGAATCTAAGTTGTAAAAGTTGTCAAGATTCGTTCTGAGGACACGAATCCAGAATGACGGGATGTTTGAAATCAATGCTTATGTTGTGTTGGTTCATGAAATAATGATAAGAGAAAGGAAAATAAAAAGAAACTGAAGTGGAAAGGAATATAAAGGCAAGAGAGTTTGAGGAATTATAAGGGAGTTGGGTATGAGGAAACCCTAAAGACTCGTAGCAATAGAAATAGAAAAGTATGTAATCATCAGGATGAGGGTAATTCACCATGAGTTAAAGTTGATGATTGAAGGAATAAGAGATACATATATTTTATCCCCTGTAAGTTGGGAGGATTCGAGGAAACCTTGAGATAGTTCAAAGGATAAATAATGAGACGCGGATAGACTGAGGAGACAAGGAAGTAAGAAATTAGGAAAATTGGATGAAGGAAGTGACCTTCAAGAATGTGAAGTGTAAGACCGGTGGCTTGATACCCAGAAAGGGAGATGCCAGGTATGAAAGATATCCCAACATTGAGATGACTGTTGATATAAACAACAAAAGTCAATAAGGAATTATTAAGAAGAAGTTCACGTTGAACACGACCAATATCTTCCAGAACATCCTTGTTATCGTTACCCAATTTAGGCAAGAAAAGCGGATAACCGTTGTTATCTTTTGGAGGCCATATTGATTGACCTCATTTTGAATACAGATGTTATTGTGAAATTCGGCATATACTATCGAGGTGGGAATGATTGAATAAGACACCCTTATCAGGGATATATGACTTGGTTTATCCATGGAAGGATGCATGTACCTTTTTAAAGGTGGAATTAAATATAGAACATCAGTAACTTAAAATGAATCCTAGGGGAATGCATAAAGGTTGGCATTTCACCCTTAATAGGGATAGTATGAGTTTTGACAATATGAATTAGAAAGGATTAAGGTAATAGCAACCTTTAAGGATCAGTGGAGAAATTTTTCAGAAGTATATAGACAATGATTCTGGTATTAATAAATGGTATTTTGATATGCCCTGTATCTAGGGAATACAGGAGGAACGATTCAAGGATAACCTTAGAGGTTTTATAAGGAGAAAGGTAATATTCAAAATTCTCAAGAATAGAAATGTTGATAAAGGAAATATGATGTAATTATAATGATGCCAAGTGGGGCAGGTGTTAAACCACGAGAAAGTATGGATCGAACCAGTAAAGGTCGAAATTGTTCAGGGAAACTAGGACCTGAGATAAAAGATGTTCTAAGTATGATTGAGAGTCAGTCGTGACAGTGATTAACCTCTAAAGACTGAGGCAATAACTTATGGAAAAATGGTGATATTTTTTTTTTACTCATCAGATTTTAAGGAAAACATCTTCACATAAGCAATGATTTAAATGAGGTAGAAAATTTATTTGGAGGTGGTTAAAATGACATTGACTGTAAGGAAATTTTACTATCAGGAAAGGCCAAAGAGGTGGCCGACACTTTAAAGGTAAGAGGATAATTATAGGCGCTTGTGCCAAAGGAATACAGTGATGATGGTTAAAGCTGTGAAGGTTGTATTATGGTTTGGAAGATTGACATTCCTTCTGATGACTGTGCAATACCCAACCGTAATAGTAGTTGGTAAAGGTTTAATTCGTGTAATCACCATGAGCGGGCTATCTATCTCAGAAGGTACTATCTTGAGATAAGCCAGGACCATGTTTCAAAAAGGACTAGATGAACCTTTGAGTTAAGTCTTCTATTTAAGGCATATGATTAAGAATGATATTAACCTGCTATCGTTGCTTTGATTAAAACTTTTCTGCAATTTTATCTGCTTCATGTCATGAAAGTACGTCAGAATTTGGAGTGTTCTTCATGAATTATGAATGGTGATTATGTTAACTCCTTAGAAGAATTCTATAAGACATGTATGGACTCCGTATGGTTAGATATTAAGATTTCATGGAAAGTGAATGACGACAGTAGGTCAGTGGTGGACCATAGTAATGCAGCAATGATTCTGCGAGTAATGAGCTGATTACAACCGTGAGAGTTGTATTGGAATGGATGTTGAGATTGAGTACCACTAATCGGGTCGTGTTGACGTATAAGTTATCTTTGATAGAAAAACTAGGTCGATTATTTACCTATTGAATATTTATTCCTTCTTATCAATAGAGAGTCGTATTACTATACGAGGAAGGTTGCGATGCAAGCATAGAATTCTAGTAACGATGATGTCTAGAATGAGATCCCAGATTCGATTTTCGATATCGAGGGAGTTTCAAAGGTGATTGTGTATAAGCTCGAGGAAGAGCATGGGTCCATAGAATGATGGACGGAATAGCAAAAATATTTAGGCATGTGAAATACGATGCTATAATACTTGATGTTGATATAAATACATATATGTTTTATTCTCCTATGACAAACCTCTATAGTTCAGAGGTAGATTCCAAGCCAAATATTTTATGGCAATAAATTTTTTTACGTACATACAATTCTCTTCAGTTTGTTCTTTTCTCTTCTTTTCATTTCATGTAAGCTGAGAAGAACAACCCTTCCAGAAGGGGAGGTATTGCCGAATGACTATCTATCAGTGTGATAGAAGCCTAGTAGGATACCACATGTTATTTAATTGCTTGTCAAGTACTAAAGGCTGGCCACCTTCTGTACTAACTATGCGATATAACAAGTGTGCATGATCATAATGATCTCTCAATAAATTCTTTTACTTCTATACAATGGATCAAGCTTTCAAAGATAGAAGCAGGTAGAAAGGAGTAGTATCAGTGCGGTGGTATTCCGAATCTAACGTGTTCGTGATACTAAGGTTGACGTAATTATTAAAAGGTTATAGAATGCTAACGAGCAAAAGTGTAACCGGTATAGTATTATGTACGGAAGATAGTGATGACTACGAACTGGAAAAGAATGGGTACTAAGAAGCAAAAGCTATAATGTTAGAAGCTATGATGAGAGTCTGTGTAATAGACTTCAAAGAATTTGAAATGGTCACTTAACACGGATTGAGTTTTCTTACGACAATAGATCATATGTCAGTATTGAGATATCGCCTTATGAGATCCTTGAGGGAAGACAATGTCGATCTCCCTTATGATAGGATGATGTTACAGAATGCAAGATGCTCAGACCAGTAGTGGTCCAAAGGACCAAGGATATAATAGATCTAATCAGAGGACGGCTGGTAGTAGCCCAAGGTGGACATAAAAAGTATGTTGATTTGACACGAAAGGACAAGGAATAGGAAATAGGGGACCTAGTAATGTTAAAGGTATCCCTTGGAAAGGATGGATGAGGTTCGGAAAGAAAGGAAAGCTAAGCCCACGAATTGTTGGACCCTTGGATATATTAAGTCGTATTGGGAAGTTAACATATGAGCTAGCCTTACCCCAAACCTTAGCAAGTTCATAACGTGTTCCATGTATCTATGTTAAGGATGTGTAATCCGGATGCCAGACAAATAGGGGCATATGAGCGCATAGACATGCAACCAGACATAACCTATATGGAGCAACCAGAAAGGGTTATAGATCGAAAAGGAACAAGTGCATAGGAGAAGAGTTATCAAACTAGGCAGAGTTTGGTGGTAGAACCACAATGTGAGAAAATTGACTTGAGAGTTAGAAAGTGCAATGTTAAGAGAGCATCCCTATTCATTTTCTATCTGATTCCGGGACGGAACCCTTTTAAGGAAGGGAGACTGTAATAACCCCAATTTTTCGAATTTTTGAAACCCTTATGAATAGTGATTATGTTGATTATGCTGAATAAGAAAACTTTTCATACCACACCATGTAGGGGTTCTTTTATTGATCTTCTGAGATATTATTAGTACTCTATGTGGTATATAAGTGTATGTAAAGATCGTCAGAATCCAAATCCGAACACTTTGATTTTTCCCGAAAATCCACCAGATACTGAAAGAATTGAGTATAAGGGAACAGGATAAAAAGGATTTAAATTCAAGGATTATAAAAAAGGATCATAAAAGGAATATAATGTATTGAGAAAGGTTAAGGGAACCCAAGTAATAAGATCCCGGGTATGATCCCTCAAATGATAAATGAAAACGAAAGTTAAGCGAACCGTATAACAGATCAGCCGTCATTAGCCAAGTAATTAAGAGCTAATCAAAGAGGTTAGTGAGGATGATGTCATCAAACCAATAAGAAGATGACAAGCATGGGAAGATTACATAAGAATGATGACCTAAGCATGACGAAAAGGGAAGGAATTGTTGGTTGATTTTAAGCCATTCATTTTTTACCATGGTAAAAGGTAATTAACAAAACAAAAAAAGAAGGGAAAGCAACCAAACAAGAAGCATTTCTTCTTCCCCCTCATTCTTGCTCTCGGCTTTTCCATGAAAAGCAAAGGAGAATTTTCAAAACTCAAGCTACACACCTTCAAAAATCAAGAGGTTTGTTTCTTTAGCTTCCATAATTCATAACTTAGATGTGCCATAAGTTTAAACTCAAGATTCCATGTTTAACATAGCTAATCAATTCATCAAAGTTCTTGGTGAATAGTGTTTTCAAGAAACTAACTTTGTGTTTTCTTATGTTTTCTTCAAGATCCAAGCTTAGTAGAGATAGTTAGTGGTTATTTAAGGCTTCCTAATTGATTCTCCACTCTCCAAGGAAGGTATAACCCCTCCAAACCCTAACTTTACTTTTAGTATTAGGTTTGGTTTTGTTTGTTATAGTTCATGAAAGCATGATACTTGTATGTTTAGAGTTTGGTTGGAATTATAATGATTTTGGGTTATAAATCTTGGTTGTTGGTTGATGAACCTTAAGTATAGTTAGTAGCTCTTGTTTGAGATTGAATAAGATGGATAAAACATGAAGTAATGGACTGATTTAATAGGATTTGGATGAAGTTTGGTTGTATGGTTGATTTGTGGCTGAATGATGGTGGAATGGTGTTGATTGGTGGTGGTTTAATATTGAATTGATTGGGTAAAAATTTGGGAATTGCTAAGTTATAGCCGTCGTAATGCCCAATTTTCCTTAGACTGTTTTTGTTCTTAACTTAAGGGCCCGTGAACTCACTGTTGATTCTGACCATTTACATGTTTAGATAGTTCATGTTACGAGCTTCGTTTTGATATGTGGTTCGCTAGAATCCGATGTACGGTTTAGGAGAAACGACCATTTTAAGTAACGGCACTTCGCGACCGAACCATTACCCCTCACCTTACTTTGAAACCTTGGTTAAGGACCTTAAATGAATAATTGGGTTATGAAACAATTATGTAAAGTGGGTTAGACAGTTGGTAGGGTACTCGCGAAAGAATCGCCTTAAAACTCTTAATGGTTAATTTATTAAAAATGGTGGAACCAAGGTTACTCGAGCGACCTAAGTGAATCGTTAAGCGCGAAAGCGAACGTTAGGGTCTAATTAGTTAAAGTATAGATTCATAAGCGACTTTGGTTTAATTCCAACTTATATGATGTTTATAGGTTACCAGACTCGTCCCAGGCCTTTTATCACCCTCAGTCGCTCATGCAAGTTTTCTACCCGTTATACTATTGTTGTGATGTAAATATATGTATATGCATTATTTTATGATAAGTGCATGATTGTTATTAGCAAATCTTGCGATATATTGGAGCATGTGATATGGTATATATGCATATCTATTTCGTAATCTTGATATCTAATTGTTGATTCAATTGCTTATAAGTTGCATAATACCTATGCTAGAGATAAGCAGTAGTTTCGTATACCCTTAGTATAGGGTACCCAAATGTGAACATTTTCTAAACCGGGAGTCGATGTTCTCACGTATATTATATATATATTTATATATATATAGATATAGTTTTCAAAACTATTAATCGAATAAGGTTTATTCGATAACTTTATTTTAATATAATGAATATTATTAGTTGAATATTCATTCGAGGACTTATGACTCCGTTTATTTTATTTAATGAATATTATTTTGAATATTCATTCATGGACTTATGACTCCGCTTATTTATTAAATAATATTCTTTATTTTATTAAAGAATAATGTTTCGATAATCAAACTTATTTTCGATTATTCAAATAAAGATAGTACTTTCGTATAAGTATATCTTTGGTTAATTATTATTCATTTCAAGTATGAGTTTTAAAACTTCTACTTCAATTATTTTTAAAAAGATTATCCTTTATGAGAATATTATTTAAATAATAATATTCAGATATTTTCTAAATCAGCATTACTCCAAACATTCTTAAAAATGTTTTCGAGTCTTCAAAATGATTTTAAAAGTTAGAGCGGATCCCAAAACTCGTTTTCAGATTTAAGATCTTCCTTTCGAAGGGGATTTAAATGCTCGCTCAAAACTTAAAGGATCCGACTCTGTGGGGTATTTTATATTCGCAACGTGGTTGCTGTTTTGAGAAAACAATTTGATTACTTGCCCAATGTTCGGGAAGTAAGTCCATCTAATTGAGTCGGCATAAGCGACAGGCCGGGGTACGGTCTATGAAGGTGTAAGAGGCTGGGTGACAGTCCATCCACGCGTGAGTGGCCGGGTAACGGTCTAGCGCGAGGTCCTAATGCGGCCAGGGTGATGATCGGCGAGGAATTCATCCATCTATAGTAGAAAAGGTTACTTATTGGTATCTTTGCCTGATCATCAAGATATCAGGTTTATGCCAAGGTTTTCTCCTTTCTAAATTCATTGGATATTACAACTCTGTTTATAATTTTCATAACAGAGGTTTTCAAGGAGTGTATGAAATGTATATATATATAGGTGTATATATATATCGGGACTTAATGAAGTATCTCGTAACTTCATTATTTATAATGATATTTCAAGGATTGAATCTATTCAAATCTTATCTTGTAGTCTCATCTATGTGATGAACTTTTGAAACGGAATATACCTTAAACGGTGGTAGTTCAAGTAGTATTCGGAAAAGATATAAGTATATTGGAGTATCTTGTAACTTCATCTTTTACACTTATATCTAGTAAATGATTATCTTGTGCATGTCAAGGATTTTCAGAAAAATGTTGAGACAAGGTTAGATATATGAGATCACCTTACAACGATATTTTTTATACAGTTATAAACTGGAACTCTGTGTATATTATACATGTCAGAGGATTTCAAAGATTGTGAAAAGTATATATGTATATATATACTGAATATTTTGCGACTTGGTTGCGTTAAGATATCAGCTTGGTTCATTTCTTCTTGACCAAGACTTTTATGAGTACTATGAGGATGCTCATATATTGTTAATTATTATACATATTATTACGGTGGGCTTGTTGCTAACCCTCGCTTTCTTCTTTCATCACACAACAACAGATAGAAAAGATAAACATGACCAAGCTTCCAATTCGCAAGCGGTTAGAAAACGTTTCGCAGTTTTCTGGAAGCGTTGATGCCGCTGTAGCTGAGGTAGAAATTACCAATAGGCTAGGCTTTCAACTTCTGATGTACCATACTTATGTATCTATATGAATTGTAATAATGGCAAAGAAATGTAAATTTATTCAGAAACCCTTTTAAGGTGTAACAGTTTATAATTGTGGAATAAAATGACTTGTGTTATTTTTGGTATTCATCTATGAGACTATAACTTGTGGTGTGTATGTGTATATTATGGGGTTACAGTACTCAGTAGTTGGTTGACTGTTAAGATTAAGTATTGATAAAGGAAATGGAACTCGTGACAACCCGAATCCCCGACCCCGGATTTGGGGGTGTTAAAGAGTCTCTTCTCCGCTTTCCATATCAAAATCCTTAATAATTCATATACGATCCAACCACTTTGCCCATCATTATGGCGGTCTCTTAAAGATTTTATCGGTCCAAATATACGACCTCAAGTCAACCTTTCACTCTAAGTTACTCATTTGCACTACATCTGGTAGTCCAATAAATAACTCTGTATAAGTTATACGTTACTCTCTTCTTTAGATGTAACTCCTAACACTCTCATCTCTAAGTACTATAATTTATCACTCCGATACCACTTATGTAACACCCCCAAATCCGGGATCAGGGATCTGAGTCGTTACGCTACCGTCAAAACATATATTAGTAGCATTAACTCAACAATCGAATAATACAACACCAAATGACTTCAATCTCTTACAAACACAAGTTAGAGCCTTAGAAATAATTCTTGAAAGTAGCATTAGTTATTACAAACAAAATGTACTTATCAGGATCTTCTACTATAAACACAACATCTACCCAAAATTTTATTTAAAATAATACTTATACATCAGTCTCTCTAACACTAGCTACATCTACACAACTTACTTCTGCATTAACTATTTTGAACTGACTATCTCAGGGTTGACTCTTTCACTTCCGCTCCTCATAGTATGGAATAATTGACTATATCCTCCAGCTACTGAAAGGGTTAATAAAATGGTGCAAGGATGAGCATAATTATGCTCAACAAGTATCCCACCGTAGAATAAATATTTTCACAACTTAGTAAGTTTGAAATTCAATAATATTTATTGGTATAGCCACCAAAAATCATTAAGGCATATCATTCGATTTCAAAATACCATAAGGTTCGAAATACTGTATAGGGGATAGTAACATTCCCCATTTTTTCAAGGTAACATACATTTCAAAATACTGTATAAAAGGGAGCAATAAGCCAAAAATTAAATATAACTGATCAATAATACATAAGATCCTTTTTATAATGTCCAAGAAAACCTTTGATATTCATAATATAAACAAGGATTCAAAATATAAAATTTATAATATAACGTTACAATGTGATATCATATATCTAATATTGCCTTAACATTTTTATGAAAATCTTTGTAGTATAAAGTACGATAAAATCTCAACATCTTTTATAAACCTCAAATCATTTATAATTCTCCAATAGTTCAAGTTACTATAGGATAGACGTTTAGTTCAATCAATCTTTAATGTATCATTTTCCAGCACTTAGCTTTAATAAAATTTAATAACAATAATTACTCATTCCCTTTTTCAATAATCAATATCAATTTCAAGATGTTCCATTACCAAACAATCTTAACAATCCAACATGTTATTAGATATAAGACAATTTATTTATTCAATTCATTATCAGCACTTATCTATGATAATTCAATTTAAAACATTTTAAACATTTCTTTTTCCGAGGGACTGAGACTTTCAAACAACTCGATATGATTAAACGATGATCAGTCATTTCAATTATGTCCTTCCAAGGGACCTTTTTACTACTAGTAGATGGAGAAGAACACTTTTCGAACATCACCAAGGCAAGAACACTTTTCGAACTTGACCTTATGATGGACAAGAACACTTTTCTAACTTAATCACACCCTTTGGCAGCACATGGGCCAGAAATAAAATGGCTGGACCGACTAGACATGGACACTTACAGAGAAGTACCGCCTTTCCGGTATTCTCAATCCATGGTACCGGCATTCATGTCAACCGTAATCTAGTTTTATAGCATGCTGACTAGTCCGGTCGCATATGCTAGGGCATCATGTACAATGATCCCTGCACTAACCGAGTCCCGTGCATTATAAAAGAATCTTTACTTTTCATTTTAATCCATTCATGACATTTCATGTTTCACATTCCACAATTACCTCTCAACCTTTTCCATATCAATCACATCATTATTATCTCTTTATTCTTATTAATACTGTTGTTTATCTCAATAGCCATCACATTAATTGTTATCTATTAAGGAATATTATTAATCAAAGAACATTCTTGATTTGACTATGAAGCCTTTAGAATTGCTAAGTTATTTAATAATCTCTTACTCTCTGATTTAAAATATTACTTTTAGAATTCAACTTTTATTTGAATATCAATTAAGATTCCTAAACCAATATTTCAAAATAATTAAACTAAAGAAAATAATTTTATTTAACTAATAAATTTTTTATCGATTAATCTTTATTTACCAAAATCCATCTTAAATCATTCATTAATCCCAAAATGTTTCGAAGAATAAATATATAATGAAATTATGACTACATCGTCTTTAAGAGTTTAGGTTGTGATAAAAATTTTTGTTATCCTTATTCTGGTATTTAATAAGATTAAATACTTCCAAATCTAATAACCAAGAAAGGAATAATATACAATCATATAATATTCGAAGGAAATTTCTCCGAACTAAGATGACCATTATCGGAAGAAAGGTCGGCTTCTGGTTGAAATAACGAAAATAGAAATAATTAGCTAATAACTTCCTCGTTCATTTGAATCCACTTCACTTAATTACTCTTCCCTATTCCATGGATTCACAAGTCATTATACATATATAACTTAGGATAATCATTCATACCTTGAAATAATTTCTCAATTCATATCAAGTCTATGCATGTATATATATACAAATGTACACTTTATAATTAACAATATTATAAGGTCTAGAAGTTAACAGTTAAAGAATAGAAGTCTTGCATAAACAACCAAAGTATGTTTTATTATTAAAAACATAGGGTTAGGAAACTTACATAACATACTTACATCTTATATGCAAAACAAGGATATATATTTTGAAAATAGAGTACCAGGTTGGAAAACTTGCCTGAAGTCCAGCTATATAGTCTCAAATGTTCTCACAATCCTTAATGTCCTTAGAGCTCCACTGGCTCCGACTAGTTCTATCCACTGATATGATAATCTAAATTAGCTTCAATAGCTAATAAACAACTAAGAAACATAATCAACTCCATTAACTCATTACTTGTCAAGACCTCGATACTAATCCACAAACTATATCGACTCCAGTAAACACAAGTACAACTCATACATAATCCATGGTCTTTACTCTTATTCTATAATAGATAGTAATGATAATCCTAAAAAAATTTCATGTTTTAACTGATTCGAAACTACCCTTTTAACTTGGTTAGAACAGATGGTCAAAGTATTGCCTCTAGAGTTGACTTTCCTGAGAATTACTATTATGCGACTCGCACTCTAACAATTTTATTAAATCAAGGAATTCATACATAAATATGAAATCACTTCCAAACTCTTATTGGGTATTTTTAATATTAACTGTAAAAGTTTTGATTTGAAAATCATAGTTTAACTAGGTGAAAAGTATTTTAAAAGTCTAGTCAACTACGATATTTTACTATTTGCGCTACTTTCACTAAAACTTTAATTTATCCTAAATCGTTAATGGAAATGACGGACCGTTTTCTTGTGGATGATCTAGAGAACGTCTAAAACAAGAATATGTAAAACTATGGTCTGGGTAGGGGAGTCAAAAATACCAAACTTAACTGTCCAATTGGTTAATGTTACGCGGACATTACGACGGCTTAAAACGAGACGTTTCCGAGATCCAAATCTCATTCCAAAGCACAACCAATCATCCTAAACCTCAATTAAAATTATAAAAATCCATTCGAGTTAAAACTGAACTAAAACAGTGAGTTATCCCTTTTTATTAAGATCTAACGATAACTCATCCAATCGCTTAACTAATTACATAAACGAACTACCCATAAGCTTAATAATCAAACCATGCCTTCACTTTCAATTTATAAGAAATTTAAAAACTTAAATCACTGTAGCACAGCATATAAATCATGAAAAATGATCAAGTTATGGTTGGTGGTGGAGAGAGTGGTTACCGTAGATGCGTAGAGCTTGGAACGGGCTTCGTTTAGAGTGTAAGAACGCAAGAAACGGTGATGCCTAGCTCAATCTTCTTCCTCCTCTTTCTTTCTTTATTCCAAGCTTCTCTTCTCTCAAAAATGGGGGGGGGAGGGTTGCTGGTTCGTTCTTTGTGAAAGTGAGGGTATGTTTTATTTTATTTAGGTTAACAATTTTACCAAATTGCAAGTTAGCCCCTCTAGTTTGCTTAAATTACAAAGTCTCCTAATTCTAATTCTATTGCATTCTCTTTTATCAATCGTTCCTCAAATCCTTACCTTCATTTCCATATTATAATTACACACTTAATCACCATTTATTATTCCATAACTTCAGCTGAAATATGGGATTGATCGGAGACCAAACAATTTACTATTAATCGGGCATTATTCATCGCATTTTTTAACTTGCTCATTTACGAATTTTGACGAACCCAAATTACGTTTATTTAATTCTCATGGTAAGAATATCTCTTTGTAAATCCACTTTGAGGAATTAAATATTCCTACACTTTTTTGGTTACCCAAGCAGTTCGACTTCCGTTCAAAATATAAGTTATGAATTTCTGAGATCTGACTTAATTTACATACACTTATTTATAGTAAGGATCACCAATACGGATTCCGAATTCCCTTCTGGGTCTTGCAACACAGGTGGCATGATATATATTTACTTATACTGTGAAGTTACTGTTCATTAACTTTACACCAGAAAGACTGATCCTCAATGACCGATAGAATACGCATTCATCTGAATCCCAAGTTATAACACCAAACGTTTAAAATTCTCAAAGGCATTAATATTACTGCAAATACAACTTATATCGCTTTTATAATCCTTGGAAAATCCTTCAACCTTAACGCTTTAAACTTAATCCCTCCTGTGTTTGGTGGATTTTCGGGAAAAATCAAAGTGCTCGTGTTCGAATTCTGATGACTTTTACATACACTCAAATTCATTATTGAACACTATACGGTCTCAGAATTTCATTATTTGGAATTCGTACATATGGTCGTCTAAAAATATTCCCAATCAGCAAAATTACTATTCATCCAAAAATTTCAAATTCGTCCAAAATTTCGGGTTATTACAAAGGGAAAAGACAAATTTAAAGTACTTTCACATTTTTAGCTGTAAATGTTTTGTTCTTAAAACTTATACTGAATAGTTTAGAAAATTTGATCTAAAAGATGATGAAAGTAATATTGTTGGATATCCACTATCAATAAAATCCTTCAGAGTTCATGGAATCTATTCATGTATCTTTTGATGACAAAAAGATTACAGGTCTACAATATAAGGATGATGATGAAGAATTAAGATTTAAAAATGAAGTACCATATGCTGAAAAGCTTAATCCTGATAAACTGATAAACTTTTATATTGTTAATCTAGATATCATTTTTGTTAGTCCCAAACAATACAATTAGAATTACAGAAGGGGGGTTGAATGTAATTCTCTCTTCTTTTTGATATTTTACAAATGTTCTTACTTAATATATATGACAGTGTTTGATTTGGAGTAATCCAGAATGGAAGAATGATAGAGATCAAAATATTAAGTAATAAAACACAAAGTCTTAAAACTTTCTGGTGGATTTGAAAGTATCCACCATATATATATATATATATTTATATATATATATATATATATATATATCAGATTGAGAACTCTGTGATGTTTTAAATAACACACAGTTGCTTTACAAGTGAACAAACAAACTACATAGAAATTCTTAACAAGTACAGCTTTATCTATCTTTCTGAAAAATGTGCTTGCTTAGTTGATTATTCTACTTGCTACACTTGGTTTATATATCACCAATTTACATGACAATAAGACAAGACAATAAAACAAAATGAATCTAGTATAACATCATGCTGCAAAATTACTCTATCCAACATCTTTGAATATCTTCACATTTGAATGGAAATGGTAATGCTTCTTTGTTCTTAAAATCCTGCTTAACAGGCTGCCACATTCCTTTTGTAAACACCCGATGCATGTGACTGTGTTGTCACTATCAACAGCTATTTTGAATATGATCATCTGTCGGGATTATGTTGAACATCCGTGGGGAATATGTTGATCATTCGTCGGGAGCCTTGTAGATTATCTGTCGGGAGTCTATCCGTCACTTGACTCCATTTCAGTTATATAGAATTAGAAGATATCTCATATTTACAATTAGCCAACCTATTCTGCATATGAATCTAGTAGTTAACATGACTTGGAGAATCCTACAGAATCTACTAGACTAAAACATGTTGTTTGCAGAATTGTTCTACAGTACTTATTTGTTACATAAGCTACACTCTCGATGGATGTCAAATTGTCATCCATCGGGACTATAAAGTTCATCCGTCGGGACTATATTAGAACATCCGTCGAGAGCTACAAAATACACTAAGTTAAATCTACTAAGGTGTTTTTGGTTTAACTTATCATCAAGTTCATAACATATTTCTAACAATCTCCTCCAATTTATGTCTACTGGAATTGTAGCCATAAATTAAGAGAAACTCGATGATACCAAAATACCCTAAATGTAGAGAGATAAAACTGATAAGTGCTGCAAATTTATTGAAAATTGAACAAAGTAAAAGTGTACAAAGACTTCCCACAATCATTATCAAGGTGCTCCTCTAGTCTGAGCAGATGATTTCTATTTCCTTGATTGTCTGGATTTCTTCCCAAGCTTCCTGTTGTTTTCCCTATTTAATTTTGGAGCTGCCTGTGGAATTCAAGTTCTTCAGCATCTGACAGATCCAGCTTTTCATGCATATCCAATAGAGTCTCATTGCTAGAGATACTTAATTGGTCATCCAGTCTAAAAAATCTTCTAATACCCTTGTCATCCATGAATTCCATCAGCCAATAAGGCCTCAAATGCACTCCATTTCCTGTGAAGGGAATTAATAAAGTTTTTGGGAGTACATCTTTGGCTTTACTACTCCTTAGATCTTCTATCTTATTTAGGACCAATTTCCTTGCAGTTACATTAAAAACAAAGTTTTTCTTGAAGGATGAGAAGACCTTTATCAGTACAGATTAGCTTTCTTGAAGAATCCTGTGAAGAGGCCATGTGATCTCTTTCCCTCCCTTGTACTTAAACACTAGTCTTTCAGGAAGATGTTTATGAGCATCAGTTCCTCTTACCTCTTCCAATTCATCCAAGTAGAGATTTATATCAGAAAATTCCTTGATGTCATAGATGTAGAGTAGATCTCCCTTATTGATAGTTGGTTGAGTTTTGGCTAAGGCTTTGGTTCTGAGAGTCATAGGCTTGACCTTCTTGGTTGCTCTTATCCTTGGTAATTATAGGCTCACCATGAAAATTCTTTTTTGGATCCACCTTGAATTCCTCATTTACCACTGAGGGCTTGGATGATTGAGTTGAAGTTGTAGGCTATTTGGGAATGTAGTCTTCCATTTCCTCATCACTGAAGTCCAATTTTCTTTTGGAATGAAGCTTAAATCTGAATTTTCTTTTCTGTTGAGGTTCATTTTGCATTTTCTGATCTTGAGCTTCAGTAATCACAGGTGGTTTCTCAGAAATCTTAGTTGTAGTTTTCACAGCTTGAAGTTTGGCCAAGATAGCAGCTTATTTTTTCTTTTATTTGAGCTTTTTAGCATCTAAGGCAGCCTGCTTCTTTTCTTGCTTAATTCTTTCCTTTTCTTCCTTCTTGGCTTTTACAAACTGAGGGTGTCCAGCCACCACATAGATTTCCTTACCATTTCTGTAGATTTTGGCAATTCTTCTTTTAAGCACTGAATCAGTTGGATCTTTGAAGAATGCAATTGACCTTGCCAACAACTTCTTTTCATCTGGCCTTGGTGTCTCAAATATAAGATCCCCAGGATTTTTGTCTAAGAACTTTGGATAGTTCTTTTTAGGCTTCAAAACCAGATTGGCCTTTGGAGATTTGATGCATAAAGGTTGGCCCTTTTCTAAGCTACCTAGACTCATTTCATTCACAGAGATTTGTTTGACTTGTGAGTGGTGATGAAAGATCTTGTCTGGTTTCTATATCTGACCAAATTTCTTCTGAATTTCTTCATCTATTTTCTTCCACTTGTCATCCAATTCCTTCTCAACAGCTGCAACATCAAGCATCTTGAGATTTGTCCTTGAATCAAGCTTAGAAGCTGCTATTTGGATTAGATCAATGTTGTCCAATACTAGTGACTTTGGTAATATAATTTCTGGAACTATTACTTGGCTGATTTGAACATTTAACAAATGCTCCCCCTCACTGGTTTTCCCTCCTTGACTAACTGGGATGATTGAATCTTTCTCCCCCTTTTTGTTATCATCAAGTAGAGTGGAGGTAGAAGATTGTGCAACCACCAGCTTTTGAAGCAACTAAGTCTGATGTGCTTGATGTAGATGAATAGCTGTGAGAGAGGCTTCTACTGCTTTCAGTCTTGTGTCCAAGGAATCCACTTTAGTTGCAAGATTAGAATTCTTCCTCAACTGTCGGTTGATGTCAAGCATTGTTGTATCTGGAAATTTAGCATCCAATCTTTCAGAGACATCCTTCTTGACTTGATCAATCTCTGTTTTGATTGAAGTGACATCTTGATTGTGTTAAAGAGCTTGAATTTGATGTAGTTGTAGAGAGTTGAAGTGTGGTTGTAGAAGCTTCTTGGTGCTAGCATTAGTAGTGGCTTGAAGAGCAGTATGCGTCTGTTGAATGATGTGAAAAAGAGTTGTCTTGAAATGTTGCTCATCACACTCTTTAGAAAACACCCAAGGTGGAATGTTTGATCTAGAGCTAGGGCCTGCTTCTCCCCCATGTCCATGAAATCTTCTTCATCACCATCTCCATCTCCAAAGAACTCTTCAGACTCACTAGTTCCATAGTCAACATCATCACCAGCTTTAGGTTGCATGGCTGTGATGGAATCCTTTGCTCTTTGCATTGAAGCAGTTGTATGCACCAAGTTAAGCATTTTTTTTGCAGCCACATTGTCCTGTTCAGCTAGAACTTGATATGCTGCCATAGGGTGAGTAAATGCCTCAGCTTCAAAAGAAATAGAGTCTAAAATATCTTGATATTCTTGCTGAATTAGTTATCTCTTGTCAGCCTCATTGACATCCATTAACTCACTTACAATGGGGCTCTTCCCATTGAGTTGTACCTGATTTTCTCTCATTTTCTCTCTGTTCTTGCATCAAGGGCTCCCCTTGGCTCACCACCCTCACACCCTCACCTTCACCTACTAAGGTGGAACTCCTCTTGTTAGGTCCAAATATACATACAGGGGGTTGAATGTATGTTCTTCATTTTTCGTTAATTAATTGCATCAGAAAATAAACCTCGAAAATGAAACAAACAAACACTAAGAGATTCATTGAATAATTCTAATTATTAAGAAATTAAACCGTAAAGGTTTGCTTACAACTCCGAATATAAATAATTCGAAGCAACAAATATAGAGAGAACCAAAATAATATCTATTAATCTAGGGTTCTATCTATCACTCTAAGAATTTAAAACTTCTATCAAAAAAATTAAATACAATCAAGAGAGCTTTAAATAACGAGTGATACAAGTTTGTAAGGATTTAATTGGTGTGAAATAAATTGGGCAGCACTTCTCTCCTTAATTTCAATAAATGAAATCAACTAACTCTACAAGAAAAATTCTGCAGAGCTTCGATAGTGTTTTTGATGAGAAGTGTTATATTTCAATCTGCTGCATATTTTATTATTTATGTGGTAGATTGTTGAGGAGATAGAAGAGACTACGTGGCTGTCTTTAGTCCTTGCCTTTAGTACCAAGAAGGTTGTTTTGCGATCAGAGTATAAACCAACACCTTGTACACTATTAATTTCTCTATGGCGACTACTACTAAACACATGAACTGTTGCCTTGGTTATTTCTGTCTCTCTAGCGACTACAATAGCCGTCTTTCCCTTAGAATATTTTTGCATAAATTCTGTGGCGACCAGGTAGTATAAATTCTCCTATGGCGATCAAGAGGAGTAGAATAAAAGTAGTTCTGTGCTAATCAATTAAAATAGTGTTGCATCCATTTGCTTTCTTTTATTTCGGACGGAAATAAAGCAGCGGCAGGAGATATCTGTGGGCTTCATGCGGTGACAGAAACTGGAGGTCTCCTTTCGTGCGTTACACGCGCAAGTAGAAACACACCAACCGCCTTTTGCCTTGGAAATTTACTGTCTATGGCGACATGCGAAAGGAACCAAGACAGAAGGAGTTGCGTGATGTCCACGCGCGGAGAAGAAGGCATGGATGAAAGCGCGTGCGCATCACGGGTGTGTGGATTGAGCCAGATAAAGAACCACAGTTGTAACGCCCCCAAATCCGGGGTCAGGGGATTTGGTCGTCACTATAAAACTTCAATCCAAATTAACCTGTTTAATTAATAAACAAATGCCAGCGGAAGATAATTATCATAAATGACCCCAAACTACTCCAAGATCTTTTAAGGTTACAGTTCTAGAAACAAGAAATCCAAATTCCACAAATAAATTTTTCTCACTTTCTTTTAAAACTCTTTTCAATAAATTCCAACTCAAAACTAAACCCACTAGTATAACTTCGAAATGAAGTATACTAGGCCCAAATACAATACACAATTATAATATAATATAAACAACTTTACATAATAAAACTTACACTAGTCCGCAAACCCTGGACCAACCACCTTCGAAAAGCTTCCTCTTTGCTTCCTTGAATTTCGCAGCTATGTAGCGCAAGCTAATCCTCACTGGAGGTTAAATTTAAAAACAGGCAAGTATGAGCGGAAGAAATGCTCAGCAAGATCATTATAGCATATATATAGGGTCTTTTGATATAAAACCGATATCTGCATTAGAGCAGAACATTTAAAATCATAATTGCTGAATCATAAAATTTTAGTTGAGGAACCCCAGAATTGATTCCTTAATTATATTCAAAACCATTTTGATATTTTTTTTAGCGAAATGCTTCAGCCATACTTTGAATCTTGACGAGAATAAAACTCGCAAAACAGTGTTTACGGAAATATCGTAAACAATAACAACAAGAAGCAATGATTATGGGATGAATCATAAACTTTACTCAAAACTGAACTCTTCAAATTAATACTTATTTTGCTGTCATATCAAATTAGATATCAATACGAACTTTGATGCTCACAACACCCATACTGAAGTCAACATCAATCATCTATACTAATACCACCTTTGATATTTAACAACAACGTAAGTATCCACAAAATCAGAAACTGAATCAAAGCCATAATTCACTTTTAATCCAACAACAGAATCAGTACTTTTAATCCAAAACAGAATCAGTTGATAAATCATTTAGTCTATGAATATCAAAACAATATCATAATTTAGATTGGAATCCTCGAACGACGGTGTGTTGCCGCCGGTGATCAGCCGCGGAGCAACACCGGTATGCCGAAGCATATCCAACTAAACAAAGGGGTACCCAAGGCACATATCGGCCTAGCAAGGTGGTATATCCTGTATAACACATAGCTCACACTGGACCGCCGCCACGGCCTCTTACGCAACCATCCAATCTTAAAACATTTTATTGAGAGGGGTCATAATACTCGACACCCTTATAAATTTTATTCGCCCATTCACTTGGGCAGAAAACCAAAACAACGTCATCTTTCTCAAAATCCACAACATTTATAAATCCGATAATTGGATAAGTAAAATCACTTAGCTATTCTGAACATAGAATAGCGGAAGAATACTTGCATAAACAGAATTATTTAATTCAGTGATATGTAAAACATTTATCTATTCCGAACTGAATAGGGAAAGCAATACTTGCATGATAAATTTTAAAATAAATATCACTTGAACAATAAGTGAAGTTAGAGGTACTTGCATAATATGAATCGAAATAAATGTCACTTGAATGATAAGTGAGGTTAGGGTGCTTGCCTTTGTGATTTAGCAGTTAGTCACACTCGCAAAGACGCATCTATTCTGATGTTCTGTCTCAAGACATCACCGTCCTTCTATTCAACACTTGATTGATATGTTGCTCCTGCGATTGCTAGAAGCCAGATACCCAATACCATTTCATCTCATTCCTTATCCAACGTCTTGTCCCGATCAACTCGAGAAATCCGCATCTATAATTAAAATATAGAACTTTAGTCGACTAAACGATAACCACTCGACGAATTACGCGTCAAAAGCCTATCGTCTACCCATACGATAACCCGCACATAAAAGAAACAGTCCAACACAGGATTCTTATGACCCACATATAAATATAATAGACAAACATAGGACCCTTGATCCACATACACCTAATTCACATCACACATAAGCACATAACTCATATATCACATAATTCATATCACATAAGACTCAGTTCGTCAAAAGGGTCGACTCGATACGCTTAAAACTGAAATCAGGTCAAAAATATGATTTTTCGATCAATAATCGACTCAGAATAACTTGTAAAACAAACGACCTTTCGAAACAAAAAGGATTTGGGTCTCGAAAGTATTTTTAATGAAAGCAGAATATTTTTCTGAGTCTATACGCATTCGTTTCGTATTAAACAGATGAACGATTTATTTATAAAAATATCTTGTCCCAACACGTAATTAGGTTTCGTAAAATTTTAATTATATAACCTCATTCAACGTCTCCGATAATCGTAGGTTACGTTCCCGTATTTTCGGAATTAATTTCCCGAAAATCGGGCAGCGTCTCTTTTGTTTATCGGCCTACCCGTCGAACATCCCGACGTCAAATTCACAACAACAAACCAATTTCACAACTACAATCCCAATATTCAAGAATCCCAACCACCGATACATTTCAAATATTAATTATTTTTATTCATATTTTTATTATATTCGCATTTTCATTTCGCAACTAATTTACCAACTATTTTTATTTAATTAATAACGTAGGACTCAGATTAAAATCATCATGGTCCACCGTCGGCTCGCCAAGGCTCATCGCCGACGGCGGTAAAGTTCGTCTGTACCCGATTTATTTCGGGTTTCCATACGAACCTCACCGATTAAAATAATTTTTCCTGCATGAAAATGAATTTTATTTTTATTTCACAAATATTAATCAGAGAATTTCTGCAGAAAATAATTGAAATACTCCCAACAACAGTCGAACGGACCCAAACGGGTAACAGCACAACGGAAACAGCCGGAAAAACCAACCGGAATCGGAACGTAGGCGGCACCAACAACACAGTCCATGCCACCGATTTCTCTACACGCAAAGACACACACACAACATACAGATACGCACACACACAACCCACCCACCCATATAACACGCCTTACGCGCCACCACTCCCTCGCCGGAAACGGAGAGGGCAGCGACGAAAATGGGGGAATGAACAGAGGAATAGAGGCGGGTGAGGAAGAAAGGGGAGAGAGAAGAATAGGGAGAAAATAAGGCGAGAGAGATTGATAGAGAGAGCAACAGGAGAGAGAGGAGAGACCTGAGAGAGATTGTAACTGATGAGAGAGAGAGAGAGTAACAAATGAGAGCTGTAGAGAGATAAAACAAACGATAAGATCCATTATACTTATCTGGTTTCGCCCGATTTTATCCTCTTCTGACACGCAAATTTGCAATTTCTAAACGAATAATTTTCGGGTAAAATAACCCGAAATTTTTGAAAATTAATTTAAAAAGTTTCGGAATAATTAGGGGTTTATAAAATAAATTTTCCATAATTTTAAAATTATTTTCGGAGCGCTTATCAAACTCGCATTTTACAATTAACGAACCGAGCTGCACTTGAAACAAATTCAGAAAATTACGAAAATAGTCTTAAAATGTTGCAAATATCCCGAAGTTTATAAAAACATAAATTTCGAAATTTTAAAATAATTTTTGAAACGCAATTTATACCCGCTTTTATCAATTAAACGATTCAACGCGCGGGTAAAATTAATCCTAAAAATTCCCAAAATAATTTTAAAATTCTCAGAATATTCCAAACTTTAATAAATATGAGTTTCATAATTTTTGAAAAATTTTAGAATTAATTACGGATTTTACAAATAAATGTAATCAGAAAATCATGCAGGGCTAAAAAATTAATGAAATATTGATTTCTAAATTTTATAAAATCCTAAAAATAATTATTGTAATTATGAAGTCATAAAAATATTTTTGAAAGATAATTTAAATATTTATGAAATTAGATTTTCAATAAAATCACTTTTAAAGACAAAAACAAAACGATACGATTCAGTAATTAATAATACAAATAATCCTCAATCACAACTAAGTCACACACAATTAATATTACATACAACACATAGCAGACAGAATATCCATCCAATCCCTAATATTACTAAACAAACTCTATTTACCGATATCAATAAAATGATAAGTTTTCAAATAAACTTTTGAAAATAATACATTTAAAGAAATATTTTAAGAAATTAACAAGGATCAATATAACACTCAACAATTAGCACATTACCATTTAATAACACAACTCGTCAAATAGGAGTAAAATATCCCCAATTTTATTCCTTCTAAATCAGAAAATCACATAAACATATTCAAATATTATTAATAATAATTCTGAAAATACGGGATATCACAATCTACCCTCCTTATAAGGATTCCGTCCTCGGAATCAGCAGATGACAACACTTAGGGTTTTCTAACCAACTTTCCATTTCCAAATTACCTCAATTTTCCATAATCTTAAACAAATATTGTATTCCTGGTATAATAAAACTTTTACAGGAGCTTCACTGTGCACCACTGTTCCATTCACATCCTTTGACCAATTTCTCAATAGCATCGCTTTTACTGATCGCGAGAAAGAAGAATAAAAAGAAAGATAGAGAGAGAAATAAAAGAACAGATTGACTTCGCTATACGCCCCTGATATTTAAATCGCATTGCAGTCCACTGTCGTCCTTCGTAATTCCATCACATCGCCTTACTTTGACTTGAACAGAATACTCAACTTAACTTGATTGGCATACCTTCGAATGTTTGGGATGACAAAATCATGGAATTTCAAAAAAAAATTTTTTTTTTTTTTTTTTTTTTTTATATCATAACAGGACCAAAATCTGAATTTGTGAAAAAGTGTTGTTGAAATGAAAGAATAACTGAGAGATCAATATGATCAAACGAACTTGGTATTGCGTGCCCAAATTAAGACACTACTAAAGGTTGTTAACCTTCATGTATTCACAATACACACAAGTGATGGCGTCCCATCCAACTCCTATCACACAGACAGGTATACCTTGTGTCCCCTTTAGTTAGGGTTGTTCATCTCAGTCAGAATAAAAGAATATCAAAGGAATTCAAAATCAAATGAATAAAACTGAAAGGATTTCAAAGCTGATATTTCTGAAGGAATAGAATCCAGAGAACAAAATTTTGGCACCAAATGAGCAAGTGGTGTCACATCATCAAGAAACTATCCACCAAATAAGAAAAGTGGAATTAAATTATCATAACTTGGCAGAGCTATCAAAACCTGAAAAATAGGTTTCACGACAGCCTCTGGCACAATTAAAACACATATATGATTGAAAATGAGTGTTAGGGAATATCTCCTCTAACAATTACTTCTTTTGAGAGATGTCAAAATGAATTATAGAAAGAAAAGGTATTGCCAAAGTCTTAATATTTATCTTCAATTTGAACTCTCCAGTTGACTCGCCCTCTGATTCTAGACGCTCCTTCATGTTCCAAGGATATCGATAATCTTCATCGTTGTCAAATCGTAGTAGCCTCGAAAGATTCCACCATAGAAGTTTGCAGCTTTCCGGAGTTCCATCCAGCTCAGCACAACCATCTCAAACGAATGCGCCTATCTTAACTTATTCATTGGTACTATATCCAATAGTCCAACAGGAACTCGATATGAGCTCAAACTTCCTCACATAGCTATACACACTCCTACACACTCTCGTTTCTAGTTTACTATAACCTCAGCTCTGATACCAACCTGTAACGCCCCCAAATCCGGGGTCAGGGGATTTGGTCGTCACTATAAAACTTCAATCCAAATTAACCTGTTTAATTAATAAACAAATGCCAGCGGAAGATAATTATCATAAATGACCCCAAACTACTCCAAGATCTTTTAAGGTTACAGTTCTAGAAACAAGAAATCCAAATTCCACAAATAAATTTTTCTCACTTTCTTTTAAAACTCTTTTCAATAAATTCCAACTCAAAACTAAACCCACTAGTATAACTTCGAAATGAAGTATACTAGGCCCAAATACAATACACAATTATAATATAATATAAACAACTTTACATAATAAAACTTACACTAGTCCGCAAACCCTGGACCAACCACCTTCGAAAAGCTTCCTCTTTGCTTCCTTGAATTTCGCAGCTATGTAGCGCAAGCTAATCCTCACTGGAGGTTAAATTTAAAAACAGGCAAGTATGAGCGGAAGAAATGCTCAGCAAGATCATTATAGCATATATATAGGGTCTTTTGATATAAAACCGATATCTGCATTAGAGCAGAACATTTAAAATCATAATTGCTGAATCATAAAATTTTAGTTGAGGAACCCCAGAATTGATTCCTTAATTATATTCAAAACCATTTTGATATTTTTTTTAGCGAAATGCTTCAGCCATACTTTGAATCTTGACGAGAATAAAACTCGCAAAACAGTGTTTACGGAAATATCGTAAACAATAACAACAAGAAGCAATGATTATGGGATGAATCATAAACTTTACTCAAAACTGAACTCTTCAAATTAATACTTATTTTGCTGTCATATCAAATTAGATATCAATACGAACTTTGATGCTCACAACACCCATACTGAAGTCAACATCAATCATCTATACTAATACCACCTTTGATATTTAACAACAACGTAAGTATCCACAAAATCAGAAACTGAATCAAAGCCATAATTCACTTTTAATCCAACAACAGAATCAGTACTTTTAATCCAAAACAGAATCAGTTGATAAATCATTTAGTCTATGAATATCAAAACAATATCATAATTTAGATTGGAATCCTCGAACGACGGTGTGTTGCCGCCGGTGATCAGCCGCGGAGCAACACCGGTATGCCGAAGCATATCCAACTAAACAAAGGGGTACCCAAGGTACATATCGGCCTAGCAAGGTGGTATATCCTGTATAACACATAGCTCACACTGGACCGCCGCCACGGCCTCTTACGCAACCATCCAATCTTAAAACATTTTATTGAGAGGGGTCATAATACTCGACACCCTTATAAATTTTATTCGCCCATTCACTTGGGCAGAAAACCAAAACAACGTCATCTTTCTCAAAATCCACAACATTTATAAATCCGATAATTGGATAAGTAAAATCACTTAGCTATTCTGAACATAGAATAGCGGAAGAATACTTGCATAAACAGAATTATTTAATTCAGTGATATGTAAAACATTTATCTATTCCGAACTGAATAGGGAAAGCAATACTTGCATGATAAATTTTAAAATAAATATCACTTGAACAATAAGTGAAGTTAGAGGTACTTGCATAATATGAATCGAAATAAATGTCACTTGAATGATAAGTGAGGTTAGGGTGCTTGCCTTTGTGATTTAGCAGTTAGTCACACTCGCAAAGACGCATCTATTCTGATGTTCTGTCTCAAGACATCACCGTCCTTCTATTCAACACTTGATTGATATGTTGCTCCTGCGATTGCTAGAAGCCAGATACCCAATACCATTTCATCTCATTCCTTATCCAACGTCTTGTCCCGATCAACTCGAGAAATCCGCATCTATAATTAAAATATAGAACTTTAGTCGACTAAACGATAACCACTCGACGAATTACGCGTCAAAAGCCTATCGTCTACCCATACGATAACCCGCACATAAAAGAAACAGTCCAACACAGGATTCTTATGACCCACATATAAATATAATAGACAAACATAGGACCCTTGATCCACATACACCTAATTCACATCACACATAAGCACATAACTCATATATCACATAATTCATATCACATAAGACTCAGTTCGTCAAAAGGGTCGACTCGATACGCTTAAAACTGAAATCAGGTCAAAAATATGATTTTTCGATCAATAATCGACTCAGAATAACTTGTAAAACAAACGACCTTTCGAAACAAAAAGGATTTGGGTCTCGAAAGTATTTTTAATGAAAGCAGAATATTTTTCTGAGTCTATACGCATTCGTTTCGTATTAAACAGATGAACGATTTATTTATAAAAATATCTTGTCCCAACACGTAATTAGGTTTCGTAAAATTTTAATTATATAACCTCATTCAACGTCTCCGATAATCGTAGGTTACGTTCCCGTATTTTCGGAATTAATTTCCCGAAAATCGGGCAGCGTCTCTTTTGTTTATCGGCCTACCCGTCGAACATCCCGACGTCAAATTCACAACAACAAACCAATTTCACAACTACAATCCTAATATTCAAGAATCCCAACCACCGATACATTTCAAATATTAATTATTTTTATTCATATTTTTATTATATTCGCATTTTCATTTCGCAACTAATTTACCAACTATTTTTATTTAATTAATAACGTAGGACTCAGATTAAAATCATCATGGTCCACCGTCGGCTCGCCAAGGCTCATCGCCGACGGCGGTAAAGTTCGTCGGTACCCGATTTATTTCGGGTTTCCATACGAACCTCACCGATTAAAATAATTTTTCCTGCATGAAAATGAATTTTATTTTTATTTCACAAATATTAATCAGAGAATTTCTGCAGAAAATAATTGAAATACTCCCAACAACAGTCGAACGGACCCAAACGGGTAACAGCACAACGGAAACAGCCGGAAAAACCAACCGGAATCGGAACGTAGGCGGCACCAACAACACAGTCCATGCCACCGATTTCTCTACACGCAAAGACACACACACAACATACAGATACGCACACACACAACCCACCCACCCATATAACACGCCTTACGCGCCACCACTCCCTCGCCGGAAACGGAGAGGGCAGCGACGAAAATGGGGGAATGAACAGAGGAATAGAGGCGGGTGAGGAAGAAAGGGGAGAGAGAAGAATAGGGAGAAAATAAGGCGAGAGAGATTGATAGAGAGAGCAACAGGAGAGAGAGGAGAGACCTGAGAGAGATTGTAACTGATGAGAGAGAGAGAGAGTAACAAATGAGAGCTGTAGAGAGATAAAACAAACGATAAGATCCATTATACTTATCTGGTTTCGCCCGATTTTATCCTCTTCTGACACGCAAATTTGCAATTTCTAAACGAATAATTTTCGGGTAAAATAACCCAAAATTTTTGAAAATTAATTTAAAAAGTTTCGGAATAATTAGGGGTTTATAAAATAAATTTTCCATAATTTTAAAATTATTTTCGGAGCGCTTATCAAACTCGCATTTTACAATTAACGAACCGAGCTGCACTTGAAACAAATTCAGAAAATTACGAAAATAGTCTTAAAATGTTGCAAATATCCCGAAGTTTATAAAAACATAAATTTCGAAATTTTAAAATAATTTTTGAAACGCAATTTATACCCGCTTTTATCAATTAAACGATTCAACGCGCGGGTAAAATTAATCCTAAAAATTCCCAAAATAATTTTAAAATTCTCAGAATATTCCAAACTTTAATAAATATGAGTTTCATAATTTTTGAAAAATTTTAGAATTAATTACGGATTTTACAAATAAATGTAATCAGAAAATCATGCAGGGCTAAAAAAATTAATGAAATATTGATTTCTAAATTTTATAAAATCCTAAAAATAATTATTGTAATTATGAAGTCATAAAAATATTTTTGAAAGATAATTTAAATATTTATGAAATTAGATTTTCAATAAAATCACTTTTAAAGACAAAAACAAAACGATACGATTCAGTAATTAATAATACAAATAATCCTCAATCACAACTAAGTCACACACAATTAATATTACATACAACACATAGCAGACAGAATATCCATCCAATCCCTAATATTACTAAACAAACTCTATTTACCGATATCAATAAAATGATAAGTTTTCAAATAAACTTTTGAAAATAATACATTTAAAGAAATATTTTAAGAAATTAACAAGGATCAATATAACACTCAACAATTAGCACATTACCATTTAATAACACAACTCGTCAAATAGGAGTAAAATATCCCCAATTTTATTCCTTCTAAATCAGAAAATCACATAAACATATTCAAATATTATTAATAATAATTCTGAAAATACGGGATATCACAACAGTTGTACTTCATGCATTTTTTATTTTGTACAATGTTTGCACGCGGACTTCGTGGTACTGTTTAGAATCAACAGAAACATTCAAGCTGCCAATTTCTGCTTCATTTGTGAACTCAGTTTTGTGTTGCTTTTGTAAATAAATCAAACGCTCGCATGCATGGAAGAACAAAATAGCTTGAATTTTTCAGGATAAAAATTAATTAATTATTTGATTAAAAATCAAACATTAATTTATTTTTCTAAATATTAAATATTGATATTTAATTAAATAAATAAATGATTTTAATTTCATTTATTTGTTTTAATAAAAAATGAATTATTACTTTATTTATTTTAAAATCAATTATGATATAAAATTAAATAAATAAATGAATTAATTTCCATTTATTCATTTAATAAAAAATCAGTGATTAAAAATAAATCATGTAAATCCTCGAGCTGTACTCCTCTGTATCTTCAGGCCTTCCAATCTCCGAGGTTTTGTATTTCAACATATTTCCAGACTCCTCGAGAACAAAAACCACTTAACAGTTTTTCTAAAAATAATACTCCATTTCCTTTCACGAATCACTGACGTCTAGTGCAAGGGTCTAGTTCACAGACGACTAGTTTCGCTCACAGGCCTTCGTATTATACCCGTATAAACCACTGTTAAGTCTTCTACCAAATATAACCAACTTCACGGGGAATCCTTGAGGTCTTCACACTGATCTTAATAACTGCTTCAAATGACTCTAACCTTATTCCTCTGATGTCTGAACATATTACTAAACTTCATACGGATCACTGTTGACGTCTTCTTCACTGCAGCTAACAAAACCTTTTGTGCATATACCCAATAAACAAATGATACTGATTCTAGTGGAACGTAGATTATTTCAAAGTCCTTGTTCTATGTTGAGTTATCCAAACTAGTATTGTTGAGATAAACATACAGCTTCAATCTTGCTCAACAATCTCCCCCTATTTGACTGTTACACCTGACGGTCAAAAAATAATGGAGAAGCAACAGTTTGTAGGATAACTCAACTAACCTTATCCAAAAATCTTCAATTAGCTTTCAACCTTCAATCCCGGACTTGGAAATTATACTATCTTATATCTACCGCATCTTCTATACACATTCAGCTTCAGCAGAGAACAAATTCTTCTCTCCCTTATATAAAGTTGCAGATAGATACGTCTTTCAAATACTGTCTTCAATAATTTTCAGATATTTTCCATAAAGCACATTGGAAAATTTTTTGGAACTTATAACCGAAACCCAATAATCTCTCCCCCAAGATGAAGAATCCCTTCCTTAGTACAATAAAGTTAGAAATCCCTCTTCTTAGTTACAGAGAAACTATCAGTCCATAATCTCAATATAATCTCTCCCCCTTAGTTGAGTAATCCTTCAAAATGTATTCAGAGTAAAACCTTAGGATCAACCAACCAAGTGAAGAGACTATCTGGTAACCATTCCTCACAGTGCATGTGACGCCCTCCAAACCCGGGGTCTAGATTTGGGGGTCACTTGCCATTAAATTATAATAAAATAATCACAGCGGAATAATATAATAAATACGACCCCTTTACCTGCACTGGACCGATCACAGGTTATAGTATGGAACAGGCACTACTACAATTCAAGTGTTATTACAAACCATAAGTCTAATTAGTTTTACAGATTATTCAAATTTTATTACAAACCTCTAGACTATCCAAGTGTCCCAAAACAGTCTACCTGGAATACACACCACTATTTACAAGCACTCGACTTCTGACCAAACCTGGATCTCAAGCTTGCTCTGGCTTAGCTGAAAGATTAGATTGATAAACAAGTATGAGCGAAAGAAATGCTCAGCAAGCAATATAAAATGTACTTGTAATGATAAACCATATTCCAATAATAACTGAACAAAAGAATAAAAGCAGTAATATTTGATCATTAATAAAAGCTTCACAAACAATCAACAATAAACGATAACTTTTAGATTGGAATCTAACTCCGACGGACGTACTATCACATGCTGATCAGCCCGTGTGATAGCACAAGGTCATGATTCATAGAAACATGTCCCCAAAATACGAGTACTCAATTAAAAAGGCAATATACCTGCCTGTGGCAAAATGGTGTCATAGTATTTCATATAACACATAGAAATAGCCCTCCGCTGGACCGTCCGTCCCGGTCACTTACGCATTCATCCAATCCATAAAACATTTTGATCAAAGGAGCCGAATCAAAGGACATCCTTAACCATATAACTCCCCATTTCTCATGGTCCAGAGTTATCTCAACAATCGATGGCGAAATAACTAGAATAATTAGTTATTCGCTAATCTCAATTCAATGTTCCACTGTATAGAGTGATTTATAGCGAAATATATAAAACGTTTAACTATTTTGAACTTAGAATAGTATGGAAATCGAAAGAATAAAGTTCAGAGTCAATATCAATTGAATGATAAGTGAAGATAGAGGTACTTGCACAATATAATTCAAAATAAACGTCACTTGAACAATAAGTGAAATTAGGGGTACTTGCATAATATGAATCGAAATAAACGTCACTTGAATGATAAGTGAGGTTAGTGTACTTGCCTGGTATGCTCAATAACCTCTTACTTTAACTCTGCTTCTAACTGATGGCTACTATCTTCGTCTAACACTTGATTGCGCTCCTTGCTACTCGATTCTATAAACAAAAGGACTATCTTAAGTGACAGAACTAAACTCAATCGACGTAACTCTACGTCTTGACATCTACCCGACCGTTTATAACTAGCATGGCATTTTAAAACTGTAACAGATAGCATGTATATCACGTATCACGTAATCATGGTATTCGTATAGCACGTACTCACATATTTCATCTAATACATAAGTCAGATCATTAAGAGATACGTCTCAGTGCGTTCAGAATGAAAATCAGTTCAATATTAGCATTTACCGATCAAATACCGACTTAAGCTGATACACAAATCAAATGAGATTGCAATATAACAGAAATTAGGTCTCAAAAGTATTTTTATTGGAAGCGCAATATTTTTCTGAGTCTGTACGCGTTCGTTTTGTATTAAACGGACGAACGGTTTAATTATTATGAATAAAATAAGGAATAAATAGATTTAAATAAATTAATAATAATATTAACTGATTTTTAAATACCAAAATATAATTTTTAAAACCTAAAAATAATTTTTAGGAATTATTTGAATTAATTATAAATAATTTACATTTATTTAACTATTTATAAATAAAATTAATTGATTAATTGATTTTTAATCAACTAATTAAATTTATAAATAATTAACTAAAATGAATTATAAATAATTAAATCAAATTGTATTTTTGAAAATAATTAAAGAAAATAATTTTTTTGGTATTTAAAATAATTATTAAATGATTTTTGAAAACAAATTAAATGGTTTTTTTTTTTAAAAAAAAAAATAAGAAAATGAATTTTTGGGATAAAAGTAAAAAGAAAATAACAGAAACAAGTTTTAAGGTTCAGTTTTGGGGAATAAAAGATCAAAGGCGGGTCAGCTTTCGGGTTTGGAAATGGGTCAGCCGGATTAATCCGGGTTCCCAAGAACAATCGCCGGATTTCTGGGAATCCCAGAAACCGGTGACTATTCCGGTGACCTCGGAATTATCCGGGGAGTTCCGTTCACTCATATATTCCTACGGTTTTGTTCCGGTTTCGATGCCAAAACAGTCCACAACAACACAGCAGCACAATCACGTTTTAAACAACCTTAAATCATCACCACAATCCAAAAACCAGTCAACTTCCGATCAAAGTCCGACGAACTTAACCCAACTCCGACAAAAACTCGGATTTTCAGAAAACGGAACCAAATTCAACGTAGTACATATGAAAATGAAGCTTACGCTACGAATAATCTATTCCCTATAACCATATCTCCTATCAATCACTGATAAGAACATAAAATTGATTTGAAAAACAGGGCAATTTCCGATTTTTACAAAAACACAACCAAATCTCTACAAATCACCTATCAAACTGATGCCCGAGACGAATACAATTCAATACAAACATCTAAACTCACAAACAAACAATCAAAAACTAAGTAATTGAAGAACAAAATTGAAACTTTATAAATTTAACTCGACTTAGTAGGTTTTGCAGTCGAATGATACCAACGAAAACATGATTCGATTCTAGGGGCTATCAGGATACTTAATTGGGCAACAAAATCATCTCAAAATCAAAGAACATGAAAGTTCCAAATTTTAAGAATTTGAAGAACAATCGATTATGCGAAATACTCGACCTTAATCGATGAACTCGATATCAAAATGATCGCCTCGATCAGGGCTTTAATTTGATATGTTGATTGCTACGAACGAACTGATAAATCTCCTTCTTTGAATTGATTTTTGGGAACTGAGTTCTCAAATTCTTCTAATCAGATAAATGAAATAGAAGAAGAAACCGACCTTATCTGCTTATTCATTATTTATTTATATATATATATATATATATAGATAAACATGAAGGTTACTTATACATGTGTAATTAATCCCAATAAATCACAAATCGGTACTCTTCTATCTCGCACTTAAAAATAACAAGCCCGGATCTAATAATTTATTATTAAATATTATTTGTAAATAACAACAACATTTATACCAAAATTTCCCGAAAATTATGAATAATCCAAAAATACGAAAACACGAACTATTTGAGGAATCTTTAGTTTTATAAAAAAATACGAATACAAATTTTGTGGGTTTTAACATCCCGGTTGGGTCCCGGTCCATTGATTTTATTTTATTTTTTTGAAAAACAGGAACGATCCCTAAATTACCAGAAAACCCGATAACACATAAAATGCATTGAAACACGCGTAAAATGAAATAAAACGAGTATCTTAATAAAGTTGCTAATAAATATGCGCCCCGATTGCAGATGAAGTCATATAATTGCAGTTAAACATATCTTAATCGATCGAAAAATTTTCTGGCCCGCACAGAAGCACACATAACAACTATACCGTAAATATATCATGGCAATAATCACTTTAAATTTGTAAAACACATCATATTTATTTATTTAACATAAAATATTCACATAATTTTCCCGGTTATTACATCCTTCCCCCCTTAACAGGATTCTGTCCTCAGAATCAGCCTAAGAAAACAAATGAGGATACTTGGATCGCATTTCGCTTTCCAGCTCCCAAGTTGACTCTTCAACCTTGGGATTCCTCCACAAGACTCGCACTAAAGATACAGACTTATTCCTAAGTACTCTTTCTTTCTTATCTAAAATCTGCACTGGTTGCTCTACAAAAGACAAATCTGGCTGGATCTCGATTGGCTCATATTCTATCACATGATTCGAATCAGGCAAATAACGCTTCAACATTGACACGTGGAACACGTTGTTTATATGCTGCATGTGAGGTGGTAACGCTAATTCGTAAGCAACCTTTCCCACACGCTTCAAAATCTCAAAAGGGCCAACATAACGCGGACTCAGTTTTCCTTTCTTCCCAAATCTTGATAAACCTTTCCAAGGTGAGACCTTTAATAGCACTGCTTCACCAACTTCAAATTCCATATCTTTTCTGGTAGGATCAGCATATTTGCGTTGACGATCTTGAGCTGCTGTTAATCTTTTCCGAATGAGTTCTATCTTCTCCTTCGTCTGTTGAATTAATTCTGGACCCAAAATCTTTCTTTCACCAACTTCTTCCCAACATATTGGAGATCTGCATCTTCTCCCGTACAAAGCTTCGTAAGGCGGCATTCCAATACTGGCATGATAACTGTTATTGTAGGAGAATTCAACTAATGGCAAATGCTCGTCCCAACTCCCTTCAAAATCTAGTGTACATACCCTTAGCATATCTTCAATAGTCTGAATCGTTCTTTCACTTTGACCGTCTGTCTGCGGATGATATGCGGTACTCATGTTCAGCTTCGTTCCGAGACAATCTTGAAAACTTCTCCAAAATCTTGAATTAAATCGAGGATCTCTGTCTGAAACTATGGATACTGGAACTCCGTGTCTTGTCACAATTTCTTTAAGATATAACCGAATCAATTTATCCATTGAGAATCTTTCGCTGATAGGAAGAAAATGCGCTGACTTCGTCAATCTGTCGATAATAACCCAAATAGCATCATGATTCGCCCTGGTCCTCGGTAATCCAACTACGAAATCCATCGCTATATGCTCCCATTTCCATTCTGGAATGTCCAATGGTTGTATCAGTCCACTGGGCCTTTGATGTTCCGCTTTGACTCACTGGCAAGTGTAACACTTACTTACCCATTCTGCAATTTCCTTCTTCATGCTTGGCCACCAAAAGTTTTCTCTTAAGTCTCTGTACATCTTCGTACTCCCGGGATGAATTGAATATCTAGAGTTGTGAGCATCTCGAAGAATTTCATCTTTCAGCTCGGCTACATTGGGTATCCATATTCTGGAAGAAAATCTTAATATCCCTTTATCATCCTTTTGACTCCCTATTTCTTCTCCTGTCAAACTATCTCGTTCATGGCTCATCACTTCTTCCTGACATCTTCTTATTTTCTCTAATAATTCTGGTTGAAAAGACATTGCACACAATACCTCTGTAGACATACTTGGAATATTAACCTCTATTTCCAGCTTCTCAAATTCCCTGATTAATTCCTTGGATGAAGTTATCATGTTCAACCTTTCTTTTCTGCTCAGCGCGTCGGCCACCACATTTGCTTTGCCTGGATGATAGTTAATAGTACAGTCGTAATCCTTGATTAGTTCTAGCCATCTCCTCTGCCTCATGTTCAATTCCTTCTGGGTAAAGATATACTTCAAACTCTTGTGGTCCGTGTAGATCTCGCACTTTTCCCCATAAAGATAATGCCTCCAAATCTTCAATGCAAAAACTATAGCTGCCAATTCCAGATCATGCGTTGGATACTTCTCTTTGTGTGGTTTCAACTATCTTGAAGCGTAGGCTATCACCTTGTTATGCTGCATCAAAACACATCCTAATCCTTTGTACGACGCATCACTGTAAATTACAAAATTTCCTTGTTCATCTGGCAAGACTAGCACTGGAGAAGATACTAATCTATTCTTTAATTCCTGGAAACTTTCTTCGCACTTCTCATCCCATTCAAATTTCTGGTTCTTCCTGGTGAGCTTTGTCAATGGCGTAGCTATCTTTGCAAAATCTTGCACAAATCTTCTGTAGTAACCTGCCAATCCCATGAAACTTCTTACTTCCGTTGGTGTTTTTGGCCTCTCCCAGTTGATTACGGCTTCAATCTTTGCTGGATCCACTTCCACTCCTTTATTGCTAATCACGTGCCCAAGAAATCGTACTTCTTTTAACCAAAATTCACACTTGGAAAACTTTGCGTATAACTTCTCCTGTCGCAGTATCTCCAGAACTATCCTCAAATGTTCTACATGCTCCTCTTCTGTTTTGGAATAGATCAAGATGTCGTCTATAAATACGATCACGAATTTATCCAAATACTTTTTAAATACTCGATTCATCAGATCCATGAAAGCTGCTGGTGCGTTGGTTAATCCAAATGCCATCACTAGAAACTCATAATTCCCATATCTGGTTCTAAATGCGGTCTTCGGAATGTCTTCAGGCTTGATCTTTAGTTGATGATATCCGGATCTTAAATCAATCTTAGAAATCCATACAGCGCCTCGCAATTGGTCAAACAAATCATCGATCCTTGGTAACGGATACTTGTTTTTAATAGTTAGCTTATTCAGTTCTCGATAGTCGATACACAGTCGCATACTCCCATCCTTCTTTTTGACAAACAGTACTGGTGCGCCCCATGGGGATACACTGGGTCTTATCACTCCTTTCTCTAAAAGATCTTGCAGCTGAGTTGCCAATTCTTTCATCTCCACTGGTGCCATCCGGTACAGAGCTTTAGAAACTGGTTCTGTTCCGGGTGCTAGATCAATTGCAAACTCAATTTCTCTGTCGGGAGGTAATCCTGGTAGATCGTCTGGAAAGACATCTGAAAATTCGTTGACAATTGGAATCGCTTCTAGTGTTGGAACTTCCTTGCTGGTGTCTATCACATGGGCCAAATATGCTTCGCAATTCTGACGCAATAACTTCTTCACTTGAGCGATCGTTAAGAACTTCTTCTCTTGCTTATTTCCTCGGAATATCACCTTCTTCTTATTATCCAAGGTCTGAAGTCTCACTTTCCTATTCTTACAATCAATCTGGGCGTTATTTTCTGACAACCAATCCATTCCTAAAATAACATCAAATTCTCCCAACTTAAAAGGTATCAAGTTGGCATAGAAATGATGTCCTCCTACCTCAACATCACACCTCGGGCACACTCGGTCGACGGAAACTTGATCCTTATTAGCTAACTCTATTATTAATGCTTGTTCTAACAATTTAACTTCACAATGCAGTTTATCGACAAAACTTTGAGAAATAAATGACCTTGTAGCTCCAGAATCAAATAAAACTTTAGCATCTATGGAGTTGACTGGAAGCGTACCTGCCACCACGTCTGAACTCTGAACAGCATCCTTCATAGTCATGTTAAATGTCCTGGCTTTTGGTTGGTCCTTTGTTGGTGGTCCTTCAATTCTTGGCACATTCTAAGATGGAGCACCTGTAAGCCTTGGGGTGTTGCTCGTTATACCTTATATTGGGCAATTCCTGGAAATATGCCCTGGCTTTCCACACTTATAACATCCAGTTCCCACATTCTGACCTTGAGTCTGGTTCTGACACACATTAGCAAAGTGTCCCTTCCTACCGCACTTGAAACACGTCACATTAGCATTACAATTCCCAAAGTGCTTCCTACCACAAAACTGACAATCTAGTATTGGTGGACGATTGGGTCTCTGCTGGTTTGAATTCTGAAAACGGTTACCTTGTCCTCCATTTCCTGATTGTGGTCTTCTGAATCCCATATTCCTATTACCCTGAAAATCTGGCCTTTTGTTGAAACGGCCCTGAAAATTACTTGACTGCTGACCTCCCTCTGAGGTTTCCATTTTCCTTTTCTTCCCATCCTTTCCTTTCTGTGACATATCACTCCTACTCTCAATCATCATTGCCTTCTGAACCACTGCAACATATGAAGTCAACTCAAACATGGCCACTCTGTTCTGAATCCAAAATTTCAATCCCTGTTCAAATCTTCTTGCTTTCTTTTCATCTGTATCAACCTGGTCTGGCACGAACCTTGCTAACTCAGTAAACTTAGCCTCGTACTCAGCCACGGTAAGATCACCCTGGGTCAGATTCAAGAACTTAATCTCCATTTGATTCTTCATATACCTCGGGAAATACTTCTCCAGGAACAACTCTGTGAATCTCTCCCAAGTTATAAACTCACCTCCTTCCAATGCTCGCGTGGATTCCCACCAATAGTTCGCCTCGCCCTTCAAAAAGTAACTTGCAAACTTGGTCTTCTGCTCCGTTCCTGCTCCGACTAATTCAAAAGCCTTTTCCATTTCCTTGAGCCATGCATTAGCTTCCACAGGATCAGCACTTCCCTTGAACTCAGGTGGCTTCACTGCTTGAAACTGCTTAAAAGTCACTGTAGGTGGTGCTGCTGCTTGCTGCTGTTGTTGCTGTTGTTGCTGTTGTTGCTGTTGTTGCTGCTGCGTAAGATGTAACATCTGCTGCTGCATCAGTCCTAACATCTGGATAATCGCTGGATCTGTACGACTCTCGGTATGATCCTCTCCTGAATTATTCCTTCTCTTTGGAGCCATTATTCTGGTAAGAAACAAGCAATATATATAATAATCTGTCAAGCATTGTGTCAAATATGTAGCAATTCCTTAGCATATTAAAGTTCGCAAACACTATCTCTTCTCAAAATATCATAAACTTGCTACCATATTAACACAAGCGACATGATTATCACATAATCCTGCTTATTATCTCGAGAATAATAACATAAAGAAAATTTACTCCGAATTATCCAAACCTTTTAAATCCTTGCTCGAAATCTTAACTAAACCAACAAAATAGCAGGGCAATGACACAAGGCCTAAAGCTAAACGCAAAACAGGAAACCTAAACAACTTAACTATAACCCAGCCCAATATCCTAAATTTAATCCTATAAAAGCTAAATTACACGCGCCTATCTTATGTGATCTTCCTATGACTCATCTATGACAATCCTAAGCCTGTTTCAGTGACCATAACCTGTAGCTCTGATACCAACCTGTGACGCCCTCCAAACCCGGGGTCTAGATTTGGGGGTCACTTGCCACTAAATTATAATAAAATAATCACAGCGGAATAATATAATAAATACGACCCCTTTACCTGCACTGGACCGATCACAGGTTATAGTATGGAACAGGCACTACTACAATTCAAGTGTTATTAGAAACCATAAGTCTAATTAGTTTTACAGATTATTCAAATTTTATTACAAACCTCTAGACTATCCAAGTGTCCCAAAACAGTCTACCTGGAATACACACCACTATTTACAAGCACTCGACTTCTGACCAAACCTGGATCTCAAGCTTGCTCTGGCTTAGCTGAAAGATTAGATTGATAAACAAGTATGAGCGAAAGAAATGCTCAGCAAGCAATATAAAATGTACTTGTAATGATAAACCACATTCCAATAATAACTGAACAAAAGAATAAAAGCAGTAATATTTGATCATTAATAAAAGCTTCACAAACAATCAACAATAAACGATAACTTTTAGATTGGAATCTAACTCCGACGGACGTACTATCACATGCTGATCAGCCCGTGTGATAGCACAAGGTCATGATTCATACAAACATGTCCCCAAAATACGAGTACTCAATTAAAAAGGCAATATACCTGCCTGTGGCAAAATGGTGTCATAGTATTTCATATAACACATAGAAATAGCCCTCCGCTGGACCGTCCGTCCCGGTCACTTACGCATTCATCCAATCCATAAAACATTTTGATCAAAGGAGCCGAATCAAAGGACATCCTTAACCATATAACTCCCCATTTCTCATGGTCCAGAGTTATCTCAACAATCGATGGCGAAATAACTAGAATAATTAGTTATTCGCTAATCTCAATTCAATGTTCCACTGTATAGAGTGATTTATAGCGAAATATATAAAACGTTTAACTATTCTGAACTTAGAATAGTATGGAAATCGAAAGAATAAAGTTCAGAGTCAATATCAATTGAATGATAAGTGAAGATAGAGGTACTTGCACAATATAATTCAAAATAAACGTCACTTGAACAATAAGTGAAATTAGGGGTACTTGCATAATATGAATCGAAATAAACGTCACTTGAATGATAAGTGAGGTTAGTGTACTTGCCTGGTATGCTCAATAACCTCTTACTTTAACTCTGCTTCTAACTGATGGCTACTATCTTCGTCTAACACTTGATTGCGCTCCTTGCTACTCGATTCTATAAACAAAAGGACTATCTTAAGTGACAGAACTAAACTCAATCGACGTAACTCTACGTCTTGACATCTACCCGACCGTTTATAACTAGCATGGCATTTTAAAACTGTAACAGATAGCATGTATATCACGTATCACGTAATCATGGTATTCGTATAGCACGTACTCACATATTTCATCTAATACATAAGTCAGATCATTAAGAGATACGTCTCAGTGCGTTCAGAATGAAAATCAGTTCAATATTAGCATTTACCGATCAAATACCGACTTAAGCTAATACACAAATCAAATGAGATTGCAATATAACAGAAATTAGGTCTCAAAAGTATTTTTATTGGAAGCGCAATATTTTTCTGAGTCTGTACGCGTTCGTTTTGTATTAAACGGACGAACGGTTTAATTATTATGAATAAAATAAGGAATAAATAGATTTAAATCAATTAATAATAATATTAACTGATTTTTAAATACCAAAATATAATTTTTAAAACCTAAAAATAATTTTTAGGAATTATTTGAATTAATTATAAATAATTTACATTTATTTAACTATTTATAAATAAAATTAATTGATTAATTGATTTTTAATCAACTAATTAAATTTATAAATAATTAACTAAAATGAATTATAAATAATTAAATCAAATTGTATTTTTGAAAATAATTAAAGAAAATAATTTTTTTGGTATTTAAAATAATTATTAAATGATTTTTGAAAACAAATTAAATGATTTTTTTTTAAAAAAAAAAATAAGAAAATGAATTTTTGGGATAAAAGTAAAAAGAAAATAACAGAAACAAGTTTTAAGGTTCAGTTTTGGGGAATAAAAGATCAAAGGCGGGTCAGCTTTCGGGTTTGGAAATGGGTCAGCCGGATTAATCCGGGTTCCCAAGAACAATCGCCGGATTTCTGGGAAACCCAGAAACCGGTGACTATTCAGGTGACCTCGGAATTATCCGGGGAGTTCCGTTCACTCATATATTCCTACGGTTTTGTTCCGGTTTCGATGCCAAAACAGTCCACAACAACACAGCAGCACAATCACGTTTTAAACAACCTTAAATCATCACCACAATCCAAAAACCAGTCAACTTCCGATCAAAGTCCGACGAACTTAACCCAACTCCGACAAAAACTCGGATTTTCAGAAAACGGAACCAAATTCAACGTAGTACATATGAAAATGAAGCTTACGCTACGAATAATCTATTCCCTATAACCATATCTCCTATCAATCACTGATAAGAACATAAAATTGATTTGAAAAACAGGGCAATTTCTGATTTTTACAAAAACACAACCAAATCTCTACAAATCACCTATCAAACTGATGCCCGAGACGAATACAATTCAATACAAACATCTAAACTCACAAACAAACAATCAAAAACTAAGTAATTGAAGAACAAAATTGAAACTTTATAAAATTAACTCGACCTAGTAGGTTTTGCAGTCGAATGATACCAACGAAAACATGATTCGATTCTAGGGGCTATCAGGATACTTAATTGGGCAACAAAATCATCTCAAAATCAAAGAACATGAAAGTTCCAAATTTTAAGAATTTGAAGAACAATCGATTATGCGAAATACTCGACCTTAATCGATGAACTCGATATCAAAATGATCGCCTCGATCAGGGCTTTAATTTGATATGTTGATTGCTACGAACGAACTGATAAATCTCCTTCTTTGAATTGATTTTTGGGAACTAAGTTCTCAAATTCTTCTAATCAGATAAATGAAATAGAAGAAGAAACCGACCTTATCTGCTTATTCATTATTTATTTTTATATATATATATATATAGATAAACATGAAGGTTACTTATACATGTGTAATTAATCCCAATAAATCACAAATCGGTACTCTTCTATCTCGCACTTAAAAATAACAAGCCCGGATCTAATAATTTATTATTAAATATTATTTGTAAATAACAACAACATTTATACCAAAATTCCCCGAAAATTATGAATAATCCAAAAATACGAAAACACGAACTATTTGAGGAATCTTTAGTTTTATAAAAAAATACGAATACAAATTTTGTGGGTTTTAACATCCCGGTGGGGTCCCGGTCCATTGATTTTATTTTATTTTTTTGAAAAACAGGAACGATCCCTAAATTACCAGAAAACCCGATAACACATAAAATGCATTGAAACACGCGTAAAATGAAATAAAACGAGTATCTTAATAAAGTTGCTAATAAATATGCGCCCCGATTGCAGATGAAGTCATATAATTACAGTTAAACATATCTTAATCGATCGAAAAATTTTCTGGCCCGCACAGAAGCACACATAACAGCTATACCGTAAATATATCATGGCAATAATCACTTTAAATTTGTAAAACACATCATATTTATTTATTTAACATAAAATATTCACATAATTTTCCCGGTTATTACAGTGCAAGTATGTGATTTCTGTTTAGTGATCTCACATTTGTGTTTCACTCCACTCTACACTCAAGTGTTTGTCACTCAGTCTCACAGTGTGTCACTCACTCAGAGATCCAAACATCCAAGTGTACATGCGAGAAAATCCTTTTCATGGAAAAGTTGCCTTCCACCTTCAAGGATGGAAACCCTCAGTCAAGATATTCAGAAATATTCCTTCTGAGAGGGGAAATTAGGATTCTTTTAAGTGGCAGAATTCCTGATATCCCTCAACTTCTATGAAGAAGTATACCTTATAAACTCGTCAGTTGATATCTGAGTCCTCATTTACAAGTTGCTATTTTGAATAAGTCAAAATCATATCCAGATTTGAATTTTGGAAAGATAACCAATGATCAATGATATGCCATTAGGGATCAAAGATTTCTTTTGAAGTCTGTGTGGACTTATCAAAGTAACCAACCAGGATCATATGTTCTTATTCAAAATCAGAGATAAATATTAGAACATGATCCAGGATTTCAACTTATTACCATTAACCTTGATATGATTTGACAATGATTGATGCGTCAATACCTTGCTTGTGTGTGTGAATCTCACATGTGCATTGGAAACATTTTAACCAAGAAGTAGCGACTCTTATACAGATGCCCTAGCTGACAGGAAAATTTTCAATAGATAATATTATGTTGGAAGAATGTACCTAGTAACTGTTTATATGCCTTTTTCAGTTCTATATTCTTTTGAGAGAATATAGATGGGCTTACAAATGTCTCAGGTTATAGATACTCCACTTTTTCGTGAGAGTCAGAGCTGTAGGGTTGACCTTTCCTTCCTTAGGTGGTGCTTGTTAGCACTATCTCCTTCATTCTCAACACAACTCCAAAATCAAATGGTAATATTATCTGATCACTGAGTTGATATCTCAATAAAATTAAGTGAATCAGAGCAAAATCTGGGGGATGTATCAGAGTAAGGTAATGGAATACTGTTTAAGAAATGTTTGGTTCTAATGACTTGGGTTAGAACCTATGAGGTTTGCTAGGCGCTTAGTCAGTCCCTAAACCACTGAGGGTGTTGAAGATCACAAACATCCGAAGTGCAACATCAGATAATTTGATGATCAAGAACAGAGTGATTTCAGAACCAGAGATCTTTTACCTTTACTTACCAAAATATGGATTCATGAAGGATGTCTCAGATGATCATGCTTTCTGATTGTTTTGACAATGCTACTCAAACAAATCTCATCAACTTAAAACAGTTCAAAGTTAGTCCAATACAGATCAATACTATAGAGGAAAGAGATGAACATTATTTTAAGCTTATAAGACATGCATAAGGTAATCAGAGTATAAGAAATATATCAGGATCGAATATCCAGAGCAAAACATAAGTCTAGCAAGATCATAAGAGTTACATACATGATCAACATATAAGTCATAAATTCAATTAATTATGCCAAGAGTATATCCAACAAGTATGCACCAATTGATTAATCAACACAAGACTAAACCAATTAAAAACTACTCCTAAAATAATCAAATCACAACTATCATTAGTTGTGCTGCATATTTATTCTAGCACAAAACAAACAGAGTTATTCTTGCATGAACAGAGAGTCAGAGTGACTGAGAAATCTGTTGTCAGAGTTACCTAGGGTCTGAAACTCAACAAACATACAAAATTACTCAGAAAATATGATATAATCATACAAGACATAATCAGAGTAGTCAAACTACTTGCACAGGATTAAAAGCAGGACCTAAAACTATAAATCAGAGTTATGATAAGATCACAAATGAGATTATAGGGTCTTAGATCAGAGTGCAAACAGTATTGAGATGTGTGTGTGTGCCAAATAAATATTAATATGAAGAGTGTTTGCATTAGAGTAAACACATAACATGTAAACAATCAAATCACTCATATATTGCATCAAAAATTCTAACTTACTTACCACTAGCATATGACATGTAACGCATGGTAATCAGTTAGCTTCAAAAAATAAATATGTAAACTTGCTTTCCCCTCAAAGCATCATCATTGAGTAGTAAAGTGTACCCGCACCAAATTACATTTATTGATTTCCAATTAATTGGACAAATTCAACATGCCAAGTTCACTAACCAACTTATTGAAGGTAACTTCATCATGTGGCTTCATGAAAATGTCTGCAATTTCGTCCGTTGTGAGAACATAATGGAGTTCCACAATCCCATTCGTTATATGCTCTCCAATGAAATGATACCTTATATCAATATGTTTGGTCCTTGAGTGCTGAACAAGATTGTTTGAGATCACTATGGCACTTGTATTATCACAGTACATAGTAATATTCTTCAAATCAAGTCCATAGTCTTGGAGTTGGTTTCTCATCCAAAGAATTTGAGAACAGCAGCTTCCGGCAGCAATGTATTTAGCTTCAGCAGTGGATGTAGAAACTGAATGCTACTTCTTACTAAACCAAGAAAATAATCTTCTTCCAAGAAAGTGACAGCTTCTTGAAGTACTCTTCTGATCAATCTTACAACCAGTGTAATCAGAATCTGTGTAGTCGATGAGATCAAAGCCCGTATCTTTAGGACACTAGATACCTAGATTAGGTGTACCCTTCAGATATCTGAAAATTCTTTTGACAGCTATCAGATGAGATTCTTTTGGATCAGCCTGGAACCGTGCACATAAGCATGTTACAAACATGAAATCTGGATGACTTGCAGTCAGGTAGAGTAATAATCTAATCATGCCTCGATAATGAGTGATGTCCACCATCTTGCCAGACTTGTCTTGATCAAGTTTTGTGGCAGTTGCCATCAGAGTCTTAGCAGGTGTTGAGTCTTCCAACTGATATTTCTTCAAAAGATCTTTGATGTACTTCATTTGACAAATGAAGATACCATCTGATTTCTGACTCACTTATAGTCCAAGGAAGTAGCTCAACTCACCCATCATACTCATCCCATACCTACTCTGCATAAGCTTAGCAAACCTTGCATAACGTGCATCATTGGTAGAACCAAATATAATGTCATCAACATAGACTTGCACAAATATGGTATCATCTTTATGATTCTTATGAAACAGAGTCTTTTCTATGACACCTCTAGTGAAACCATTATCAAGTAGAAATTCAGAGAGAGTGTCATACCATATTCTTGGCGCTTGCTTTAGACCATAAAGAGCCTTGAATAGAAAATAGACAAAGTCATCAAACTCAGGATCTATGAAACCAGGAGGTTGCTCCACATAGACCTCTTCTTCAAGCTCACCATTCAGTAAATCACTTTTCATATCCATCTGATATACTTTGAAGTTTGAATGTGCTGCAAATGCTAGAAACATCCTGATGGCTTCAAGTCTAACAACTGGTGCAAAGGTTTCATCATAGTCAATCCCTTCCTCTTAAGAATATCCCTTAGCAACCAGTCTCACCTTGTTCCTTGTTGCAATTCCATCTTCATCCAACTTGTTTCCGAAAACCCATATTATGCCAATCACTGATTTGTCTTTAGGCCTGGGTACAAGCTGCCACACTTTCTGTCGTTCGAACTGATTGAGTTCCTCTTACATAGCAATCACCCAATCAGGATCCCCAAGAGCTTCATTTACTTTCTTTGGCTCCATTTGAGATAGAAACCCAGAATAGAAGCATTCATTTGTTGTAGCTCTTCTAGTCTTGACTCAACTGTCAGGAATACTAAGTATCAAGTTCTGAGGGTTGTTTTTACTCTATACTATATGTCTTGGTAGACTATCCCTTGATGACTCAGCATTTCCAGAATTGTGTTATGTCTGACTACCGGATCCTTGTTCTTCTCCTTGTTTTTTTCCCTTGGAGTTGTTTCCAGCTTGATCTACAGAATCTGAAGCTTAAGAACTAGTCCTTGAGATAGTGTGACTTGTCTCATGACTATTACCTTCATAATCTACATCAGAATTATGATCATCAGGATCATTGCCATTCTCATTATTGTCTGGAACAACTTTAGGTTCGTCTTCTCCATCAAAAAGATCTTCAACATCAAGATTATTACTATCATCTTCCTTCCGAATACTTGGGAGCTTGGCATCATCAAATGTTATATTAAGGCTTTCCACAACCTTTTGATCACTAATCATATACACCCTATAAGCCTTTGATTCCAGAGAATAGCCCAGAAAGATACCTTCTTCACCTTTAGCATCAAACTTTCCAAGATGCTCATCGTCCTTAAGCACAAAGCACTTTCCTCCAAACACGTGAAAGTATTTCACTGATGGTTACTTATGGCCATTAACTCGTAAGGGGTCTTCTCATATATCTTGTTGATCAGGGTTCTATTTTGAGTATAGCATGCAGTGTTAACTGCTTCAGCCCAGAAGTAGGTAGGAAGATTGGCTTCATTAAGCATAGTCCTTGCGGCTTCAACCAATATTCGATTCTTCCTCTTAACCACTCCATTTTGTTGTGGGGTCCTTGGTGCTGAAAACTGTCTTGAGATGCCCTTCTCGACACAGAAATCATTCAGCTTTGCATTTCTGAGCCTGTTCCATTATCTGATCTGATTGTTTGCATAGGCACTCCATCTTCTAACTCAATCTTGTTGATGTGATCAATAAATATATCAGGTGCTTCATCCTTTGAATGTAAAAATAACACCCATGTATATCTGGAATAGTCATCAATAATCACTAAGCCATATTTCTTTCTTGACATAGACATGACATTGACAGGACCAAATAAATCCATGTGAAGGAGTTGTAGTGGTTCAGTGATGTCAGTCATTGTCTTCTTCTTGTGTGATTCCCTCTTTGACTTTCCCTTCTCACATGCTTCACAAAGTCTATCAGGATTGAATTCCATCTCAGGCAATCCTCTCACCAATTCCCTCTTAACCAAAGAATTCATGGTCTTGAAGTTCAAGTGGGAGAGCTTCTTATGCCATAACCAACTTTCATCTGTAGAGGCTTTACTGTAGAAACACATTACTTGACCATATGCAGAATTCCAGTCAGCTACAAACAAATCACCCTTTCTAACTCCACTAAGAGTCAGCTTCTCATTCATCTGATAAGAGATCAAACACTTCTCCTTCTTGAACAGCACTTCACATCCTTTGTCACAGAATTGACTGATACTGAGAAGATTGTGCATAAGACCTTCAACCATATAGATTTCTTCAATGATGACATTACCAATTTCCAAACAACCATATCCCGTAGTATAACTTTTGCTTTCATCTCCAAAAGTAACCACTGGGCCAGCTTTTTCAACCACCTTTGATAGCAGGGCTCTATCTCATATCATATGCCTTGAACATCCACTGTCCAGAATCCACATGACCTTCTTCTGCTTAATGCCCTGAAAACAAAAGTGATTAAGTTTTCTTTGGTACCCAAACTAAGTTGGGTCCAGAAGACTTAGAAGCATTTGAATATATAACATTTCTCTTCACATAATTTACAGGCTTAACAGTTTTTACTTTATCATTGACTGTTTCCTTGTCACTTTCAGAAGCACCAACAGACTTCCTCTTGTACTTGGTGACATGTGCCACTTTCCTAGCTTTAGGAGGGCTTACAATCTTTGATCTACCAGTGTTTTTACTAACATGCTTATCATGATCATGAGATGTATTATGTGAGTGTGTGGAATCAAGATAAGTGTGCATGAAAGATACTACACATGGCATGCAAACAGATTTATTACACTTAGAAACTTTAGGCATGTTAGGCATGTTATGTACATAAGTATTCTTAACATTGTCTACTTTAACCTTTCTACAAGCATGAGTAAGGTGACCAGCAGAACCACAATTATTACATAACTACCTAGGGCCATTAGTTCCTATCCTGCCATTTCTACTTCTATTCTTCTTATTCTTGGAAGTAAAACCTAGTCCGGTAAAAGATAAGTCAGAGTCAATAGCAACATACATAGGTTTCTTTGCCTTTTATCTTCTTGAGAGCTCGAGATCCTCAACAAGCATCAAATGATGAATATAAAGATTATCTTCATCAAAGAGCTCAACAATAGCTTTCTTAAATTGAGGCTTCTTAGCTTTCTTAAGAATATGAGGTGTATCAGGGGAATTAATAACTTTCTCTACAGGGTCATTTTCAACTACTCGTTTCTTAAAAGCTTTTCTAAGTTCTTAGTAGTCTAGACCTATTCCCACCTTTCCACTTACTACTTGATCAGTTGTGAGCTTTTTAGCAAGATTTGCAGAATCAGTAAAAACATGCAATTTAGTTTATAATTCTGCATTCTTGTTCCTTAGCTCTTCCTCTGTCTCAAGGTGCTTAGTAACCTTAAGCTCTAAATATTTATTGATTTGCTTAAGATTCTCAACACTGACCCTATCTAGAACTAACTTATCATTTTCATCTTTAACTTTCTTCAGTTCTACTTTAAGCTCTTCGACGTCAAGCAGAGTACATTTTAGTGTAGTACTAACGTTTCTATACACTTCTTTTACGACATCATGTTGTTTAATGCATTCCTTTGTATTGCATCATGCCTTAAGATAGTGATGAGAAACAACATTTCTATACACCAGGACAGTCTGCCTGAAGGTGACACAATGTTCATTCTCACACAAGTTGTCTGGAGGTAAAGCACGAATAGTTGGAAATTTTACCTGAAAAGAAGATTTTTCCATCAATGCAAGATTTCCATATTGTTCTTCTTCATCATCAGTGTCATCCCAACTCTTCTTCTCAGCTATGTAAGATTTCACTGGATATTTCCTTCAGCTACCTGAGTCCTTCTTCTGATAAGTTTTTCCTTTATCCCTTGTTTGTTGAGGCTTCCTACATTCAGTGGCAAAGTGCCCAAGCTCATCACAGTTATAGCATCTGAACTTGCTTCTATCACCATCCATGTCTAGTAACCTGATCCAAAAGATGAACTTGACCTTTGACCACGGTTGCTACTTCCAGAACCCCTAAAGTATTGTTTCCTCCTAAACCTGATGTTACTGAACATCCTAACTAAGTTGGCCATAGTAGGATCTTCCATGCTTTGCAACTTCTCAGTGGCGTAGTAATCACTTGGATTCCCAGAGAGGTTTCCATCATCCATCTCAGCTTCAAAGAGTGTTTCAGCTTTAGACTTAGGCTTTTCAACAGTAATGCCAAGCTCTTTGATCCCACTGGATACAAGAGCAGTTGTCTTGAGTAGTTCAACATTCTTGTTATCAACTGTGCCACCACCATAGATAATCTTCCTTTGTTCTTGCTCCATTTCATGAGTCTTCAGCTTACCAAACAATTTCTCAAGTGTCATGGTTCCAAAGTCAACACGCTCACGAACAAATGAAGCCTTATTTTCTAAGTGGTGAGGTAGGACTAGCATAAACTTCCCGTTGACTTCTCTCCGAGGATAAGTCTTTCCATGGATACTTAATTCGTTTAACAGCTTGTTCAGTCTTTCAAAGACTTGAGTAATACTTTATCCAGAAAAGGACTTAAAGGCCTCATATTGTGAAGTCAAGATATCCAATAGATTCTGCCTGACATCTTCAGTTCCTTCCATAAGCAGTTCTATGGTTTCCCACATGTGCCATGCACTCTCACAGACCATAATTTGGTGACTCATATCATCATCCATCGAGTCCACCAAAATAAGCTGCAGGCCTTCATCCAGAGCTATCAGTTCTTTGTCACGAGCACTCTATTATGCTCCAGGACATGTCATCCTCATATTAGGCAACTCCGGATGATCCTTCATCGGCACATGTCTTCCTTCTCTAAACACTCTCATATACTATGGATTCGACGCCCGAATATACAATAGAATTTTATTTTTCCATAGATTATATCTCGATTTATTAAACTGAGGAACCTTGATACTATTAACTTTCTAAGAACTCATCTTTTCAGATCTGAGAAAAATTTGCAATAAACCATCTTAAAATATGATAACCCAGTCAGTCAACAATACCAAACCAGTCAAGTCAAAACCAACAAACCCAAATCAGATCTACACACCGAAAGCACTCATAGACTTCATACAACCAAAATCAACAATAAAACTTGCTAATCTAACGGATCTGATCTGTAAATCGATCAACAAGCTCTGATACCAATTACTAGGTCCAAATATACATAAAGGGGGGTGGTGAATGTATGTTCTTCATTTTTCGTTAATTAATTGCAGCGGAAAATAAACCTTGAAAATGAAATAAACAAACACTAAGAGATTCACGGAATAATTCTTATTATTAAAAAATTAAATCGTAAAGGTTTTCTTGCAACTCCAAATATAAATAATTCGAATCAACAAATATAGAGAGAACCAAAATAATATCTATTAATCTAGGGTTCTATCTATCACTCTAAGAATTTAAAGCTTCTATCAAAAGATATTAAATACAATTAACAGAGCTTTAAATAAAGAGTATTACAAGTTTGTAAGGCTTTAATTTGTGTGAAATAAATTGGCAGCACTTCTCTCCTTAATTTCAATAAATGAAAATAACTAACTCTATAAGAAAAATTCTGCAGAGCTTCGATAGTGTTTTTGTTAGTGTGTACTGAAAATATTTATCTGAAGTATATACATTTATTTCTGGCCAGTTTAATTGAGAATCATTTGAATGTTTACATGTTGTCTAATATTATATATTGTGAACAATCTAGTATCAAATGGGATACAAAATATTAGATTGTTAAATACGGTTATATAATATAATAAGGTTCACAGCACAGGTGGTGTTGGACAATCCACTGGTATGGCTGTAGTATTATTTAGATTAGTTTATATTGACTAATAAATAATGCTAGTATACTTTGTGTATATTGAACAGGATCAAATTTAGAATTGTTCCCTTAATACTGATTAAGAAGGAGAACTAAGATTCTATGTTTTTATTAATGCTTAGGTTCTTAATCCGGAAATAGTAATTGACACGTGTATATTACTTACATGCTTTGATTTATATATGAAATAATTCTTTTGAATTATATCATTATATTTTGGGTGATGGAATTATATACATGATGGATATTATTTATTGAAAGAATCCATGTCCTGATAATATTCGGGTTAATGATGTCCCCTTGAAAGCTCAAAAAGAATTAATTATGTGAAACCCTGCAGGTGGAATTTATTCTGGCATAATTAAATAAAGGTTGAGTGGATGATCAAGGATAAAAGATATTAATTAAATAAATTATCAGTAATTTATTTAATTAATGGACATATGATATTTTAAACATGGGGAATTTAATAAGCAAATAATATTGGAACCGAATTAATTAAATTACGGTATTAGGAAAGGTAGTGCAAATATTAATTCTTTAGTGGATTGAATTAATATTTAATTACATTGGGCTAGGCTCAAGATGTAATTAGAAGGCCCAACCTAATTATCCATGGTCCCTATTGTAGCCTATATATATTCTTATTCTCTTCTTACTTGGCAATTAAGTGAAAACATATTGTAGCCACCAAGGAGCAAGAAGAGAGGATAACTTGAGAAGACGGAGGCCACATTTCGCTCAAGGGAATTTGGGAATACAATAGAAGAGCGTGGAATCAACCATTAACAAGGTAATCTTCTTTTCGTAATCTTTATCGTAAAACATAGTAACACCCCAAGTCCGTAGTTCCCAACAATTGGTATCAAGAGCCTGGTAATGGGTTCTACGTTTTATGATATAATGTCCATGTCGTAATTATATATGCGTGTATATAGTGTTTTGCTTGTATTGGTTTTGATGCAGGTTGTTAATCCACTATTATGGCCATGTATATTTTAATTATGTGTTTGGATCCCACATGGTTTAATCGTGGTTAATTTTTGTTTTGGTTTCCACGTGGTTTAATCGTGGTTGTAATTTACACGAGGGTTGATCGTGTTAGAATAGATTTTACAAAATTAATTTTATATTAGATCTATATTTTTGTAATTGTTCCGGGTATTTTGTAATAGTTATGTGCGATCAGAAATCAATTCCGGTAGTTTTTTTTTTGTTCCGCTGTGCGATTACATGGGGCTGCTGGGGCTGCTGGGGCTGCTGGGGTGCTGGGGCTGCTGGGGCTGCTGGGGTGCTAGGGCTGCTGGGGCTGCTGGGGGCGTCGGGGCGCGCTTGGAGCAGATTTTTTTTGAGAGCTGGATTTTTTTTCAAGGGCCATAATAGTGGAAAATCTATTTTAATTTTTTCCATTAAATTTTAATTATTGCTTTAATTTATTGATTATGTGTGTCGTTAATTATGTGTGTAATTCTTTTAAAATTGCATGTTTAACTTAATTAGGACGACATGGACATAAATTTTATTTACTGCTTTAATTAAATGTTATATGTTGCTAAAATTATGTGTGTATTTTGAATGCATGTTTAGACATAATTATAACAACATAGGGCCCCATTTAATTTTAAAATTCCTCAATTTTAATAAAAAAAATCTAAGTGGGAGAGGGAATTAATATGAAATTAAATCCCATGGTCTCCATTATTGGTTGTAGGTAATTTAACATAAAGACGAATATAAATTATATATACGTCACCCATCGTGGCATGTAATTTATGGTGTCTAGAATGTTATAGAAATTACTAGAACAAACTTCTTAAATTAATAAATTTTAAAAGGAATAAATACGGATTTTCTTTATTTCTGATTTGGGGCGATTTTGTCAAAAACGGGTTCATCGAACTTGTAAGGCTGTGGGTTTTAAGCGAGACTGATGTGACTCCTCCACTACCTGGAAATCAAACCATTGATGAATATTGAATTGAAGTATTCTATTCAAGGCAAAATTACGAATATTGGAAGGTATACACGCCACCCATCGTGGCGTACCAAGTTCCATAGATTTCGAATAATTTAAGATTTGATGATGGTATACACTAAGCTATGAAAAATAATATAGTCCACCCCAACATGGCATATTGTTTAGTAATAGGACCGAAGTAACATTTAAACAAAATTAGGTGGTATACATGTCACACATCGTGGCGTACCAGAAACTTATGGTGTTTAGATGTTAGTGCATTTAATTTTAAATAATTGTTAGAGGAATCAATAGCTCTTAATAATTAATGCACCCTTATTTATGTGATGTTTTTATGCATGATTCTCAGGATAAAATGGGCTTTAATCCACTATTCACCATACTTAAGGATAACAAACTTACCAGACATAACTATATTGAATGGAAACGAAATTTGGACATTGTGTTGACTGCTGAGGAGTACAAGTTTTGCACTTATGAACCCAAGCCTGAACAGCCTGCTGCTGATGCTCCTGAAGATGAGAAAGAGTATTATAAACGGTGGATTAAGGCTGATGAGATGTCGTGATGTTACATTCTGGCAGCAATGTCGGGTGTTTTGCAGCATCAGCATCAGTCTATGGCCACTGCTTCGGATATGCTCTTTAATCTCAAGGAACTTTTTGGAGATCAGAACAGGGCTGCTAGGCAAGTAGCCATGAAGGCTTTAATGAACACTCAGATGGCTGAAGGCACACCTGTAAGGGATCATGTTCTCAAGATGATGTCGCATCTGAATGAGATAGAGATCCTTGGTGCTGAACTTGACGGGGAAACCCAGATTGACATTATCCTTATGAGCCTGTCCAAGAGTTTTGAGCAGTTCCGCTTGAATTACAACATGAACAAGAGGTTGTATAGTCTCGCGGAACTGCTGACAGAACTTCAGGCAGCTGAAAGATTATTTCGGCAGAGTGTTCAAGTGAATGTGGCTGAGAAAGGTTCTCCCTCTAAGCTAAAAGGTATTAAGAAGAAGAAAAAGGCTCAGACACAGAAAGCTGTGAAGGCAGTGGGAGTTCAGGGTGGTGTGAAAAAGCCTAAGGGAAAGTGCTTCAGATGCAAACAGTCAGGTCACTGGAAACAGGATTGTCCTCTTCCTAAGAAGACAAACAATACTGGTATGTCTCTTTCTCTAGTTACAGAAACATTTATAGTGGCTATATCTACGAGCACTTGGTGTGTAGATACATGAGCCACTGATCATGTTTGTAATTCTATGCAGGGGTTCCAACTATCCAGAATGCTTAGAGATGGTGAGATATATGTGTTCATGGGAGATGCTACGAAAGTAGCAGTAGTTGCAGTAGGAGTTATTCATTTATCTTTTGGTTCTGATAGGATTTTGGTTTTGAACAATTATCTTTATGTACCTTCTTTTAGAAGGAATTTAATTTCGGTTTCTAAACTTGCTTTGGATGGATATAATGTTTGTTTGGATCGTAATGTTTCTATTATGATGAATAAACGAATTATATATTCTGGTACATTGCAAGACAATTTGTATATAATTAATCCTAGTCAACCTGCACTGCAACTGCAATTTAGGGAATTGAACAACACATCTTCTAACTCTACTAAAAGAAATGAACCTTCTAGTTTGAACCAAACATATCTTTGGCACTTGAGATTAGGTCATATTAACTTGAGGAGGATTCAAAGACTTGTAGTAGATGGGCCTTTAAGCTCATTGGCAGTGGAGCCATTTCCAGTTTGTGAATCCTGCTTGGAAGGTAAAATGACTAATAGGCCTTTCAAGGCAAAAGGGAATAGAGCCAAACAACTGTTAGAATTGGTTCACTCTGATTTATGTGGACCCATGAATATCCAAGCAAGAGGTGGTTATAAATATTTCGTCACTTTCATTAATGATTATTCTAGATATGGGTACGTTTATTTGTTGCACCGTAAGTCTGAGTGCTTTGATAAGTTCAAAGAGTACAAAGCTAAAACGGAGAAGCGACTTAATAAAAGTATCAAGTCACTACGATCAGATCGTGGTGGCGAATACTTGCTTGGAGAATTTAGGGAATATTTATCAGAAAATGGGATAAAATCCTAGTTAACTGCACCAGGCACACCCCATCAAAACGGTGTAGCAGAGAGAAGGAACCGGACTCTTTTAGAGAGTGTTAGATCGATGATGAGTTATTCGGATTTACCCAAGTCGTTTTGGGGACATGCCTTAGAGACAGCAGCTTATCTTCTGAACTTAGTACCTTCTAAGTCGGTTCCTAAAACCCCCTTAGAATTATGGACCGGGGGTAAACCAAGTCTAAGACATATTCGAATATGGGGTTGTCCAGCACATGTGCTGAACAAGAACGCGACTAAGTTAGAATCTCGTACAGAAGTAAGGTTGTTTGTAGGCTACCCCCATGGGAACGAAAGGATATTTATTTTATAGTCCGAAGAATCGGGATGTCATTGTTAGCACCAATGCAAGATTCTTAGAGGAGGAATATATAATGAATCACAAACCCATGAGTAGTGTCGTTTTAGAGGAACTAGTGGGAGGGACAAATAATACCCATGAAGCTGTAGTACAAGTAGAACAACCACAACATAATGTACAACCTGTCACTAATACCGCACCAGTGCCTCGTCATAGGGGGAGGGTTGTTCAACAGCCTGATAGATTCATGTTTTTGGGAGAGTCTTCAGACTTGGTCTCTGGTGAACATGATGATGATCCCCGTACATACAAAGAGGCAGTACAAGACAAAGATGCAGATCTTTGGCAAAAGTTGATGGAATCTGAGATAGAATCAATGTATTCTAATCAGGTATGGGAGCTCGTGGAACCACCCAAAGGTATAAAACCTATTGGATATAAGTGGATCTACAAGAAAAAGAGGGGATTACATAAAAAGGTGAAAGCCTGGAAAGCAAGACTTGTTGCGAAAGGGTATACTCAGAAAGAAGGTATCGATTATGAGGAAACCTTTTCACCGGTAGTCATGCTTAAGTCAATCCGTATTCTTTTATCTATAGCAGCTCATCTCGATTATGAGATTTGGCAAATGGATGTCAAGACAACTTTTCTTAATGGAAGTCTTGAAGAAACCATCTATATGCAGCAACCAAAAAGATTCATTAAGGAAGGCCAAGAGCATCTAGTATATAAGCTTAAGAGGTCTATTTATGGACTTAAACAAGCTTCTAGAGACTGGAATATTCATTTTGATCAGGCAGTCCAGTCATATGGATTTGATCAAAGTCCAAGCGAATCGTGCGTGTATAAGAGAAGTGAAGGTAATGCAGTGGTTTTTCTAGTACTATATGTAGATGACATTTTACTCATTGGAAACAATATTGAGATGTTGTCATCAGTAAAGGCATGGTTGTTCAAACAATTTGACATGAAGGACTTAGGTGAAGCAGCATACATCCTTGGGATCAAAGTTATAAGGGATCGCAAGAGAAGGATGTTGGCTTTATCTCAAGAGCCCTACATTGATGAAGTATTAGCTCGTTTTTATATGCAGAACTCCAAAAAAGGTTTTCTACCTTTTAAGCATGGAGTTGCTCTATCTAAGAAGCAGTGTCCTTCGACACCTAAGGATATAGAGGGCATGAAAGCAGATCCTTATGCTTCAGCATGTGGAAGCTTAATGTATGCTATGTTATGTACGAGGCCTGACATCTGCTTTGCTGTAGGCATGGTTAGTAGATATCAGTCGAACCCAGGTCAGGAACATTGGAGTGCAGTAAAAACTATACTCAAGTACCTGAGAAGGGCTAAGGAGTATATGTTAATTTACAAGGCCTCAGATCTATTTCCTTTGGGATATACTGATTCAGATTTCCAATCAGATAGGGATAAGAGGAAATCAACCTCGGGATATGTTTTTACTTTGGGAGGTGGAGCCGTTATATGGAGGAGTGTAAAGCAGAAATGCATTGCAGACTCCACCATGGAGGCCGAGTACGTGGCAGCCTTTTAGGCTGCCAAGGAGGCTGTATGGTTGGACACATAAATTTTTATGTAATAGTGGAATAAATAAACACTGATATACACATAGAATATTTTGAGTATAAGTGGGAGATTGTTAGTGTATATTGAAAATATTTATTTGAAGTATATACATTTATTTCTGGCCAGTTTAATTGAGAATCATTTGAATGTTTACATGTTCTCTAATATTATATATTGTGAACAATCTAGTATCAAATGGGATGCAGAATATTAGATTGTTAAATACGGTTATATAATATAATAAGGTTCATAGCACATGTGGTGTTGGACAATCCACTGATATGGCTGTAGTATTATTTAGATTAGTTTATATTGACTAATAAATAATGCTAGTATACTTTGTGTATATTGAACAAGATCAAATTTAGAATTGTTCCCTTAATACTGATTAAGAAGGAGAACTAAGATTCTATGTTATTATTAATGCTTAGGTTCTTAATCCGGAAATAGTAATTGACACGTGTATATTACTTACATGCTTTGATTTATATATGAAATAATTCTTTTGAATTATATCATTATATTTTGGGTGATGGAATTATATACATGGTGGATATTATTTATTGAAGGAATCCATGTCCTGATAATATTCGGGTTAATGATGTCCCCTTGAAAGCTCAAAAAGATTTAATTATGTGAAACCCTGCAGGTGGAATTTATTCTGGCATAATTAAATAAAGGTTGAGTGGATGATCAAGGATAAAAGATATTAATTAAATAAATTATCAGTAATTTATTTAATTAATGGACATATGATATTTTAAACATGGGGAATTTAATAAGCAAATAATATTGGAACCGAATTAATTAAATTACGGTATTAGGAAAGGTAGTGCAAATATTAATTCTTTAGTGGATTGAATTAATATTTAATTACATTGGTCTAGGCTCAAAATGTAATTAGAAGGCCCAACCTAATTATCCATGATCCCTATTGTAGCCTATATATATTTTTTTATTCTCTTCTTACTTGGCAATTGTGTGAAAACATATTGTAACCACCAAGGAGCAAGAAGAGAGGATAACTTGAGAAGATGGAGGCCACAATTCGCTCAAGGGAATTTGGGAATATAATAGAAGAGCGTGGAATCAACCATTAACAAGGTAATCTTCTTTTCATAATCTTTATCGTAAAACGTAGTAACACCCCAAGTCCGTGGTTCCCAACAGTTTTTGCTGAGAAGTGTAATATTTCAATCTGCTGCAAATTTGATTATTTATGTGGTAGATTGTTCAGGAGATACAAGAGACTACGTGGTTGTCTTTAGTCCTTGCATTTAGTACCAAGAAGGTTGTGTGGCGATCAGAGTATAAACCAACACCTTGTACACTATTAATTTCTCTATGGCGACTACTACTAAACACATGAACTGTTGCCTTAGTTATTTCTGTCTCTCTGGCGACTACAATAGTCGTCTTTCCCTTGAAATATTTTTGCCTAAATTCTATGGAGACCAGGTAGTATAAATTATCCTATGGCAATCAAGAGGAAAATAATAGTAGTAGTTATGTGCTAGTCAATTAAAACAGTGTTGCATCCATTTGCTTTCTTTTATTTCATACAAAAACTAAGCAGCGGCATGAGAGATCTGTGGGCTTCACGCGGTGACAGAAGCTGGAGGTCGCCCTTCGTGCGTTACACGCGCTAGTAGAAATAGACCAGCCGCCTTTTGCCTTGGAAATTTACCGTCTATGGCGACATGCGAAAGGAACCAAGACAGAAGGAGTTGTGTTTTGTCCACGCGCGGAGAAGAAAGCATGGATGAAAGCAGTGCGCATCACACGCGTGTGGATTGAGCCAGATAAAGAACCACAATTGTACTTCATGCATTTCTTTATTTTGTACACTGTTTGCACGCGGGCTTCGTGGTACTATTTTGAATCAAGAGAAACATTCAAACTGCCAATTTCTGCTTGATTTGTGAACTGAGTTTTGTGTTGCTTTTGTAAATAAATCAAACGCTCACTTGCATGGAAGAACAAACTAGCTTCAATTTTTCAAGATAAAATTAATTAGTTATTTGATATTTTATAATCAATAAATAAATAAAATTTTAATTTTATTTATTTATTTGATTAAAAATCAAACATTAATTTATTTTTCTAAAAATTAAATATTGATATTAAATTAAAAAAAAATAAACGATTTTGATTTCATTTATTTATTTTATTAAAAAATCAATTATTAATTTATTTATTTTAAAATCAATTGTGATATAAAATTAAATAAATAAATGAATTAATTTCTATTTATTCATTTAATAAAAAATCAGTCATTGATTAAAAATAAATCCTGTAAATCCTCGAGCTATACTCTTCTTTATCTTCAAGCCTTCTAATCTCCGGGGAGTACCTCAACATATTTCCAGACTCCTCGAGAACAAAAACCACTTAATAGTGTTTCTAAAAATAATACTCTATTTCCTTTCATGGATCACTGACGTCTAGTGCAAAGGTCTGGTTCACAGACGACTAGTTTCCCTCTCAGGCCTTCGTATTATACCCGTATAAACCATTGTTATGTCTTCTACCAAATATAACCAACTTCATGGGGAATCCTTGAGGTCTTCACACTGATCTTAATAACTACTTTGAATGACTCCAACCTTATTCCTCTGATGCCTGAACATATTAATAAACTTCATACGGATCACTGTTGAGGTCTTCTCCACTTCATCTAACAAAACCTTTTGTGCATATACCCAATAAACAATCTGTACTGATTCTAGTGGAACATAGATTATTTCAAAGTCCTTGTTCTATGTTGAGTTATCCAAACCAGTATTGTTGAGATAAACATACAGCTTCAATCTTGCTCAACACCTCTCAATCTCTTTTGCCAGGCTGGAAGAAATAGCATGCATTTCTTCACTCCTTTCCTCTCCTTTTTCTTGAGAGAAACTCAGCCTCTCACTCAATTCACTCTCTTCTCTCAGTCCTAAGAGTGATTGTGCAACTACTAACTCATCTAAACTTGTAACAATTGTTGAAATTTCAGTGTGTGGCGAGAGTACCGACGGATGAGGAACATTTGTAGCACATTTCATTCCATGTATTTAAGTTGTAATTCTTAGATGTTGTGGGAAATTATAAGTCATGTTGACTACTAGTGGATATGCAAATAGGAGGGCTAACTGTAAATGTTTCATGCCTTGTAATTTTGTATAAGTGAAGTAGTATCAACTGATATTAAAGGCCTTCAACGGATGAGAAACAAAGCTTCAACGGATGTCTCTAAAGCTTCAACGGATAACATCCATCAACAAATGAGTGCATCAACGGATAAAGCTTCAACTGCTAATGTTTCAACGGATAAAGCCATCAAAGGATAAAAGCTTCAACGAATGCTAAGTTCAATAGCAGTTGATAGTGATAATTCATAAGCTGACAGAGGCACATGGGTTGACAGAGACAAACTGGAATGTGGCAGCCTCTAGGAGGAATCAAGAAAGAGCAGCATTTCCATTCTGGTACAAACAAGGAAGTATTCAAAGATTCACAGCTAAACCTAAATTGCATTGGATAGAGAAATGAAGAAGAAACATGTGAAGAATCTTTTAATTGTATTCTACAGTTTTGTCTTCACTTGTAAACTTGGTGTTATATAAACCAAGTAGCAGCTAGTAATTAGGTGGTAAATTTTTCCAGAGCTGTTTAGAAAAATCCAGAGAGAAAATCATCTAGTTTGTACTAGGACGCAGCTGTGATCAATTCTTTGATTCACAGATTTTCTGAAATAACACATCTCTGGTGGAACAACATATCCACCAGAAAAGTTTTTAAGTTCTTTGTGTTCTTTACATTTGTGCTTGAATATATATCTGTCTGTATTAGCTTAAAGCAATTCACACATATTTGTTCATCAAAACACTTAATCTTAGAAACTGCTCAAAACTTGAAAAAGTTTTGAGATTTACATTCAACCCCCCTTCTGTAAATCTCACTGTTAGTCCACTGGGAATAACAAGTACTTCAAAGTACTTGCAATATAACAAAAATGAACAGAAATACTTGCATCATATATGAAGAGAGTTCAAAGATACTTACAATACATTACAAGAAAATTCAGGGACACTTGCCTTATCTCAGTCCTCTTTCATTTTACTTGCACTCATCAATTGGTTCCCACTCACTGACCACTTGCTTTCCCTTTCTATGTCTCACTTCCTCTGTTAGACATCGCATGTATTTATCAATACTACTTCCCATCTCATTCTATTCGTTACAAGCTTCTATCTACCCTTCGTTTCGCCCAAATCCGACTTACTGATTGAAAGTTACTATAAAAATCGTCAAACACTACATATACATTAATATTATACATCAATATGATCACATATAGCACATAGCACGTAAGATATTCACTCAAGATAATTTTTTAAAGAAGATTCGGGGTTAAAATGATTTTCCAAGTATTTAATACGAATTTTTGAACATTTTTCGGAATTAAAACAGGTCTCCAAATCATTTTATAATTAAATAACAAGGTTCGAACACTCAAATATGACTTTAAAATAATTTAATAAAAATTATCGAGCTTTGAAAATAATTTAAAATAATATTTTAAAGCTCGAAACTATTTTTCAGAATTTTCAAATCCAAATAGACAATTAAATCTAATTAAATGATTAGTTAAAATTAATTAATAACTTGTTAAATCAATTGATCAATTAATATTTAAATTAATTGACTAGTTAAATAATTAATTATCAACTAAAATTAATTAATTAAATAATTTATATTTATTTTTGAATTAAAAATAATTTTCAAAGTAATAAATATTAAATTTTTGAATTTTAAAATAATTTAAAAAAATCTGAGAATAATTATAAAAAATAAAATATAATTTTTGAAAATAATTCAAACAAAAATGTTATTTATATGAATTTCCAGTACTACGGGGACTGAAATATAGATTTTTGCAAAACAGGGAGGCCAAAATGAAATTTGACCACCACCTTTTCTTCTCTGGTGAATTGCCGCTGGCCAGTCGCCATTAACGGCTGCTGGAGCTTTTCCGGCCACTGCAAAACCTGCCCAAAAACATGCCAAACTTTCAGGAATTAAAGTTCTCGTTCCCAGGAACCCATCTGCAGCAACAAAACAAACAAACGACCAACGAATCGAACGGAAAAATCCGTCGAAAAATCTCGCCGCTGTTAACTTCGATTTTCCGATCATCCCCTTCCGGTTATCGTTTGTTCACCATATATATATCAATAGATTCATTTTTCAACTATCTATTCAGTGGTACAATCAATTTTAATCAATAACCCCTAACAAAGAAATGCCTAAATTCGATTGAAAATATTCAAACACAAACCCTAATTTCAGTATTTCGAAAATTAAACCAACTTTTCTACATGATATTGAACCCCAAATTTGTCATATAATATATCAAAATGACCAGGATAAAATTATCTACAAGATTCAACCATCAATCACACAAACAACATCTACATCAAAAATTCCTATTTTAATCATAAATTAGTTCGAAATAAAATAATTAAACAGCAAAATAACCTTGATTTATGCACTGAAAGTGATGATTGATTGTGAAAGATCTTTCGAGGGCTTTGATTTGGTATATGGAACGCTTTATTCAGAGTTCGGTAAAGCTTTCGTTTTTAGGTTTGATTCTCAAGAACGCGACGGGTTTCGGGTTTTTCTCTATAAATTTTCTCGGTTTTTACGGTTCAATTATGATTATACGAATAAAATCTAATAAGAAAAAGGTTATTTATATTTATGGAATGTTAATACTCGTTGGATCGTATTGGATCGAAAAATAGGTTACTTAGCCGCTAAGTAACTGCAAAAACGATCCGATTTGATACCCATTTTGGATAATTATCAAAACTAGGCTTCTTATAAAACACTTTATACAAAAATAATGTAATAATATCCCGTGTTTCGAGAATACGTGTTTTATTGATCTATAAAAATGATTATCGTATCGAAATTTTTGCGCTGGGACGCGTACGGGTCAAACCGTACTCCCGATCGAAAAAGTCAAAACACGGAAAATGTCCAGAATAATCAGATTAGGTTTGGAAGGAGTTTTCCGAAGAGTTTTGGGTTGTAAAAATGCAAAAACGGTTGAAGTTGGACGATTCTCATTTTTATAAAATTGTTTTGTAATTATATATAAAATATTTATTAAATCCATAAATTCTTATAAAATCATATAATAATCCAAAAATTACCATAAAAATACCATATTTATCTATACTTTATTCTGGACATGTTAAAATTAACATACTCACATTTTATCACATATAAACATTTAAATATCAATAACAATCATCAGATAATTTACCAAAATTCACATATTATTCACGTAATAATTTTTATTGATAAAAATAAATACATGCTATATCCCGGATATTACATCCTTCCCCCCTTAAAAGGATTTTTGTCATCAGAATCTCCTAAGTAAATAAATGAGGGTAGTACTTTTCTCGCATATCACTTTCTAACTCCCAGGTTGATTCTTCAACCTTTGGGTTTCTCCACTATACTCTTACTAACTTTACAACTTTATTTCTTAATACCTTCTCTTTCTTCTCTAAAATTTCTATTGGATTCTCTACATACGATAAATCTTCCTGAAGTTCTATTAGCTCATACTCGATTACATGCCTAGAGTCTGTATTGTATTCCTTAAGCATCGACACGTGAAATACATTATGAATGTGCTCCATATATGAGGTAACGCCAATTCATATGCTACCTAGCCGACACATTTTAAAATTTTAAAAGGTCCAACGTATCTAGGACTCAGCATTCCCTTCTTTCCAAATCTCAACAATACTTTCCACGGTGACACTTTCAGTAACACTGGATCTCCTTCTTCAAATTACATGTCCTTCCTGGATAGATCTGCATATTTCCTTTGACGATCCTATGCTGTAATTAACCTTTTCTGAATAACTTTAACATCTTCCTTTGTCTGCTGCACCAATTCGGGTCCAAGTATCTTACGTTCTCCGACTTCATCCCAATATACTGGTGATCGACATTTGCGTCCATAAAGAGCTTCGTAGGGAGGCATTCCAATACTGGCGTGATAACTGTTATTGTAAGCAAACTCCACTAAGGGCAAATTGTTCATCCCAATTTCCTTTGAAATTAATGGCACAAACACGTAACATATCCTCGATTGTTTGGATTGTTTTCTCACTCTGGTTGTCAGTTTGTGGATGATAAACTGTACTCATGTTCAACTTAGTTCCCAAACATTCTTGAAAACTTCTCCAAAATCTTGAATGGAATCGTGGATCTCGGTCTGATCCAATAGACACAGGGACTCCATGACGAACTACTATTTCCTTCAATTACATGTGAACCAATTTATTCAATGAAAATCCTTTGTTAATAGGTAAGAAATGAGCTGATTTGGTTAGTCTGTCCACTATAACCCAAATAGCATCGTGGTTCACTTTTGTCCTTGGTAATCCAACTATAAAATCCATAGCAATGTGCTCTCACTTCTATTCTGGAATCTCTAGTGGTTGTAACAATCCGCTTGGTCTCTGATGCTCTGCCTTAACTCTTTGACACGTATAACATTTTCTAACCCATTCAGCAATATCTCTTTTAATGTCTGGCCACCAATAGTTCTCTTTTAAATCTCTGTACATCATGGTACTTTCTGGATGGATGGAATACTTTGAGTTGTGAGCTTCCTCTAGAACTTCATTTTTCAATTCTTCCACTGGTGGAATCCATATTCTAGAAGAAAATCTTAGAATACCTTGGTCATCCTTTTGAGTACATAACTCTTCTCCTACCAAACGATTAATATCTTGGTCCATTACTTCTTCTTGGAATTTCTTATCTTTTCTAAAAGTTCTGGCTGAAAAGTCATACGATACATCTTTGCTTCATTGGGCTTGCAAATTCTGACTTCCAATTACAATTTCTGAAATTCCTTATATAACTCTTCAGGTACCGTTAACACATTGAATATTTCCTTTCTTCTTAACGTGTTTTCCACCATATTTGCTTTTCCTGAGTGATAGTTAATCGTGCAATCATAGTCCTTGATTAGCTCCGACCATCTTCGTTATCTCATATTAAGCTCCTTTTGCGTGAATATGCACTTTAAACTCTTATGATCCGTATAGATCTCACATTTTTCTCCTTATAAATAATGTCTCCAAATATTCAAGGCGAATATTATTGCTGCTAATTCCAAGTCATGAGTAGGATACTTCTGCTCATGAGGTTTCAGTTGTCTATAATGCATATGTAATAACTTTATCGTGCTGCATCAAACCACAACCTTATCCCTTATGAGAAGCATCACTATAGATTACAAAATTTCCATGATCATTTGGAAGTGACAAAACATGTGTTGTGATCAATATTTTTTTCAATTCTTGAAAACTTTTGTTAGGTCCCAAGGTGTTTGTAGAAGGGGGGTTGAATACAAACTATACCGAATAATCGAATTTAGTGCGGAATAAAAAATTGAAACAAAATTCAAGTTAAATAAAAATATTATTAAACTTGAAAGGTGTTACAACAACTGTATCGATTACAAGGGATTAATCTCAAATTAATTATCACAAATCTAGAATAAATTCGACATGAACTTTTTCTATTTTTGCAATAAAAAGATTCAAATGCTAAACGCAATTTGAGATTAAGTTCTAGGGATTTTGATCCGCTAGATAGTTACACAAGAACAAGATAAAGATTTCTAGTGGTTTGGATTTAACTTTACAAACTAGAAATTATGATCTTGAAGTTTGCAGATGAAGGATGAAATATTGTCTTCTTTTTCTTTTCTGCTGTGTTCTTGTTTTTGACTTGTGTTTTGTGTGTATTTTAGTCTTCTGCTTCTTCTTTTCTTTTTAAATCAATCAACAGACTCTCATTGAATTGGCAAGACAATCCTGAGCTCAGCAAGACAATCGGTAGGACTATTGATTGTACTAGCAAGACAATCTGATTGAACTACAATGACTTTCGGTATGAGAATCAGTTGAACTAGCAAGACAATCTCCTTCCCAGTAGAACTTTCGATATGACTATTGAAATGACTTGGCATGACAATCGGTATGACAATCCAGATTGTCATTCTAGTTCATTTTCAATTGTCTTGCTGATTTAAGACTGTTTTTAATCCAATTAAACTTCTGAAAATTCTTAATATTAATTCTGAATTAATTAATCAATTAATTCAATTAATCAATAAATTAATCTTTGCAGATATAATTTATTTTCTTAATTAAATTATATGACTTAATTAATTAATAGAGAATTAATACTAATCTTGAGCAGCAACCATTCTCCTGAAAATCTTCTGATAATCACAGTCAATTATGAATCAATTCCACCACTTCACTATTGACACTCAATGTACTGTCTGGTTCATGAGTGACTAACTTCCGTGACGTTTCTTCATGTCTTGACTTTGATACTTGATTTTCTTCAGATTAAATCCTTGTAATTCTCTGATACTCTGACGAGATCTTTGTCACTTGATTAAATCCACAATCTTGATTTGTATCACTGAGGCTTGATCAATTTCTTGAGCTTCTTCTAGTGAATAAATTCCTCAAGTCTGTAGATGAACCTTGTTTCCGAATCCTTTGACAGATGTTACTTTGTGAGATCTCTTTGACGGTAGATCCACTATTTACTTGTTACATTCTTATTTGAGTTGAGTTAAATCCTCGAATGTACAAATAGGCTATGACATATGCCTTACAATCTCCCCCTATTTGTTTGTTAGACAATAACACACAAATACCTAGAGGATAACTCAACTAACAAATAAGAAAAAGATATAAACAGAAATGCAAAGTAAATAGCAGAAAAGTTCTGGATGACATTTAACTTTTTCCAGATTCCAAATAGATGTTCCTCTAGACTGAACATATCTTCAAGTAGTTTCATTTTCATTTGTACAACCACATTTCCTGTTGAGAAGCGCATATTTGTCTTGCTTCTCCCCCTATGAGAATCAACTGATTAAAGAAGATCACCTTCGTTTACCACCTCTCCCGTACAATAGGATCCGCAGATAAAAACCAATGGTACTCCCCTTTTTGAAAACAGCTTCTTCCCTTACTAGAAAATCACCTTGTGTTTACCACCTCTCCCGTACAATAGGATCCGTAGTTACAAACAACATGGTGCGGTGTAGTGTACATATGTAGGATCTTTTTCTTCCTCCCTGCTATTTCTCCCCCTTAGTTGAGGAATCCTCCAAACTATTACTTAAGCTTTTATCTCCCCCTTAAAGAAGGAATGTATGTCGTCGTCTGAAGGAGTTCTCATATTTTACTTGGTTGGAAAAGAAATAACCAGTGTTTCTCTTTCTTCCTCACTGTGAGTGTGTGATTCTGTTTAGTGTACCTCACATGTGTTACACTCTTCTCTACTCGTGTTTACACTCATTCTCACAAGTATATCACTCCACTCATAGCTCCAAAAATCAGCTGTACGTGCAAGGAAAATCACCTTAGCCATCCTTAAGGAGGTCACAGGTGGTGCAATGGGAGTTCACAAATCCCCATCCTTGTTAAACTCGTCAGATGAATCTGAGTCATAATTTACAAGTTGCTAGTTTCCCTTTTAGGGTTCCAGATTTGAATTCTGGGAAGGTAAACAATGATCCAAAGAATTTAGCATAAAGATCAAGGTTCCCTTCTAATGTCTGTGAAGACATTTCCTTGTGACTTATCTGGTAATATCTGAATCATTGTCAACAAATTGTCGATCTGCGCCTATGTCAGATCCACTATCCGCAGATGCATCCAGGGGATTTAAGCCTGGGGAGGTAGACACTGACCACTGACATATGGCTTTTGGATCAGTATCCTCTCATAACACCTGTAAAGGCAATTGGTCCATTAACGAACCTTAAACAATCGAATCTGACCTTAAAATGGTTGAAACTCTTGTTTCCGTCAAATCATCCTTTGTGTGTGTAACCTTTCCTTGTGCATCAAGAATTGTTTATGTTTGAAGTGGTGACACTACATCGGATACCCTGGCTGACAGGCAAATTTCAATTGACGCACCATGTTGAGAGAATGAATCTAGTAACTGTTTTTGTGCCTTTTCAGCCATTACATCTTTTTGAGAAGATGTATGGGAGCTAGCAGTTATCTCGGTTTAAATACTACTCATCTATGTAAGAGACAGAGCTGTTGGGTTGACTACAAAACCTTCCTTATATGGTGCACTAAGGCACTATCTCCCTCACGCTTATTCATACTACATTTAGTGGTAAGAGAGTGTTGGTTGGTTCTATTTCTGTGTTTGTCTTTATAGTCTGGGATAGATATTGTGGGTTTTCAACCTCATGACTGTCAATGAAAGAAAGCCATTGGAGACTGAACCTGTATCACAGAACATATGGCAATAGAGAGATAAAATGTACTTAAGATCTATAATGAATGAAGATTATACATTTAATCTTTTGAGAGTAGTGATGTACAATAGTGATTTCAAAAGATTTTACATGAAATAAGAAATCACTAATGTAGAAAGAAGTTTGATTTACTCCTAAAACTCACTGCACATATAAAACAATATGATTGTACCTAGTGATTAGAGAGTTATAAATATGACGATTGCTTGAGCAGTACACTAGTTCATACCAAACTGAAGTGAGATTGTGAAGAAGAGATTGCATAGTCCAATAGATCTGCAACTGCAAAGTCCATGAACTGAGGTGCATTGACTTCCTCTTTTGACTCACCAACCAGGAGTACACTTGTACACATCTTACTAGAGTCCAATTCCAAGTGTAATGTGCATCAGGTGCCTGATATGTCGTAATATTCTCAAGTCTCGTCACTGGTGCTATATGTTAGATACTGCTTCCTGATAATAACCTAGCACAATATACAAAATTTCACTGATAACATATCCAGCTTGTAAACAGCCATATCCCTCAGATAAACCTTTGCTGTTATCTCCAAAGGTAACCAGAGGGCCAGGTTTCTCAACCACATTTGATAGCAGGGCTCTATCTCCGGTCATATGTCTTGATGATCCACTGTCAAGAATCCACACTACCGGTTACACCTGTTTAATGCCCTGCACTACAAATGGATTAGACCTTCTTCAGAACCCAAACTTGGTTGGGCCCGACATACTTGTAGAATTGTCCTTTGTCAGGCAAAACAACATTTTTAATTTTAATGGTCTCAACTTTCTCAATGACTGAACATTTGACCTTGTAAACAGCCTTAACAAATTTCTGTTTAGGCTTTGGCACAAATGTCTCCTTTCGAGCCTTGGAAGGACTAGCAGTCTTAGACCTATCATGCTTCTTATTATTCATATGCTGACGAGGAGTAGTCTTATCATTAGAAACATGCTTACCATTAAAATAAGCATATATCAAATTAAAAGCACAAGAAATACAATTAGCAACACCACATGCTTTATGAGAGTAATTAACAGCAGGAAATTTATGCATGGTAGACATGGCATTTTTGTTATCCAACTCATGTATGTCTTAGTTAGTCTCAGTTGCTTTCACAACTTTGACTGGAACTTTCGACATACTTGACTCGGAAACAACCTTCTCATTAGAATGATCTTCAGCACGTATTTCTTCTTGAATAACAGAAGAGGTCGCATCAAATGGTTCAGCAATTGAGGCTTTATAGAGGGGTTCATCAACACCCTAAGCACATGTGGTACTTCCCTACCTTTAGCACATACATGAGGAGGGGATTTTATGCCTAATTCTCCAATAGCAGCATTATAATCATAACCTATTCCAGATGTTTGATTAACAGCTTGCTTACTGTAGAACTCTTTAGCCTTCGAACAAGAATTGAAGTAGGCTCTAACCTTAGTCTCAAGACCGGTGATCTTTTCTTTGAGAATAGTTTCGAGTTTTCTATAACAGTCAACTCTATTCTCTAGAAAAGATACTTGTTCTTTTAACTTGTCTTGATTAATGTGCACAAGTCTTAATTCATTGACCTCTTTCTCAAGGTCTTGGATCTGTAAACTTAACAGTTCATTATCACGACGAGCACAATCTAAGTTACCTTCTAGATGATTAACTAATTCGGCATCAGTATATTTTACCTCTTTTCTTGACGATGAAGCTTTTCCATCAATAGCCATAAGAGCAAGATTCCCTTCTTCTTCATCTTCACTGTCAGTATCATCCCAACTTCTTCCCTTTGCCAGATAAGCCCTTTCAGAGTTACTCTTCTGATTTGAATCATAAGAGTTCTTCCTTAATTGCTTTGGCTTCCTACATTCTGTGGCAAAATGTCCCAACTCATTGCAGTTATAGCATCTGATGGTGCTCCGATCAACCATCCCTGTTTTGTATCCACCACTGCTGGTGTTAGAGGATGAAGATCCACCTTTCTGGAATTTGTTGTAGTTGGACTTGTACTTGAACTTGGGATTTCTCTTGAATCTGACATTGGAGAATCTCTTGACAATTTGGGCCATTGACTCATCTTCCAATTGCTCCAGCTCTTCCAAGGAATAAAAATCATCACTGGATTGATTTGTAGTAGGAGGATCATATTCTGCTACTAACACATTTTCCTCAGCCTTGGAAAACTGTACCATTCTCTCCAACTGTTGAGATTGTTGTTGTTGTTGACCTTCAGCTACAAGAGCAGTAGATGTGCTGACCATTCTATCTTTACCGTAGACTTCCTTTTGCTGAATCTGCTCCAACTCATAGATTTTCAACACACCATAGAGTCTATCCAAAGAAATCTCACTCAGATCTCTAGCTTCTCTAATGGCAGTGATTCTATGTTCAAGATGAGTTGGCAGTATTAAAAGGAACTTTTTGCTGACCTCCCTGATTGAATAATATTTTCCATTTATGTTCAGGTTGTTGATCAACGCATTGTACCTCTCAAACACTTCAGTAATTCCTTCTCCTGGATTTGATTTAAAATGTTCATACTCAGATGTTAGGATCTCCAACTTGTTCTCCCTAACTTCCTCTGTACCTTCATTAATCACCTCAATAGTTTCCCAGATGTGTTTGAAATTTTTACAGTTCATCACATGTCTGTTTATCAAGGGATCGAGGGAATCAACTAAAATTAACTGAAGGCTGGCATCCAAGGAGGCTCCTTCTTTTTCAACAGGAGAAAAATCCTCAGGCTCTTTTGGATAGGTTCTAGCTTTGGTAATCACAATATCATCTACTATCACCTCTGGTTCAATAACCATTGGAGTTGTTGGACCCTTCTTTAAAAAGTTCAGATATTTGGGATTTGCAACTTGTAAAAACAAGAGCATCTTCTTCTTCCACATGATATAATTTTCTTTATCAAATAGTGGAATTTTAACGGTTCCAACTTTTTGTGAAGTCATTATGAATTTTTGAATAAATAAAAATTCAAGGAGTTGAAAAATCACAAAAGTCTAGGATCTTGATTTGTTCGTTAATCAGAAGGCTCTGATACCAATTGTTAGGTGCCAAGGTGTTTGTAGAAGGGGGGGTTGAATACAAACTATACCGAATAATCGAATTTAGTGCGGAATAAAAAATTGAAACAAAATTCAAATTAAATAAAAATATTATTAAACTTGAAAGGTGTTACAACAACTGTATCGATTACAAGGGATTAATCTCAAATTAATTATCACAAATCTAGAATAAATTCGACATGAACTTTTTCTATTTTTCCAATAAAAAGATTCAAATGCTAAACGCAATTTGAGATTAAGTTCAAGGGATTTTGATCCGCTAGATAGTTACACAAGAACAAGATAAAGATTTCTAGTGGTTTGGATTTAACTTTACAAACTAGAAATTATGATCTTGAAGTTTGCAGATGAAGGATGAAATATTGTCTTCTTTTTCTTTTCTGCTGTGTTCTTGTTTTTGACTTGTGTTCTGTGTGTATTTTAGTCTTCTGCTTCTTCTTTTCTTTTTAAATCAATCAACAGACTCTCATTGAACTGGCAAGACAATGCTGAGCTCAGCAAGACAATCGGTAGGACTATTGATTGTACTAGCAAGACAATCTGATTGAACTACAATGACTTTCGGTATGACAATTAGTTGAACTAGCAAGACAATCTCCTTCCCAGTAGAACTTTCGGTATGACTATTGAAATGACTTGGCATGACAATCGGTATGACAATCCAGATTGTCATGCTAGTTCATTTTCAATTGTCTTGCTGATTTAAGACTGTTTTTAATCCAATTAAACTTCTGAAATTTTTTAATATTAATTCTGAATTAATTAATCAATTAATTCAATTAATCAATAAATTAATCTTTGAAGATATAATTTATTTTCTTAATTAAATTATATGACTTAATTAATTAATAGAGAATTAATACTAATCTTGAGCAGCAACCATTCTTCTGAAAATCTTCTGATAATCACAGTCAATTATGAATCAATTCCACCACTTCACTGTTGACACTCGATGTACTGTCTGGTTCATGAGTGACTAACTTCCGTGACGTTTCTTCATGTCTTGACTTTGATACTTAATTTTCTTCATATTAAACCCTTGTAATATTCTGATACTATGACGAGATCTCTCTCACTTGATTAAATCCACAATCTTGATTTGTATCACTGAGGCTTGATCAATTTCTTGAGCTTCTTCCAGTGAATAAATTCCTCAAGTCTGTAGATGAACCTTGTTTCTGAATCCTTTGACAGATGTTATTTTGTGAGATCTCTTTGACGGTAGATCCACTATTTACTTGTTACATTCTTACTTGAGTTGAGTTAAATCCTCGAATGTACAAATAGGCTATGACATATGCCTTACAACTTTCTTTGCACTTCTCATTCCATATAAACTTCTCTTTTTTCCTGGTAAGTTTTGTCAATGGTGTCGCAATCTTCAAGAAATCTTGAACAAATCTTCGTTAATATCCTGACAATCCTAAGAAACTTCTCACTTCTGTTGGTGTTTTTGGCCTTTCCCAATTCATAATAGCTTCAATCATTGTTGGGTCTACTTTGATCCCTTCATTACTTACTATGTGTCCTAAGAACTAAACTTCTTGTAACCCAAACTCACACTTTGAATACTTGTATACAACTTTTCCTTTCTCAAAATTTCCAAGCCCATCCTTAAATGCTCCGCATGGTCTTCCGTTGACTTGGAGTGGAACAAAATATCATCGATAAATGCAATGACAAACTTGTCCAAATATTCCTTAAAAATTATGTTCATCAAGTCCATAAATGTTGATGGGGCATTGGTCAATCCAAAAGACATCACTAAGGATTCATAGTGACCATTCCTTGTTCTGAAAGCTGTCTTTGGTATATCTTCAGGTTTAATCTTCAATTTGTGATATCCTGATCTCAAATAAATCTTAGAGAAATACTTGGCTCCCTTCAATTGATCAAATAAATCGTCGATTCGAGGTAATGGATATTTATTCTAGTTTGTAAGCATATTGAGTTTTCGGTAGTCGATGCATAACCTTATGCTTCAGTCCTTCTTCTTAACAAATAATATCGGTGCACCCCATGGAGATACACTGAGTCTAATCACTCTTTTTTCTAACAATTCTTGCAATTACTTTGCCAACTCCTTCATTTCAACTGGCTCCATTATGTACGGGGCCTTAGATATTGGTTCCGTTCTAGGTGCCAAGTGAATCGCAAACTCAATTTCTCTATCTGGAGGAAGTCCTGATGACTCGTTTGGAAACACGTCTGGAAATTCATTTACCACTAGAATGTCTTCCAGTTTTGCTAGCTCCTGACTTCTATCTATCACATAAGCAATGAAATGCTCACATCCTTGTCGTAGTAATTTCTTAACTTGAATCATCGTCAAGAACTTCTTTGCTTGCCTCTGACCTTTAAACGTTACCACTTTCTCGTCTGGCGTCTTCAAGATTACCTTCTTATTACGACAGTCTATCTAAACATCGTGCTTAGATAGCCATTATATTTCCTAAAATAACGTCAAACTCTCCTAACTTAAATGGTATCAAGTCAGCACCAAACTTACTACCAGAAATCTCAATATCACAGTCTGTACATACTTGATTAAAAAATACACGCTCTTGATTTGCTAATTCTACCGTCATAATCTCACTTAGCAATTAAACTGGATAATTCAACTTATCAACAAAACCTTGAGAAATAAATGATCGAGTTGCTCCCGAATCTACTAGCACTTTAGCACATAAAGAAATCACAGTAAGCGTACATGCCACAACATCAGTGTCCATGATAGCATCCTTTATAGACATGTCATAAACTCTAGCTCTGGGAGGTTCATTCACTGTTGGAGTTGCTCCTATGATTCTCAGCGTATTATTGACTGGAACTGGTGTCTTGAAATCCCTTTCTATATGTCCTGGCTTTCCGCACTTGAAACATATAAACCTTATTGCTGGAACCTTGCCTGGCCCAATCCCTGGTAGGCTGATCCTTTTTCACTAGTTCTCTGGCTTGTTGATTAAGGCACTCCCTTGAATAGTGCCCCCTTTAGTTGCATCTATTGCAAACCACATTCAACTTGTTGTAAACTCCACCATGCTTCTTTCCACATACTTGGCAGTCTGGTAGATCTGGTCTCTGCTGGGTTGGCTGGTTCGTGGCTGGACGGTTGACTTGTCCTCCATCGCCTGCATTTTATCTTCTGAAATTAAGATTACTTCCGGGTTGAAACTTGCCTTTCCTCTGATTAAAATTTGGAAACTTCCCTGCTTGGGATTTTCCTTCACTTCCCCCAAACTTCCTTTTCTAACTTACAATCTCCTTCTGAGAGATTTCACTCTCTGTCTCTGCGATCATAGCCTTCAGCTCAACTCCCGCATACGTATCCAATTCAAATATGGCCACTTTTCCTCAAATCCATGGCTTAAGACCTTGCTGGAACCTCTTGGCTTTCTTCCTATCGATGTCCATATATGATGGTGCAAACTTAGACAACTCCTTAAACTTACTCTCATAATCTACCACTGACATATTTCCCTGTTTTAACTCCAGAAACTTCAATTACATCTGATTCCGAACAAACTAAGGGACATATTTCTCTAAAAACAATTCCTTGGATCTATCCCACGCAACATCATCCGTACCTTCTAATGTCTTAACAGTTTCCCAATAGGTGGCTTTATTCTTCAGGTAGTAATTCACAAACTTAGTTTTCTGTTCCTCTCTCACCTTGACTAAGGAAAATGCCTTCTCAATTTCCTTCAACCAGACTCTTGCCTCAATAGGATCTACAAAACCTTTAAATTCCAGTGGATTCACCTCCTTAAAAAGTCTTAAAGGTTACCTGAGGATTAGTCTACCTCTGCTGTTGTTGAGTTAGGTGGACTATTTGTTGGGCCAAGATCTAAAGAATCTGGGCTACAGTTGGGTCTATGGGACCTGAATTTATATTCTGATTATTGTTGTCCTGGGTTGTTGTTGGTTTCTTCATTCTGGTTAGTAAGACGGGTATTTCTTCGGGGATGCATTTTTCGTAAAGAATCAAATAATTTATTTAGCCTTTAAATCAAATCCTTTGTATGAAAAGTTTTTCGTAAAACAGAAATATCTCTTTTAAAAGCATTTTCAATCGTTGAACTAAGTAAATTGCATGCTTCTTTACAGAATGTAAATAGTTAGATGACAGGGCACATGTTTTCACAAGAGTTTATAATTGGTGAAGTAAATAAAACATGTATAACAAGATAAATGACAATGCTGGAAAAGGAAATGTACTGATATACATGTCAAAGTTTGGTAGTAAAACATGAAAATGATCAGCAAGGGTAAAGGTACAACAGGCCTATCCACAGGTTAGTAAGTTTGGTTTATTTATATACCCACCAAAAGTATGATGATACAAATTACACACTATTATACATATATCAAGTGTCACGTCATTTTTGTCGTTTAGTTTTCAGGAAAACTCTGGTCCACTAAGCCTTGCAAAATCCTCCATTACCTCTCTAGCCCACCCCATAAGATCATCTGGGGCTACATACTCGCAAGTAGCTCCATGAATTCTAGCCTCAAGTATTCTCCGGGTTACCTAAATCTCATTTCGAAGCTCCCTCACATTCCTGTCAACATCGATAGTCCTTATAATATGTTGTAGCTCCTGAATCTGAGCCAATAGGGCCTCTTGTTCCAAAAGAAGAGCCTCATACTCCTTCAACAGATAGCCAGAATGGTCTTATCCGTTGAGGCTACAAACACCAGATTTCTACTTAGGTGTTTTGTTGAACTTATCATCAAATTAATACACATATTCCTAACAATCTCCCCCTATTTATGTCTACTAGAACTGTAGGCATAAATTTGGGTTTAACTTGATGATAAAAAAACACTTATTAAACATATGAACTGAAATAAAGTAGAAATTCAAAAGTGCTGCAAAAGTGTATATACTGAGATTGAATTGAAGAATAACATTGTGTCCAAGGATGCTCCTTTAGCATGAGCAGATTAATTCCGTTTCCTTTGATCCCTTGTTTTCTTCCCTAGCCTCCTGTCATTCTCCTCTATTTGGAGTTGGAGTTATCTGTAGAATTCAGCATCATCTTCTTCATTGATGTCCAACTTAGATTGCATATCCTTGAGAGTTTCATTACTGGCAATCTTGAGCTGATCTTCAAGTCTGGAAAATCTTCGGACTCCTTTATTGTCTCTGAACTCCATCAACCAATGAGGTGATTTATGAACTGTAACTCCATGCTCTAGGATGAGTAATGTTCTAGGCAAGGCATTGAACTCCCACCAAGTTTTCCTTATGCTGGCAATCTTGTTGAGAATCTCAGTTTTGGCAGTTCTGGTAAAGCCAGAATCCCTTTGATAGCTGAGTAGACTCTAACCAAGGTAGAATAGCCTTCATCCAGAATTCTGTAAAGAGGCCAAGTCCTTTCCCCACTTCTTTTATATTTGAACACTAGTCTTTCTGGAAGTTATCTATAGGCATCTATTCCCCTTACTTCCTCCAGCTCATCCAGATAGAGTTCAATGTCTGTAAATTCCTTTATGTCACAAATGTGAACATAATCATCCTTTGAGGCTTGTGGCTTAGGCTTGAGTTTGTGAGTGAATTTGATTGAGGTTAGGGGAGGTGTTGATTTGATTTTTCTTTTCTGTTTCTTTGATGGTGGAGAAGTGGTTAAGATAATTTGATGGTGTCCCAATCAATTGGTTCCTCCTTAGGAGTGATTGTTTCACCATGGATGTTTATGAAGGGGTCAAGCACAATGGGTTCAGGAATAGAAGGTAGTGGTTTGGATTTTGATTGGGTTTCTTCAGTTTCATCTACAATCTTCATTTTTGCATTGACCTTCTTTCTGTTCCCTTTCTACCATTCCTTTCTTTCCTCACTTCTTTCTTCCACATCATCACTAAACATGTCCCCCATACCTACATCTTCACCCTTATCTTCAATTTCTTTCTTTTCTTCAGCTTGACTTGACTTTAGCTATTTTTCAAGCTTTGCTTGTGCTCTTTTGTCAGCCTTTAGCTTTTCAGCTTCTTCCTTCAACCTTCTAGTTTCTTCCCTTTTGGCTATTGAGAATTTGGAATGTCCTTGTATCACACATATACTCTTTCCCTCTCTGAAGATAATAGCCATGTTCATTCTTACAACCACATCCTTGGTCTCCTTGTGCTTTATGATATTACCACCTAAAACCTTGTCTTCATCAGGCTTTGGAAGAGGAAAATCCACTCCTTTCAACTGAGCAAGGCTTAGATGGTTCTTTGTAGAGTCCTTGTTGGATCTGTTGTTGGGCTTGAGAACCATAGGTTTCAGATTCTTTGAAGAAGTCTCTCCACCCTTATTCCTCCTTACTGGCTTGAGCTCCATAATGATTGGCTCCACCTTTGTGCTATGCTTCACAGATTGTGATTTTGAGGTTGTAGGGCCAAACACTTGTTGCATCCTTTCATCAATTCTCCTCCTTTACTCTTTGACTTTCATCTCAGCTGCTGCTATCTGGATTAGATCAATTCCATCAAGCTTTCCTTTGATTTGAGGTGTTGGAGAAGTGGTGATGGCAGGAACTAGCACTTTAGATATTTAAACTTTTGTTGATGGCTCTCCTTCCCCTTCCCTTTTATTCTCCCCCTTTTTGTTATCATCAAGGATAGGGGTCAAGCCTTGTGCTTTTGCCAGCTGCAATAGTAGACTTGTCTGAAATTGTTGATTTTGAAGAATGGTGACCACAGAGTTTTCAATGACTTGAACTCTGTCTTCCAACTTGGCCAGCCTCTTGTTAGCATCAGATTCTCTCCTCAGTCTCAGCAACAAATCTTGCATTGTACCATAAGGAATGACTGAATCCAACTTCTCAGAATTGTAGGATTTCAAGTCAGCAATATCCGTTTTGAGTTCATCCACACTCAAATTCTGTCTGATGTGCTGCAACTGCAGGAGATGCAGAGAGTCTAGATGAGCTTGAAGAATAGCCTTGGTACCAGCATCTGAAGTTTCCTGAAGGGTCTTTTGAATAGCCATGTCTTGCTTGACCAAAGCTACACCAAACTGTCCTGGTGTAGATTTCTTTGTCCATGCCCATTCAGGTAAATTTGGAACAGAACTTGGGCCTTCATCTCCCCCTAAGTTCATGCTTCCATCCAAAGAAACAGAGTCATCATCATGAGAATTTACTTCAAATTCTTCAGATGGCTCACCAGCTTGAGAAGGCATCCTATTAACAGCAGCTTTATCTCTTTGAAGAGATTCTGAAGTGTGCACTATGTTCAAAGTCTGCTCTGCCTCCACATTGCCCTGAGCAGCCAATAGTTGATAGGCTGAAACAGGATGAGTAAAAGTGTCAGCATCCAAGGAAATGTTATCAATTACAGCTTTGTAATGTTGCTGAAATTGTCTTCCCTTTTCAGCATCATCCACAATCATTGACTCACTAGTAATGGTTGGATCCACCCTTATAGCTTCTGTACCTGTTTTTCTCTCATTTTCTCTATATTCTTGCATCAGGGGCTCCCCCTGGCTCACACACACCCTCACCCTCACCTACTAAGGTGGCACTCCTCTCACTCACTTTTGCCATGCTGGAAGAAATAGCATGCATATTTTGACTCTCAACCTCTCCTTTTGCCTGGGAGCAACCCAGCCTCTCACTCAAATTATCACTCCCTTCCCTCAATCCTAGAAGTGATTGTACAGTAACCATGTCTTCTACACTTGGAATTGATTCAGATATATGTGTAGAGACTATCAACGGATAGGGAGTATCCGTTGAAGTAGGAACTGATGGTATCAACGGATAACTGCTGTTAAGCTTATCCGTCGAAGAACAACCACTTGTTAACGGATGAGAAATATCCGTTGAAGAAGGAAAAGAAGTAGATATTGAAAGTGACATAATTGTTGAATCTATGTGGATTGATTTTAAGTGAGGTGACACAGATTCTTCAACTAAGTCTGAAAGAATTGGCTGATGATCCAACAAATCATCTAAAAGATGATGATCACCAGGATTTGAGTGGGGCTCCTCCCTGAGTTTTAAAGAGGGAGAATCAGGAATTGATGTGAATATCATATCCACATCCAGAGATGGTGATGGAGAATTTGGTGATTGATGTGTGTCTATTATGAGAGAATGGGGCTGTGACTCCACATTTGCTGGAGCCACATCAAGCTGAATTTGAGAAGGCAAAGATATAGGTGGATGTATCTGTGCAGTGTGTGCCCCCTGTGTTGAAACTAGGGTTTTAGCCTTCTTTCTTCTTGAAAAGGCTTTGATAGGTGAATGTGTGGCTTCAGTGTCCCTCCCTCTTTTGTTCTGTGTCCCTGGTTGGGGATTATTTTCAATAGCTGCATCCTTTTGGGAGGATGTAACTAGGGATGTGTTTAAATCCTTTTGAACCACCATAGTCTTTTGAGAAACTGTGGCTTGGCTGGCTAGGGTACCACTCACCTCTCCCACCTTATCATGGGGGTTTTTTTGATGTTCACCCCTCCCCTCACCACTCACACCCTGTTCACTCCCATCAGGGTTTATGGTAGTTGTTACAACTGTTGTCTTTTGAGAAACAACAGAGATGGTTTTCTTTGACTTGTGTTTTGGAATTTTAGTTTTGATGGCTTTGGTAGGAATCTGTTGGGACAAAGACACAGATTCCATTGCCACACTAGAAGGCAAAGAAACAATAGGGTTGGAAGAAGTAGGAGTTGCAGAAATATTTACCTCACTTAGCTGAGGTGCATTCATTATTGGTAAATATACCAATGACACCTGGCTGTTAGGTTAATTCTCAAAAGGTCTGCAAGGACCCTTTTCTCTTGTGCCCAGCATTTGAGTTTATTGCTCTCATTAGTTATGACCAAACCTTCAGCAACATGGTTAGCCAATAACATAAAGAATCTAGCATAGTAGATGTTATGAGGTCTATTAGCTTTGTTACCTAACCTGGAACCTAATTCTAGCATGATATAGTTGCTAAAATTAAAGTACCTATCAGAAACTAGCATATAGAGCATATTAACAAGAGATGAAGTTATGGCATCAAAATTGCTAATCTTCCCAGAGAAAACCTTGATAAAGGCATCTCCAAGAAAACTCCATTCTTTCTTAAGACCCTTTCTTCTAATGATCCCTAAGCTAGCAGAATCAAAAGATTAGCCTATGGAATCTAATATAGCAGATACATCATTATCAGAGTGTGGTGTCATGGCATTATTCTCAGGTAGCTTAAAGCAAGACTGTATATCATCACAGTTAATACAGTAATCCTTACCTTTAAGAGAGAAAGCAATGGTCATGTCTGTGGAGTTGAACTCTGCTGTTGTACAAATCTCCTCAATTACCTCACAATAGATAGTTGGGGCTTCCAGCATTGTATAGCTTAGTTTGTAGTTTTTGATGATATCCATCATCTTGTGATAATCTGAGTGGGCTTCATTCTTTTCCACCAAGGCTACGAAATTGTTCTTTTCATAAACAAATCCAGACTGAGACATAATATTGACTACTGGTGCCATTGTTGTGAGTAGAGGTTGCAGAGAAAGATTGAGAGTTTTGGGAGAGAAAGAGAATAAAAGCTTTTGAAAAATAGCAAGAAAGCGTAAAGTGAAAATAAGAATTCAAGGGGCTTTTATACTTTCTCGAATTAAAACGTAAATAGAATGATTAAATAATACTTTTAAGTAAATTACAGCCGTTTCAGAATAAAGAAAACTGTAGAAATTCTGAAAACTGCTTTTAATACACATACATACAACTGTGTATATATGTATCAACGGTTAAGTAAAAGAATCAATGGCTGTGACTCACTTAAAGCAGCTCGTGTGACACTTCAACGGATGAGGTAAGTAGTTATCCATTGAAGATTAACACAGTTTTATCCGTTGAAGGATAAAATTACCAGAAATGTATTTGTCTTTCAACGGATAATGATCGGTGCCAATTTTAAGACTTAAAAGTAGCCGTTGATTCTTTTACTTGGCATTACCAGAAATCGGTGCCAATTTTAAGACTTGGCATTGTCTTTTCTTCATTCCTGGCTTCAATCTTCTCATTATCAGCTACAAGTGCAACTCATCCACCTTTTCTTTTTCCCTTTTCCAACAGCTCATCTTGCTCCATCTCAAGTTTATAGGTCTTCAAAATTCCATATAATCTTTCAAGTGTGAAGTCCTTATAATCTTGAGAATTTCTTAGAGAAACAATCATAGGCTTCCATTCCTTTGGTAGAGACCTCAGAAATTTTAAATTGGAGTCCTTGACTTGGTACACTCTGCCATACAGCTTCAATCCATTCAACAGTTTCTGAAATCTGTTGAAGGTATCATTCAATGATTCTCCTTCTTCAAAATGAAAATATTCATACTGTTGAATGAGAAGCTGTATTTTGTTATCTCTAACTTGCTCAGTACCTTCACAGATAAGTTGCACAGTATCCCAAATCTCCTTAGCAGTTTGGCTGTTAATGACATTGTCAAACATATCTTGATCTAGGCCATTAAACAGAATGTTCATGGCTTTCTTGTCCTTGTGAACCTCTTCAATATCTTCAACAGTCCATTCTGCTTTTGGCTTGGGAATAGACTGTCCAACTGCAACTGTTGCAGTAGCAGCTGTGGCCACCTTGTGAGGGATGTGAGGACCATTTTCAATACAGTTGATGTAGCTTTCATCTTGAGAGAGAAGATGTAAATGCATCTTCACTTTCCAGTGATGATAGTTATCTCTTTCCAGGATTGGAATCTTTACACCAATATCCTTCTTACTCATGATGTTAGCAGACTAGATCTTTAAACTCTTTGTATGTTAAGAGCTTGCTCTGATACCAATTGTTATTCCCAGTGGACTAACAATGAGATTTACAGAAGGGGGTTGAATATAAATCTCAAAACTTTTTCAAGTTTTGAGCAGTTTCTAAGATTAAGTGTTTTGATGAACAAATGTGTGTAAATTGCTTTAAGCTAATACGGACAAATATATATTCAAGCACAAATGTAAAGAACACAAAGAACTTAAAAACTTTTCTGGTGGATATGTTGTTCCACCAGAGATGTGTTATTTCAGAAAATCTGTGAATCAAAGAATTGATCACATCTGCGTCCTTGTATAAACTAGATGATTTTCTCTCTGGATTTTTCTAAACAGCTTTGGAAAAATTCACCACCTAATTACTAGCTGCTACTTGGTTTATATAACACCAAGTTTACAAGTGAAGACAAAACTGTAGAATACAATTAAAAGATTCTTCACATGTTTCTTCTACATTTCTCTATCCAATGCATTTTAAGTTTAGCTGTGAATCTTTGAATACTTCCTTGTTTGCACCAGAATGGAAATGCTGCTTTTTCTTGATTCCTCCTAGAGGCTGCCACATTCCAGTTTGTCTCTGTCAACCCATGTGCCTCTGTCAGCTTATGAATTATCACTATCAACTGCTATTGAACTTAGCATCCGTTGAAGCTTTTATCCGTTGATGGCTTTATCCGTTGAAGCATTAGCAGTTGAAGCTTTATCCGTTGATGCACTCATCCATTGATGAATGTTATCCGTTGAAGCTTTAGAGACATCCATTAAAGCTTTGTTTCTCATCCGTTGAAGGCCTTTAATATCAGTTGATACTACTTCACTTATACAAAATTACAAGGCATGAAACATTTACAGTTAGCCCTCCTATTTGCATATCCACTAGTAGTCAACATGACTTATAATTTCCCACAACATCTAAGAATTACAACTTAAATACAGAGAATGAAATGTGCTACAATACTAAACTTATTTCTAAGTAAAGTTACTCCTTCAACGGATAGCCAGAATGGTCTTATCCGTTGAGGCTACAAACACCAGATTTCTACTTGGGTGTTTTGTTGAACTTATAATCAAACTAATACACATATTCCTAACAGTACTTAACCCTAAAACCTGATTCTTGCTATTGATCTTGAGCCGTAAGCCTTATTCTTTATAAACCATTGATTGTTGAATTCTCAGATACGAACCACATATATACGATACTACTCCACAAATACATATATACCACATACTGATCCTTGATATGGAATTATTTAACATACGAATCTTTATACATTGTATAACAAAGACCATTCCTTGTAACAATTAAACCATTGGTCTTCTACTTTCTGATTCTTTCCTTGGCTGATAGCCAATCATCATGTTTACCTTGTTATACCTTCATAGTGTTATGAATTATCCTATGCTCTGAGATAAATGTTGTTTATGATTCATCTTATTGATCTACATTGTTTATTATGTTATTATTATAGAATTGAATTGTTTTGAAATATGGACCAGATTCGTGGTCAGACCAGATTCGTGGTCATGATAGGCCATTGTGTGCCTTAGATCCAGTGTAAAGAGTAGAGTTATGAGCCTTTCTCGGGGTTAGTGTGTGACTGATCAGCAACCTAACCTTGGTTTTTAAAATAAAAGTGAATATCCAATTCTAATCATTGCTTATTAGGAAACTTAATTCCCTATATCATTCCAATTGATTATTGTTATCTTAGTGTTGTAATTATGACTTGCTGAGCTAGTTAGCTCACTTTTGCAAATCTATTTATGTTCTTTTCCAGTTAAAAAGGATACTGGTGATAGCGAGGATCCCAGAAAAGTGTGCGATCTAGGTTTCCAGGTTGAATGGAATATGCTAGCAGGATATGTTTGACCGAGTTTATGTGGAAAGTTTGTAAGACTATTTTACTTTCAGTTGTAAGATAAATAAATTTAGGATTTGGTACGTTGTAATATAAATAAGGTTTTGACTTGTGCGCGTACTTTAAACTGGTGCGATCCGTGGATTATGGTAAGTAGGGTCATTGCATATATTATTTTCATAAACAGATTTATATATGGTGTGTATGTGTGTTGTGAACCCCAAACTTCTGACCCCGGTTTGGAGGACGCCACAGCGAAACTAGTCACCTGTGAACTAGATCATTAGAAAGATTGTCAAGTGAGGATTCATATTCGGGAATACAGGTTTTATGTTTCAGACGAAGACTCCATAGAGAAGGCTTGAAGATAAGACAATTTTGGGATTGCAATGCGCTTCAGGAATTAAGTCAAAGTGATCACTACCTTGTAGTAGGAGTCACCCTGATCAGTATATTGAATATCAAAAGAAATATCCTGGTAATACCGTTCAATATTTATTTACAAGAACTGATCTTGGCTCGGTACGAGCCTCGGGGAATAAACATGAGCAAAAATAAAATCAGAGGTACATGTATGCACACGTTGGTTTCCAATAAGTATGCATGAGAATATTTCTAAGTCAAAGAAGTTCACTAGCCTTGCTAGAGTGCATGAGGTTGCAAGTAAGCATTCCACTAGAGCTTAGGGTCGCAACTAAGGTGTACAAGGGAGTCTTGGTCGCAAGTAACTTCTACAAGGAAGCTATGGTCGCCAGTAAGTAGTTCTTGCCAAAAAGCTAAGTAAAAATCCCCCTCTATTGGCTATGGTCGCAACTAAGGTCCTATAAGGCAAATGGAGTCACAAGTAATCAGATTTTTTTAAGGCAAGCTCTATTAGAATGCTCTAGTCACCAGTAAGTCCCTTAGTAGCTGCTCAAGGTCGCAACTAACTCAATCTAAGAAGACAAGGTCACAAGTAAACTTAAAACTGTCTAAGGCAACTTGTGTTGCTTCCTTGGAGTTGCCCCTAACTCCTCCTAGGGAGTAATAAGGTCGCAAGTAACATAGTAAAGCTTCCTTGGAGTAGCCAGTCTCCAGTAAAACTATTGTCAAGTCCCAGGAATGCAAGTGCTACAATTACAAGCTATTTATTCAGATGAATGGCTATTAGAGTGCCACGTATCCTTCTTCTCTCTCCAACCTATCAAGTCTATATAAAAAATATATGCAGATGGAATTTGTATCTCTCCATTTTTTTCTCAACAGTGCGGAGCTCTTGTAAAATAATCTCAGCACTTATTGAAAGCTTGATTTGACAAGGAGAGGTCATGTCCAATTTGATACACACCATTTAAAGCCTTACAAACTTGTAACACTCATTATTTAAAGCTTTCTTAATTGTATTCAATATCATTTGATATGAGCTTTTAATTTTAGAGTGACAAAAAGAACCCTAGATTGATAGCCTTTGTATTTGGTTCTTTTTATAATTGTTGTTTCAGATCTTTGTATTTGAAGTTGTAAGCAAATCTTCGGGTATTTATACTTTGAATAAAAGCATATTTACCTAGAAATATTTGTGTGTGTCTATTTCGTTAACATAGTTTGATTATCCGCTGTAATTAATTTTAGGAAATGAAGAACATACATTCACCCCTCCCTCTGTACCTTTTGGACCTAACAATGAGGTTATCCCTGTTAACCAGATTCACCCTGCTTGTGAATTAGGCATAGGGGAACAATCTTTCAGCATTGATCTGATTCCTTTTAAATTGTAATATCCGGGAAAATTATGTGAATATTTTGTTAAAATTAAATAAATATTATGTGTTTACATGAGTTCAAAATAATCATTGCTATGTTATGACATGTTATAATTGTTATAAGTGGTCCCGTAAGGACCAACAATTTTTTCAATTAATTGTTATGTGTTTAAATGCATTTATATGAATCGATCTGCGATCTTGATGTGTGTTTATTAGCTTCTTTATCGAGGTACTAATTTTATCTCGTTTTATATATGTTTGCATACATTTTATGTGTTTTCGGGATTTTCTGTTAATTTAGAAATCGTTTGGGTTTCTCAAAAATAAACGGATCGGGTGCTACCAGGACATCAAACCATAAAATTCATATTTTTTATTTTTATAAAATCATACATATTTGAAATATTCATTATTTTTACAATTTTGAATTATTCATAATTTTTGAGGAATTTTGGCATAAGTTTAATATTTATTTGATTTGAAAATTATTCCCCATAATAATTATTTTTGGGTCTAATTATTTTAATTAAGGGATAAAAACACCCCTAATTGATTTTGGGGTATTTATTTTTAAAAAATATAAATAGCTGAATATTATTTAATTAATTCATAATTATCAATATTTAGAAAATTAAAAACCTTATTTTGGAGGTATAATCTTGTTAATAACAAAGATTCACTGATTTTGAAAGCTAAAGGGATCCGTTGTTGATGCTTTTGTAACCAAATTAAAGCTTGTCTCAAGGCCATCATTTTGATACCAAAATCACGATCAGAGGTTAAGTATTTTGAAAAATCGATTTTGTGTTCTTGAGCTTGAAATTGGCTTTTTGATTTTGAATGATTGTTGATTGTTTTTGAAGTTATAGTTAGCTTTAGAATGAACAGGAGAATCGATTTATATATTTACTTGATTTGTTTGAGTTCGGAATTACATAAACCGAGTTCTATTTTTTTTTTGGATTTTTTAGATTTGATTTTTCAGAGTTATGGTCAAGAGATTGTTGATTATGATTATGGATATTAATTACAGATTTTCTAAGCTTTAATTTGGTGTATAAATTATTGATTTTAGTCGAGTATCGAGCTAGTTCGTGTTTCGTCGGAATAATATAACTGCAACCTTGACCTCGATCAACTCTCATTTTCACAATGTTGCTTGCTTGTCAGCTGTTAAAGATGTCAAACTCTAGAATTTAAGGCTTGGACACTTACCTTTTTTTTAGTCCCAAAGTATTGTAGAAGGAGGTGAGTTGAATATGATACCTACAAATTCTTTTCGATTCATTTCAAGTTCTTCGTTGGAAGTATGGAATCAATATAGGTACAAAATAATTTGAGTAATCTATTATTTTATTAATATAAATCTTGAGGTTTCTACACTCTAATCAATAACTATTAGCTACAACAAATTCGACAGCATAACGGTATATTTACTAGATTAATAAATATGACCTTCAATGGAGCTCTCGTAAAATACCGTTAGTTGCTGATGAAGATGAATGTAGAAGTGAACGCACTTCTGTTTCTTTTTGTGCAAACTTCAAACTCTATTGGACACATGGCGTTGTGACAACTAATCATTCAAAATTTGTTTTTTACCTTCTATAAATCGACAACATAAAATAACCAGCCTTGACATTCACTCCTAATCGACAATGCACATTTCAATTGCACCAATCGAAAGTGTTGATTGTGCAAATGGTCCATTAGTAGTATAAATCGACACTCTTATTTCTACAAATCGACAATGTTATTTTCTACTAATCGACAATGTAATCGTCGATTAGTCAGAATTGTAGCGTGGTCGGTTTGGAAGAACTTGGAAATCAATTATACTTTTTCGATTAGTAGACTTGATGGAATGAGTTTTCCACATTGGGATTGATTTAACATGGGCTTAAGAAATTATTTAATAAACAAATTTTTCCTTAAAATAATTTCTAATCATGATTCATTTCTTTTGTCCTTCAGCCCTTTCAAAGAAAATCATGTCTTCAAATGAATTTTACTGATTTAAAGTTAAAAATTCATGTCTTGATATGCTGACATTAGTGCACTGGTCAGGTTCACAAGTGATTAGCATAGAACCGAATCTTCTTGTAGACTATTTAATTCTTCAGCTAATGTATGTCATCTGTAGCTTCTTGAAATCATTCCACAGAAATCCTAAGATCATTGATACCGAGAATTAAATGCATTTTCTTGACACTTAGTCTTTTGATCTTTTATTCTCCACGGAGGCTTGAACATGTTAATGAACTTTTTTCCATGACTTGGTTATGGACTTAGAGCATTAAATCCATATTTTGGTTCTTTGTATTTATCCAATCTTCGTCTTCTAGATTTCCGTGCTTCACAGTTAATATTATTTACATGTTTCTTTTTCATGTTGAGTTATATTCCCCCGGTTACATATTACGTTATAATAGTATATTACCTAAAGGATAACTCAACTGATAATAAGAAAAAGTAACGAGTAAAAGTGGAAAATACTATTATATGCATTCTGGATCATATATACAATTCCGGATTTCTCAAAGTATAGGTACAAGAAAAAGAAATGTTCCTCTAGACTAAACAAATAAACCATGCCTTCTTAGTCCGTGACTTCTTCGACTTCTTGCCTTGGCTCCCTTCTCCCTCTCTAGTGGATTCAGACTAAACAGTCTTTCTTTTATAAGCTCTCTTCTTTGTCTCAGAAGCTTGTGTAGATTGTTGATGAGAAACATTTCAGATTTACCTTCACTGCTTAACTCCCTTAGCTTGTCAAGTCTTCTTTTGACTTTGTCTCGAGCAAGAGTCTCCAAGGGATTACCAAGAGGTGGAATCCCAAGTTTTTGCAACAACATGCCTAGACATCGGATGTTATAAATTGTGTGGAGTTGATCAAGCAACAATGAAGATTTCTTTGAGAGCACATAGATTATAACTCTTTGAGGATGATCTTGCACTATGTGTGTTGTATATCATTTCTTCCTCCAACACTTCCTTTTAGGATGTCAATATTGGATTCAATGCTAGTTTGTCTTCATTAAATGTTGACATTTTAACCTTAATCAATACTTGATTGATTTCCCATGATGTGCTTAACCTGAAGTGAACCTCTTCATCCTTGCAGACAAGAGGTTCATTGTCTATCATTAAGTTGATCCCATCTTCATCACCTACATGTACTATCTGATAGTATTCTCTGGTGACCTTTCTCATATCTTTTTCTTCATCAAACAAAATCTTAATATTTAATCTGTAGGGATAGATGAGCTCAGCAGCAGAGACATTACCATCAAAGGTTATTCATGCTCTAATGCATCTCAACCTACTTTCCAGAAATAATAGATATTGGTACTGCACTCTCTTCAAAATGGAATCCGTCAGGGTTTTATTGTGAATTGTATTGCCTTTGAAGATTTTGATCACATAGGGTTTAGTTAATGCTTGAGAAGACCCTATCTTATAGTTTGGTAGATTTGATCTCTGAGGTATTCATTTGCAAGAGAATTGGTTTTGGAAGTTGGAATCTTCTTTCCCAGAACAAATAGCTCAACCATATTCATCTACTTTAGAAATCTAGAGACTATTTTCATTAGATTTTCATTTGAATAAATTTCACATAATCTCCATCCTTTTGAGAGATAAGTCGCTAACAAAATGGTGATCACCCGACTGAACTCATGATATAATTCATGAATGTCTTTAAACAGATTCCTCAAGTCCACTAGGATATCTAAAACAATTTTATTGTCGTTATCATTATCCAGACATGTTAATGGTTTTTCCATCTTCTTCTTTATTCCTTTCCACTCCTTACCTCGCCTGCTTTCCCACAAAGTCTCTTTCTACTCTAGCTGACTTCCTCACTAATGCTCTTTAAATTCTTTCCCCCATCTTTGCAATTGAGTCATGAGCTTCATCACAAGTTTTGTTGTTTATTTCAGTTCCACACAGTAAGCAGTCATCTGAGAAAGCGTCTTCATCTACAAATTCCTCATCTTTAGTGACCATAATTTCTTCCTTATTAAACCAGTTTAAGGAGGGTTCAAATCCAACAGGGGCATCTCTCTCATCTATATGACCTTCTTCTATTTCTTCTTCATCTTGACCTTGACTTACCATATTAGAAGGAAATACATCTGACAGTAGTTGCTTCTGTTGTTTGACTATTTCACTGATGTGATCCTCTTTCGATACTAGTTTCTCCCCCTGAGGTGCTCTTAACTCTTCCAGAATTCCTCTCTAGCTTCTGTTTCCACCCATACTTCAGTTGCTTCCTCCCTCACTACATGTTCTTCTCTTTCTACAATGGAGGCATATGCAAGTAGATTACTCATTGGATTAATGGTTTGGATATTTGGCATACTTGCAACCTCAGCTTTCTTCAATAATGCCACATCTTTTTTCTAAGTTCTTGGTTGAACAACAAGTGAAACAGATGCAACAAATTATTTCACAGCTTAAACCCTGGTTTCTTTTTCTAAGGACTGATCCTTCTATACTTGAACATTTTTTGACCGCAGCTCCTCCCTTTGTCTCCCCTCATTTGGGTTATTCTTCCGAATTGAAGTCAGGGTTTATTGAGATTTAAGTGCCCGTTTAATTGGATCCAATTGCTTGCCACAGATTTCAGCCATATTTGGTATTGTTCCCTGATTTTCCTTTATCTCCTGCATTGCTATGTTTAACTTCCAGTTGATCTTGTCAAGAAGTGCATCCTTGATATCCATCTATTTCTTGTGCTAGAATTTGAGATCAGCTATATCATGTTCATGTTTCAGATGAATCCATTGAATGTTGCTTCAAATATAAGCATATCTTTGTTCAATCATTTTTATGAATCTGGTATCACGTTCAAGTAATATTACATCCAGATATGATTTTTGAATATATCGTGACATGTCAATTTGTGGTGTTGTTTGGATGGTGGGTGTCTCACTAGGCTTCTCACCAAGTGTTTCTCTCTACATTCTTTCACTCAGCTCAGGGTAAGGGGTCTCACTCAGCCTCTCAGATTTTGTTTCACTCCGCTCAGAGCTCCTTAAATCAGATGCACCTGTAAGAGAAATCACTGGAGCCATCCTTGAGGAGGTCACCAATGGTGCAATAGGGTTTTGCAAATCCCCTTCCTTGTCCAAGACAAGTTGCCTATCATCCATAGATAATTCAGTCAGGGCTTGAATCTTAGGCTCATCAGATGAACTTGATTCATTGCGAGTGGGTTGCCAACTTTCCCCTTAGAGGTAGTAACAACATCACCCTCTCCTAACACCCGTGAAGGTAAGTGTTCCACTGAAGGAATGACACCATTAGATGTCCCCATCAATGCTTCCAGAGTGTGTGCAACCTCACCTTGTGCAATAAGACTTGTGGATTGAGGTAGTGACACTCGTTCAGATGCCATGGCCGAGTGAAGAATTTTAATAGATGCATCTTGTTGAGAATACAAATCTAGTAACTGTTTATGTGCTATTTCAGCATGCACATCTATTTGGGAAGATGTAAGGGGGTCAATAGTGGTCTCTAGGATACTGCTTTCTTCTTGAAGAGAGAAAGAGAGATATAGGTTCTCTCTTTACATCATCCTTATTTACTTCAATGGATGTAGTTTCTCCCTCAGCATTTACATTTAACAAAGGTTCCTTTTTCACCAGGGGTGTTGAAGAGTGGAGAAGTTTTTCAGTGTTCGGTTCTAAGGATGGGTTCTGAGTATGTGGGATTTCATATCCAATATCATCCCTAATATCTTCTATGAGAAGTTGTGTGAAAGATTGTGTGTTCGTATCTATATATTGGAATTCAAACAAACCAGTAAACGTGTTAGAAGTTTTACTTGGAGAGAGGGATGGAATACAGCATTCTTAGAGAGTCATGGGATAAAAAGTAAAACATTGTTATCTTGATGTTATGGCACCACCTCTTGCTCTAGAGCCTTTGCTGGAATGACTGGTTTTGTTTCCATTTCCATCTGAGCGAATTCTATATTCCCAGCTTCATTGACTTGTGCTTGAAGGAATATTTCTTGCATTGCAATTGCTTGAGTATCTTCATCTTCCCGAGCTTGGATCTCCCCCTCCTCATCTTGGACCTGCTGTGCGATCAGAGGAAATGTATTATGTAAATGTTTAGTAAGAACGACATTTAAACCTCCATGATATTTTCCATAGTGGGCATCACTCTTGAGTATCATGACAGTTGTTGCCTTCTATACTGGTGAATCGGCCATATTTATATCAGGAATGATGATATGCTTCTTAGAGAGAGCAATTTGAAGGAATCTAGGATAGATAATGAAGTTTGCTTTTGCGGAAAGATGTTCTTAAATCCTTTTTCATGATCAAACATCCATAAATGATCCTTAGATTATGAGCTACAACAACACCAAATTGTTGAACCATTATAGACAAACTGACCCAGCCTCCTATCTTTGCTGATAAAGAGTATGAGATTAATGTGAAAAATAAGTTCCACTCTTTAGAAAAAGCATTCTTATAAAACTTCCGCTGAATTTCTCCATTTTCAAGTATAGCATGAATCATTTGGAAGAAAGTAAGCAATTCTGCATCAGTAGGTTACTCAACAAAGTCAACTCTCGAAAAGTTGAGAAGTTCATTAAGGTCATCTTCAGATAACCTGATTAGGTCATTAGCTACTGTAAACTCAATGCCAAGATTAGCTCCGATGTTAGCAACACAAGAATTATATTGTACAAAATGAAGCATGTCAACATTTAGTTGCATAATAGTAGTTAAAGTTGTACTAACATGAGAATGATGACTGAGATATCGAACACAATAATAAAAAATTTCATGTTTAGCAAGATTGCAATCTAGGATTGATACAAAATTAGTTCACTCAATTACAAAACTATCACCCATTTTTAGAAAATGATTGTTAAATACTTCGAAATTAATTATACGAAATTTTATATCGACCGAACCACACAAAAAAGAAACAAACACTTACAAATTTAAACTTAATGGATCTAAACCAAATTCAAGTAACTTATACTACGTGAAATTTTCTACTCAAACACGAGATTGGATCAATTAAACAATTAACAATTAGGGTCCAAAATAAAGGCCTAATGTTCAAATGTCTCGAAAGTAGATCTCCCTAATTACTAGGTCAAAACTTATGAAACTACAGTCCAATGTAGAGTAATTAATGGGATTCAATAATCTATGATGAAGATAAAAAATGGCCATAGTTTCAGTACACAACAATGAATAGGATAATTTTCTTCTTCTACTCGACAATGGAGTTGTATGTAAGTGTGTATAACTGCTAGAAATCAACCATGATAGAGAAGATAAAAAAATCTAAGTAATTTCCTACTAATCGACAACGAAAATGCCTCTAATTGACCATTAAAAAAAAGAAAATTAATCTACTAATCGACACTCATTTTCTACTAATCGATAATAGAAAATTCAAAAAAAAATCATACTTACTGATTTCTAGAAATAAACTGCCGATTCTCAGATATTCTTGGTCGATTACGAGAAATTGAATAATGTAGAAAATGCCAATTTTTAAGTCTTAAAAAATTATTTATGCTGCTAAATTTTAATTCTTGTGAATTCCGTAGAATATGGAATTATTGGAAAATTCACTGAATTAATTTAACTCACAATTTTGGTCAGAAATTTATAAAGGTTATCATCTAATTGATAACATTATAACTCCACTAATTTAAATTGTGCTAATACTCATGATTTAATTTTTAACAACTAAATCACTTTCAAGTAATTTATGAATATTAACGCATTTAAATATTTATCAATTAGATACAAGCACACAAATTATTCGAGATACGAGAATTGAATATTGGAAAATAAATTTACAAGTCCTAAAAATATTGACAATCATTAACATATGAATTTTTGAAACAAATCACAGTTCTTGACTTCTAATTAGATCAATTAGAGAGATTTAATATCCCAAGTTTACTAACCAGTTTAGAGAAAGTGGATTCATCAAGCAGTTTTGTGAAGATGACTGTAATTTGATCCTTTGTGGGTAGAAAATGTAATTTTACAGTACCATTCATGACATGCTCTCTGATAAAGTCATACTTGATATCAATGTGCTTGGTTCTCGAGTGTTAACCGGGTTGTTGGAGATTTCTATGGAACTAGTATTGTCATAAAATTTAGGAATTTTTATCATCAACAGTCCGTAGTCACAGAGTTGGTTCCTCATCCACAAGATTTGAGAACAACAGCTTCCTATTCAGCTTCAGCAGTTGATGCGGATACTGAATGCTGCTTCTTGGTATGCGAGGACACCAATCGTCTTCCAAGAAACTGACAGCTTCCCTAAGTGCTTTTCCGATCAATCTTAAAACATGCAAAATATGAATTTGTATAGCCTACAACGTCAAAACTTGTACCTTTAGGGTACCAAAATACGAAGATTTGGTATTCCCTTAAAATACCTAAAAATCCATTTAACAACTCTAAAATGAGATTCTTTAGGGTCAACTTCAAACCTAGCACTTATGTATGTTACAAACATAATATCTGGCCCACTTGCTACATATAACAATGAGCCTATCATACCTCTATAGCGTGTGATGTCAACCTTCTTATCGGTTTTTTCCTGACAAGCTTAGTGGTTGTTGGCATTGGAGCTTTTATCGGAGTTGAATCTTTCATATTCTACTTCTTGAGAAGTTCTCTGATGTACTTGGATTGATAAATGAATATTCCATCTTTCCTTTGACTCACTTGTAATCCAAGAAAGTAATTCAACTCTCCCATCATGCTCATTTCATACTTAGTCTGCATTAACTTTGAAAATCTCTTGCAAAGATCATCATTAGTAGAACCAAATATAATATTTTCAATATATACTTGAACTAATCTCATATCAGTCTTATGCATTTTATGAAACATAATTTCATCTATAACACCTCTAGTAAATCCATTTTCAAGTAAGAATTTCGAGAGAATGTCATACAATGTCATTGGTGCTTGTTTGAGTCCATAAAGAGCTTTGAACAAAAAGTATACAAAGTCCATCATATTTGAATCTCCAAAAATTGGAAGATGTTTCACATACACTTCTTCTCTAACTCCCCATTCAGGAATGCACTCCTCACATCCATCTGATAAACTTTGAAGTCTGAATGTGCAGGAAATTCCAGAAACATCCTAATTGCCTCAAGCCTAGCTACTGGAGCATAGGTTTCATCATAATATATTCCCTCTTCTTGAGAGTAACCTCCAGCTACCAGTATGGCCTTGTTTCTCGTTATAATTTCATATTCATCTATTTTGTTTCTGAACACCCACTTAGTGTCAATCAGTGTTTTGCCTTTAGGTCGGGGTACTTGTTAGGACGATAACACGCGCTAATATTCACACAAGTATACGCGATCGTAAGTAATATAGAATTATTTCTAGTTTGTTCCCACAAAGACTGGTTTAGGTTAATTTCAATCAATGCACTTATGCAATAATGGTAAGGTTATTATTTAATGCTAAGACGAAAAACAAATTGAGGTTGTTTATAACTACGATTAAGTAAGAGATTATACTAAAGAACATTAACTAAGAGATTAAGAGGATTGTTTTACTGTATGACACAAACATGGGATTCTAACTTCATCACTACTTCATTCAATAGCCTTTTTGTTCATAACCTTAGCATGCAATACTGATGACACTAATCAGATAACACGAAACTAGTAAACGCCAACTTTCATTGTACGATTACCCTACTACCAGACATTCACAAATTAGATAGAAGCCGAATAGACACCAATTATATTGAGACCCTATATGGCTATAGAATTTGACAACATAATGGTTTAATGCGCAAGTTATCTATCTGATTACATAGGGCAAGTAAGATGGTTAAAATTACCTACGAATCATGCATAACAATACATGAACCTATGCTAGCATGGCAAGTTCTAAACCTCTAACTTCACTTTCGCTTCATTAGAGATTAACACACTATCTTATAAGTTCGCGACGCTCATAAGATGAATAAGCACAACCAATACTAGGTTATCATACAATCACCACACACTAAGGCATCGAAATAATTAACTAAAGAAATCCATAAGTAAATCCGCTAGAACCACACAATAACGATTAGCCCATAATCGGACTCATCATCAACATGGGTTTCAATGAAACATGGTATAATAAACGTAGTCTTTATACTGAATAAATAATAAAACCAAGTACGTTCACTAGAGTATAAGTTCACAAATAAGAAAACTAGCATCCAAGATTACAACTTAAAACAAAGAATCATAAGAATAAACTAGATCCTCTTCGCCTTGGTTAAATTATGCTATACAGTCTTCTTACGTCTTCTCCTTAAGCTCTGGTACGTCTTGTTATGAAAAAGGATCATAAGTTTTTATTATATATGCTGTAAAATCAATCAGGGCTTCAGACTCTCAGAATCCAAGTAGAAACAGAATTCTGTCATCCCGACTTGGCTCAGGCGCGTGCTTCACCAGCGCGGGCGCACTGCAGATCTGCATCTCGGTGCGGGCGCGCGCTACTACAACGCAGGCGCACTAACCTTTTGGAAAAAAATATTGATTTTCATTTTCTTGAATGGTTTGAGTTGGCGATCTATGAGCAAACTCCCGAGATATCTTCCTAACACCAATTTAGAACCAAAGTAATGCTAAATCTCTTGATTCTTTTATTTATGCCTGAAATGCAAAACACTACAAAAACATAATAAGTGGACATAAATTCCACTTAACACACCCCCAAACTTGCACCGATGCTTGTCCCCAAGCATAAACAGACTCAAAGAACAAGAAATGAAAATGCGTGAATGTAAAATATATGAATGCAACGATCCCCTCATATTAACTTAAACCAACCGATGAGCGACATCTCAATAAATGTAGTTATTTGCCTAAAGATCAGTCAAACCCCATAAATCAACTCACAAGCTAGAAACGTGCGTGTGTGCAACTGCTTACAAATATACTATCACAACTAGATCAACAATCATGACTCACTACTCACCAAGGCAATCACAAGGTTATAAATAGAATAAAAGCTAAACTCAAAATGACTTATAACACTTCAATTCTTATATCGGAGTTATACATGGATTCATGTTTTTATTTCTAACACATAAACAAGACAAATATGCTTATTTGACCGTGCAATGAGTGAGGTCCATAAAAGACTTATACAATAATACCCATGTAACGAGCGTTAGGTTAGTGCATCCCAGACTATAAAAGCCTTTGGTCACTAGGCACAAAGTCCCCTAAGAACTTAATAACTTGAGTACTAGAGAGCCCACTCGTGATCAATTATGCATAACATATTTTTTTTTCTTTGTTTTTTCTTTTTTTTCATGATTTCTGAACGAGTGTGTTTCGCTCCATCTCGTTCATCCCTAGACTACTCATATAAAATGAGTCGGCTACTAGCTACTTGACACCTAGCCATAACAACTAGCAATAAAATCCAATGTTTTTCTCTAAATTTTAAATATCCATGTTATTTTATCATTAAGAGAATATCCTAAATTCTAAACATAAACAAGTAATTAAACCTCGAAAAACAAATAAACCTTGATTATGATCTAGCCCTTAAGCAATCTATAAGACTTAATTAAATTACAATTGCCTCTAGCATGCAAATCAACTCGATAGGACTTAACATCACTAAACACGACATCACTACACTAGCATCAATATCGAAAATTAATCGGAAAAGCAAACTTAAGGGATCATGTTATAATGCAAATGCATGAACTATATGCAACAAACTATCATACAAAATAAAAAAACTACTACATGGCAAATATGCAACTATATGAACTAAACTAGCATGAAGACACAAACTATATGCGACTCACACATAACATATAATCCTTAACTACTACCCCCAAAATTAAAATATTCATTGTCCTCAGTGAAGGTAATAACAAGGAATCAGGCATACCTACTCAGAATCAGGGTCATCACTCTCAACGGGTGGTGTGTCAAGAGTGTCTGGAGGCGGGTACATAGCGTCCTCACCGAATATTGGCCACTAGATATCAACTTTTGTGGCTCTGAATGTAGTCCCTAACGCCTTGGTAAGGTCCTGTGCAAATTGACTATGGATGTCATGCATCGCATCCATCCTCCTCATCAAGCACCTATAATGCGCTAATCTCATACCAACACTGCCCTGTGCTTCCTGTTGCTGGTGCTGCAAACCCGAAGGACTGGCCTCCTCACCTAACTGAGGTCTCCAATCTGCTCTACGGGGCTGCGAAGAAGCATCATCATACGTCTGATCAGCTGGCCTTCCACCTGGCAGATGGTCATAAAAATAACCAAGCCCCTTAGGATCGGGCTTCCTACCGTACCACTCCTGCATACTCAACATCGTCGAACTATCAATCGGAGCACTCTGGAAGCTGTAGTTGCTTGTGTTCGGGCCAATGATGGCCAACCGCCATACACAACTCCGTCACAATGGACGTATATGGTAGAGAACCCGTAGTACTCTCTCGCAAGAACCTCATAATACTCTGATGAATCACCATCCCGAGATCCACATAGTCTCCCTGAAGAATCCCCCACAACAATTGTGCACGCTCCATAGTAACATCAAGCACGTGAGAAGATGGCATTATGTTGGAACAAATAAAAGAATTCTATGCACGGGAAAACCTGTTCATGCACGAGGCAGGGAAAGTGGCATATTCGTTCATGCCCTTCTTAAACTTCCAGTAAGTCTCAGGCACATACAGGGTAGTAACGATCAAATCCAAGTTAAAATCATCCCTTGTCTTCCCATTCCAATTCTCCTGCTCTGTCCTCCTCTCGGGGGCTGCTCAATCACCCTCCGAATTGCCTCCGCACCATAGTCCACCGTCATTCCCCTCACCATAGTGAAACCGTTCTTCCCTGCCTTTGCATTCACGTAGAACTCATGAACCACACTCATAGGTACCGCAGCGGGTGCCTCACAAAAACCTAACCACCCTATCTCCATAATCATCTCCAACATCTTACCATCCCTCCCCGATGGCAGAATTCCTCGCTCCTTGGATATAGGCTTCGAAAGCAGCCTCGTATACTCCGCCTTAGCCTCTGGAGTTGAAGACTTGGGCCTCAAACCACCCACACTCGAAGAATCAATGGTGTTGCTGCTAATTTGGGTTCGTTGTCTTTTGGGTGCCATTGAGATTGAATATGAGAGAATAAGAGATGTGTATAAAAGAGATTTGTGTTTGAGAATTTGAGAAGTGATGGAAAAGTTTGTGTACAAGTGTATGTATATATAGGAGATTAGGAATAGAATTAGTTATGGAAAAGAAGTGGGATTAATGGGAGTAATGGGGGTAATGGAATTGATTTGGAATAGAAATTATGGGAAGTGGAGGAGGGAAATTCGGGTAGAAATTGATTTTGTATTGAAGTCCCTGAAATTATGTTATTTCCTTCTTCTTTTTTTCGACTACAAGCACTCAGCGCGGCCACCCCGCCTGGCAGCGCGAACGTGTCGTGCTTCTGGAATTTCAGCACGGCCGCCCAACACTTAGCGTTGGGCACGCGTAGTTACTGACTTTTCAGCACGGCCGCCCCCATCTCATCACGGGCGCGCCATGCTTCTGTTGTTGAACTTGAATTTTTTTCTTTTTTCTGATTTTTTTGTGTTTGTCTCCTTGTTTTCTTCTTCCTCTATCTACTAATGTACAACAAACTTGGGTTGCCTCCCAAGAAGTGCTTGGTTTACGTCATTAGCTTGAAGTAGAAACTCGAGATCAAGTAGACAATAAAATGACACTAACCACCTCACGGTTTTCCGTATCCCCATAGTAATGCTTCTACCTCTGTCCATTCACATTGAATGCTTGTCCTTGATCATTCTTAATAATCTTCATGGCTCCATGTGGAAACGGCCCTGACCACCTCGACTTCAATTTTCCAGGAAAAAGACGGAGACGAGAGTTGAACAAAAGAACTTGTTGCCCTGGCACAAATGATTTGAGCACTAGCCCCCTATCATGCCACCTCTTGACTTTCTCCTTGTATATTTTGTTATTCTCATACGCTTGAAGTCGAAACTCGTCGAGTTCATTTATTTGAAGCATTCTTTTCTTTCCAGCTGCATCCATATCTAGGTTCAACTTCTTCAAAGCCCAATACGCTTTATGCTCTAGCTCCACAGGAAAATGACATCCCTTACAATAAACCAACTGAAATGGTGATATGGCAAGTGGAGTCTTGTATGCTGTTCTATAGGCCCAAACAGCTTCATCAAGCTTCAAAGACCGACCCTTCCTTGATGGACACACAACTTTCTCTAAAATTCGCTTTATCTCTCTATTAGACACCTCAGCTTGACCATTAGTCTGAGGATGGTAGGCTGTAGCAATGCGATGATTTAAATTATACCTTTGCATCATGGCAGTGAACTTGCGATTGCAGAAATGCAATCCCTCGTCACTGATTATGACTCTTGGAGTCCCAAACCTTGTGAATATCTTCTTATGAAGAAAATTAAGCATTACCTTTGCATTAATTGTCAGAAAAGCCTTAACTTCAACCTATTTCGAGACATAATCAACTGCCAATAAAATATAATGATTATTGCAAGATGAGACAAATGGCCCCATGAAGTCAATTCGCCAAACATCGAAGACCTCAACCTCGAGAAGCACACTAAGAGGCATCTCATCCCTCTTAGACATAGTACCCACACGCTGGCATCGATCACACTTCAAAATAAATTTATGTGCATCCTTAAACAAAGTAGGCCAGAAGATACCCGCTTGAAAGATACGAGCTGCTGTCTTTTCTCCATCATAGTGACCTCCATATACAGTCGAATGGCAATCTCGCAAGATCCCCCCCCCCCATTTTGCTGTACGGAATACATCTCCTGATGATTTGGTCAGCTCATTGCCTAAACAGATATGGCTCATCCCACATGTACCACTTCACCCCATGAAAAAACTTCTTCCTTTAAGAATAAGACAAGTATGGAGGCATAATATTACTCACAAGGTAGTTCACAATGTTTGCAAACCACGGTTCTTCTTCTTGCACCCCAAATAATTGCTCATCGGGAAAAGACTCATTTATCAATGTCTTATCCTGTGAAGTTACACTTGGATCTTCTAAACGCGAGGGATGATCAATGATTTGATTCTCAATACCCTTTCTGTCCTTGATCTCTAAATCAAATTCCTGAAGTAAAAGAACCCATCGAATCAATCTAGGCTTCGAGTCCTTCTTCGAGACGAGATAGCGAATAGCAGCGTGATCAGTGAAAACTGTCTCCTTCGTTCCAAGCAAATAAGATCGAAACTTCTCAAAACCATAGACAATAGCCAATAGCTCTTTCTCAGTAGTAGTATAGTTCAGTTGAGAACCATTGAGGGTCTTACTAGCATAGTAGAGCACATGAAATATGTTGTTCTTTCTCTATCCAAGAACTGCTCCAACTGCATAGTCGCTTGCATCGCACATCATCTTAAAAGGTTCATCCCAATTAGGTGCAGTTATGACAGGTGCCGTGATTAAATTCTTTTTTAAGATCTCGAAAGCAGCAAGGAACTCATCATCAAACTTGAAAGGGGCATCTTTTTCTAGAAGATTGCACAAGGGTTTAGAGATTTTAGAGAAGTCCTTGATGAATCTCCGATAGAAACCGGCATGACCAAGAAAACTACGAACTCCCTTAACAGAAATTGGTGGAGGAAGGTTTTCGATAACCCCCACCTTGGTTTTGTCCACCTCAAGACCTTTAATAGAGAACTTTTGCCCAAGAATAATTCAATGTCGCACCATAAAATGACATTTTTCCCAGTTTAGAACCAGATTGGTCTCAACACACCTTTTAAGAATGACGTCAAGGTTTTGCAAGCATTCATCAAAAGAATCACCAAACACAGAGAAATCGTCCATGAACACATGCACATTTTGACCAATCATGTCAAAGAAGATAGCCATCGTGAATCTTTGAAATGTGGCAGGTGCACCATACAACCCAAAAGAAACTCTTCTGAAGGCAAAAGTACCAAACGGACAAGTGAAGGTAGTTTTTTCCTGATCTTCTAGAGCAATGAAAATCTGATTATAACCCGAATAGCCATCCAGAAGACATTAGTACTTATGCCCAGCCAATCTGTCAAGCATCTGATCAATAAAAGGAAGAGGGAAGTGATCCTTCCTTGTGGCCTTGTTCAGCTTCCTCTAATCCATGCAAACTCTCCACCCCGTGACTGTTCGAGCAGGAATGGGCCCATTCTTCTCATTAGAAACAACTGTGATGCCTCCTTTCTTTGGTACACACTGAACTGGACTCACCCAAGAACTGTCAGAAATGGGATAGATGATCCCTGCAAATAGCCATTTGAGGATTTCTTTCTTCATAACTTCTTTCATGATCGGATTAAGCCTTCTTTGTTGCTCAACAATAGGCTTGCTACCTTCCTCTAGCAAAATTTTATGCATGCAATAAGAAGGGATGATTCCCTTAATATCTGTTATAGTCCATCCAATTGCCGACTTGAACTCTCTCAGAATTCTTAATAGTTTTTCCTCATCACTACCTGAAAGGTCAGATGCAATAATAACAGGCAAAGTAAACGCATCACCTAAAAAAGCATACCTTAAGTGTTCAGGAAATGGTTTAAGCTCAAGTGTAGGAGCTTTCTCTATAGATGGCTTGAGGCTCTTTGGAGATTTGTTTAGCTCCTCCATTCCAAGAGATTAAAAAGGCATATCCAGCCTTCACTTCTAGGGAGAACCATTCAGATACTACAACTGTTCATCACGTTCATCATCTTCACTATCTGAATTCCCCAACAAGGCCTTCTCTAAGGCATCAGAACTTAGAAATTGATCGAGTACTGAAGTAACCATAAAATCGACAAACTCCACTTTTAAGCACTCCTCGTTCTCAGTCGGGAATTTCATGGCATTAAAAATATTGAACGTCACATACTGATCCAGCACTCGCATCGTAAGATCACCCATATACACATCAAACAAGGTTAGGCGAGTAGCCAAGAATGGTCTTCCCAAGATTATGGAAATCTTCTTATCCTCCTCGAAATCAAGAATTACAAAATCAGCAGGAAAGATGAGTTTATTCACCTTGACCAAGACATCCTCCACATTGCCTCATGGATATGTAATAGACCGATTGGCCAACTGCAAGGTCATATAAGTAGGCTTTGGATCAGGTAAGTCCAATTTCTTGAAGATTGATAAGGGCATCAGATTGATGCTAGCTCCCAAGTCACATAAACATTTGTCTAATGACACTTTTCCAATATTGCAAGGAATAGTGAAGCTTCCAGGATCTTTAAGCTTCAGAGGTAACTTCTGCTGCAGCATAGCACTGCATTCTTCCATAAGAGCAACTGTCTCTAAGTCATCAAGCTTCACTTTCCGAGAGACAATACCTTTCATAAACTTTGCATAACTAGGCATCTGTTCAAGAGCTTCAGCGAAAGGTATGTTGATATGAAGTTTGTTGAACACCTCCAGAAACTTCTCAAACTGCATATCCAGCTTTTTCTTCTACAGCCTCTTAGGAAAAGGAGGTGGGGGATAAATCTGTTTCTCCCCTGTATTACCCTTAGGAGGAGTGTGTTCCACAGTAGTCTTCCTTCCTTCCACTTATGCTTTCTTCTGCACTTCTTCTTCACCCACAGCTTCTTCTTCAGAAACCTGAGAGTGTTCGGGATTTGCAACCTTCCCAGACCTCAATGTAATTGCCTTAACTTGCTCCTTAGCTTCCCTCTTTCCTGGTACTTCAGTGTCACTAGGGAATGTACCCGGTTGACGATTTAACAAGGCATTGGAAATTTTCCGAATTTGATTTTTCAAGGTCTTGATAGAAACCGCTTGGCTCTTGCACATGAGCCTCACCTCCTCCGATTCAGATTTTTTATTACATTGTTGCAGCTGGAGTTGTTGTCTTGGTGCATATTGCAGTTGCTGAAAACCAATAGGGTTGTATTACTTTGCTGCATACTGCTGATAAGGTTGCTGAACCGCATTCTGAGTATTGCTCCATGTGAAGTTAGGATGATTGCAGTTATTGGGATGATAGGTGTCGGGAACAGGCTGTTGCGATCTCTGAAAGTTGCTCACGAACTGAACTGATTCAGTAGAAATAGCACACTGATTAGTCTCGTTCACACCATCACAAAGCTCACAGACACTAGTGATCTGATTAACTCCATAATTAGCCAAAGAATCCACCTTCATCGTCAAAGCCTTAAGCTGAGCAGCTATAGCAATAGCTGCATCCACTTCCAGAATTCCTGATACCTTTCCCTGAGGTAGTCTTTGAGTAGGATTATAGTACTCATTAGCAACCATCAGTTCAATCAATTCATAAGATTCATTGTAGCTTTTAGCCTCCAAGGCTCCTCCTGATGCTACATCAAGCATGGGTCTAGAAGTAGCACCCAATCCATTATAAAAGCAGTTAATGATTATCCAGTCAGGAATCCCATGGTGAGGACACTTTCTAAGCATCTCCTTGTAGCGATCCCATGCCTCACATAATGATTCTCCAGATTGCTGAGCAAATTGAGTAAGTGCATTTCTGATTGCAACAGTTTTCACTATAGGAAAGAATTTAGTTAGGAACTTTTGAGCAAGATCCTCCCATTTGGTGATAGACCCTGGTGGTAGAGTATGTAACCAACACTTAGCTTTATCCCGTTGAAAGAATGGGAAAAGCCTCAACTTAATAGCATCTTTGGAAACTTCATTGAACTTGAAGGTGTCACAAATCTCGATGAAATCTCTGATGTGCATGTTGGGGTCTTCTGTCAGAGAACCCTCAAACTGAACTGAGTTCTATATCATCTAAATCGTGCTCAACTTGATCTCAAAGGTGTTAGCCAAGATGGCTGGTCAGACAATGCTAGACTAAATATTATTAATCTTCGGTTGAGAGTAATCCATCAAAGCCTTCAGATTTGCTTCTGGTTTTCCCATTGCAATAAGAGCTTATTCTTCAACTTTCTCCTCGACAATAACTTCCTCAAAAACTTCCTTAGCTACCAAAACTTCTTCCTCAGCTTGATCCAGAGTTCTTTTATGAGACCAAGAACGCGTATTCATATACGCTCTCTAGAGTACCTGAAACACGACAAGGAAATAACTAAGTAACAATGTCCGAGTCAATGAACTTTAACGACCATTGATGACAAACACATAAACTAAAAATTAACACCTAGTCCCCGACAACGGTGCTAAGAACTTGTTATGACGATAACACGCGCTAATATTCACGCAAGTATACGCGATCACAACTAATATAGAATTATTTCTAGTTCATTACCACATAGACTGGTTTAGGTTAATTTCAATCAATGCACTTATGCAAAAATGGTATGGTTATTATTCAATGCTAAGACGGATAACAAATTGAGGTTGTTTATAACTACGATTAACTAAAAGATTATACTAAAGAACATTAACTAAGATATTAAGAGGATTGTTTTACTATATGACATAGACATGGGATTCTAACTTTATTACTACATCATTCAATAGCCTTTTTGTTCTTAACCTTAGCATGCAATGGTGATGACACTAATCAGATAACACGAACCTAGTAAATGCCAACTTTCGTTGTACGATTACCCTACTACCAGACATCCATAAATTAGATAAAAGCTGAATAGACACCGATTATATTGAGACCCTATATATCTATAGAATTTGACAACATAATGGTTTAATGCACAATTTATCTATCATGATTAAATAGGGTAATTCATTTGGTTAAAATTACCTACGAATCATGCACAACAATACATAAACCTATGATAGCATGGCAAGTTCTAAACCTCTAAATTCACTTTCGCTTCATTAGAGATTAACACGCTATCTTATAAGTTCGTGATGCTCATAAGACGAATAAGCACAACAATACTAGGTTATCATACAATCACCAAACAGTAAGGCATCGAAACAATTAACTAAAGAAATCCATAAGTAAATCCGCTAGAACCCCACGATAACGATTAGCCCATAATTGGACTCATCACCAGCGTGGGTTCCAATAAAAGCATGGTATAATAAACGTAGTCTTTATACTGAATAAATAATAAAACCAAGTACGTTACACAAGAGTATACATTCACAAATAAGAAAACTAGCATCCAAGATTACAACTTAAAATAAAGAATCACAAGAATAACTAGATCCTCTTCGCCTTGGTTGAATTGTGCTATACGACCTTCTTACGCCTTCTCCTTAAGCTCTGGTATGTCTTGTTATGAAAAAGAATCATAAGTTTTTATTATATATAAGTTGTAGAATCAACCAGGGCTTCAAACTCTCAAAATCCAAGTAGAAATAGAATTCTATCATCCCGACTTGGTGCGGGCGCGCGCTTCACCAGCGGGGGCACGCTACAAATCTGCATCTCGGCGCGGGCGAACGCTACTACAGCGCGGGCATGTTGACCTTCGTGAAAAAATACTGATTGTTATTTTCTTCCATGGTTTAAGATGGTGATCTACGAGCAAACTTCCGAGACATCTTCCTAACACCAATTTAGCACCAAAGCAATGCTCAATCTCTTGATTCTTTTATTTATGCCTGAAATGCAAAATACTACAAAAACATATAAAAAAACACAAATAACTTGAGTACAAAAACATCAATTCAAGCATTTATAGGACATAATAAGTGGACATAATTGCCACTTAATAATATCAACTTCTAAACTTTCCGCCTTTCAAAATGATTGATTTCTTCTTGCATAGCAATAACCCAATTTATATCTTCAAGTGCCTCATCCACTTTCTTGGGCTCTTTTTCTGAAAGAAACCTTGAGAAATGATAATCATTTTGTGTGATACATATAGTTCTCACTCTTGTGTCAGGATCACCAATGATCAATTTAAAAGGATGGTCTCTGTTCCAAACCCTCTATCTTGATAGATAAGATCTTAATATTTCCTCTTGTTCATCATTATATTGAGTGTCAACGGTAGATCCTCTTCCTGCTCCCCCGGAGTTGGTGCCTCCATGGCTTGATGATTTCGTTCTTTGATTAGTGTTGTATTAGGGCTTTCCGTCTTATCTGCATTATTATCACTATCACCATTTGAACCAGGATCATTGTTTCCATTGATAGTGGGAATAACAGGAGCAACCTTAGGTTCGTCTTCATATAAAGGATCATCTAAAATATTTTAAAATTCCATAGATTCAGAATCCTTTTCTCTCATTAGGCTTGCTAGTTTGGTATCGTCGAATGTTACATAAAGGCTTTCAATCACCTTCTGATCAGCAATCACATAGACCCTCTATGCTTTAGATTCCAGAGAATATCCAAGAAATATGCGTTATTCTGCTTTAGCATTAAACTTTCCGAGATGCTCATTTCCTTCCTTAATCACAAAACATTTAGCTCCAAACAAATGAAAATCTTTCAGTGTTGGTCTGTTGTCATTCATGATCTTATAAGGAGTCTTTTCATTATCTTTATTAATCAGGGTATGATTCTAAGTGTAACAAGCTGTGTTTACCGCTTCAGCCCAAAAGTAGGTATGAAGTCTTTATTCACTTATCAAAGTCCTTGTTGCTTCAACCAAGGTATGATTCTTCCTTTCTACTACTCCAATTTGTTGGGGAGTTCTTGGTGCTGAATACTGTCTCGAAATACCTTTCTTAGTACATAATTCATTAAGAAAATCATTTTTTAATTCAGTTCCATTATTTGATATGATCTTCCTAATAGGTAACTTCGCTTCCATCTCAATCTTCTTTATGTGATCAACAATCATCTCCGATGCTTCATCCTTTGATTGTAAGGACAACACCCATGTGTACTTAGAGTATGTTGCCCAATAAAATAATTATTTAAGGGAGGTTGGATACAATTACTAAACAAATCGGTGTATTACAGAAGTAAAGTAAGCACAGATGAATTAAATAATAGTGTATATTGATCTTTTTATAAACTATTACAAAACTCTCTCAAGAACAATATTCTTAAGAGCTGCTAGGTTATAAAATACTCGAGTTGTGTACCAAACATAAAGCATTAACCTATTGTTCGTTTATATACTGCACAACTACAATCAATCTCTATCAATTATAAGATTTTTTATAGTATGACTCTACTACTTTCTATACATATCGAAATCAACTATGATCCTATGAATCAGCACCTTCTGATTTACCTTGTAGCTTTGACTTGTCATTCAAGTCATTCTCAACGGATAAGGTATTTGCTTAAGAGATCAATCAATGATAATGAAAGAATAATAATAAAGGATACTTGCATAATTAAGATTCATTGCAGCGAAATATAAAATATTTAACTATTCTGAATTTAAATTAGGGAAAAAATACCTGCCTCAAGGGATCAAACCTCTGATATTTAATCATCTACCATATAATTTGGCTCTGGTATAACTGTATTTCCATCAATAGGCTATCTGACTTTTCCTTGTCAATCACCATTCTATATTTATCTCATCTCTGTATCTATCCGTCTCATGTATCACTTATAACCAAGCTTTACTTTTAATCTCTATGTCTAGCCTTGAACGCCTCAAACTATGTGTATCTATTATAAATGATACTATTTTCATTAACTGACAATATTACATGTCTAATTTATATGTCTATCCTTATTGTCTACCCACCCAATGTTAATAGATAGGGCTCATATTAAACTATATAAAATTTAAAAGACATGTGACACATAATTCATATAGCATGTAAACATATAATTCACATATCACATAATCTATATAACAAATAACTCAATTCGTCAAAACATTTGACTCGATATGTTTAAAATTAAAATTGAGTCGAAATACGACTTTTTGATAGATAAGCGACTCAGAAACATTTACAAAATCAAGCAACCTTTCAAACGAAAGAATTTATGTCTCAAAATTATTTATAATGGAAGCAAAATATTTTTCTAAGTTTAGATGCGTTCGTTTTGTATTAAACGGATGAACGGTGTGATATCCTGTATTTTTCAGAATTATTATTATTCTTCTTTGAACATGTTTATGTGCTTTTCTGATTTGAAAGGAATACAATTGTGGATATTTTATTCATGCATAATGAGTTTCTGTCATTAAATGGCTTAATGTGTTAATTGGTAATTGGTGTCGATCCCTTTCGTATTATGAAAGTATTTAAATACTTTTACTATTTCAAAATTTTATCTGAATGCCGATCGTTTTAGCGATATCGGTAAATTGAGTGTATTTTTCAGTCTTGGGGATCGAGTGGATATTTTGCTCACCTCAGTATTTTATCTATGTCACAAATGTTGGTATTTTATCCATGTTCACCCGTGCATAGGGTGAGGTTTGAAAATATTTGAAAATAATATTATACAACTATTTTGTTACATGTTAAATTAAGTCTTATGTGTTTAATATTATTTAAAAATGTTTCTTGCCATGATATAACACGTAACAGACTTGTATGTGGTCCTAGAAGGATCAGAGTATTTTTCGGATACCCGTTATGTGTTTATAATGCATTCATATGAAATTATAAGCAATTTGGACACGTGTTTATTAGAATTTTTATCGAGGTACTTGTATTATCTCGTTTTGCATGCGGTTGCATACGTTATATGTGTTTTCAGGGTTTCTTGTTAATTTAGGAAATGTTTCGGTTTCTCAAAAATAAACGGATCGGGACCCTACCAGGACGTCAAAGACTATAAAATTCATATTTTCATTTTTATAAAATCATGCATATTTTAAAGATCGATTATTTTTGCATTTTTTAATCATTCATAATTTTTGGAGAATTTCGACATTAATATTGTCTTTACTTAAAAATATTATTTTATAATTATTCTCAATAATTATTATTTTTGTGCCTAATTATTTTAATTAAGGTTTCAAAACACCCTTAACTTATTTTAGGGCAATAATTTTTCTGTAATTATAAATAGCTGAATTTATTTATTTTATTTCATAATTATCTTGAAAATTATAAAAAAATCAGAAAACATCCCAAAATTCTAGAAAATTCTTTGTATTGTTCTTGAGAATCAAATCCAAATTTGGAGATGACTGGGAGCTCATAAATTGATGTATTAGTAACCAAGTTGAAGCCCTCGATCTCCTCTTTCATAATCATCAAAATCATTATTGGATTGGTAATTTGTAAATTTAATTTTTAGGGATTACGTTCAAAATTGGGGCTTTTGATTTCTGAGAGTTTTTGGTTTTTTTAATGACATAATTAGCTTCTACATGATCAGTAGAATCGATTGATACCAATTTTATTGATGTTGTAGTTCGGGTTTGTTAAAGTCGAGTTTTCGGTTTTGTTAATTTTTATATTTTGATTTTCTAGATTATGTAAATATCGATTATTTTTTTTATGAGGTAATTAGATTGTATGTTTCTCAAGTTTCGATTTGAGATATTATTCGTTGCATTTCATTAATAATTGTACGAAGTCACTATTTCGCCGGACTTGGAGCTCAAGTCGCTGATTTTAATGGTTTTGACCGGATTTTTGGTTCGTTCTTCGCCAAGAATAAAAGGCATGTACTTGTTTCTTCTTGTTTTCGATTTATCTGAGTTGCTGAAAAGTGATTGAGTCGATTAGGATTGAAAAGTGGAGTGAGTCGGGCCGTTTCGGCCTTGTCGGGGTGCTGGAAAAATGCCGCTGTTGGCCGAAAGTGGAGTGATTTTTATTTATTTTTTAAAAATATCTTATAAACAGAATTAGAAAGTAGAAGACCAAAGGTTCAAGAGTTGTAATGATTGGTCATCTGTTATACAAGACATAAGGGTTGGTATGTTAAGCAATCTCATATCAAGAATCAGTATGTGGTGGATATGTATCTGTGGAGTAGTATCTTATAGGTGTGGTTCGTATCCAAGAATTTAAAAATCAGTGATTACAAGAAATTAGGCTTGCGCCTCAAGATCAATAAGAATCCGCGTTTAGGGTTAAGTACTTCAAATTAACTGCAATATAGAACAAGAACCATTAGGAATACTTGCAATTATATTACAAGGAAGAGCAGAAACACTTGCCTTATCAATTCGCTTTTATTCTACTTGCACTCGTCAATTGGTTCCCACTCACTGACTACTTGCTTTCCCTTTCTACGTCTCACTTCCAATGTTAATCATTACATGTATTGTTAGGTCACACATACTGTAGAAGGGCGTTGAATACATTGTTTAGCACAATCAAATCGAATATAAAAACTTAAGTAATAGAAAACAGATTGTATTCAGCACAATAAACTCTGTTACAATATGGAACTGTCCTCTCTCAGTGATGAACAAATTATCACGAGAGCTGCTAGAGTTACAAAGAATAATAACTTCGATAATCGTAACACTTATAGTGTAAACTCTATGACTGTGTTTATATACTACACAGTTACAAGATAATCTTCTAATTGATATGGAATATAATTCTGCTTCCTAAAATATATCAACTAGTTATCTTTTCTTCCAAGTATTCTATTCTTCATAGAATCCTTCTTCATGCACAATTCTTTCTGTCTTAGTGTCGATCTTCTTTCCTTTCAATCAGCCGCCTGCCTTATCTGAAAGTCATCTTAAGTCTTGATATTATCTCCTGATAAATATCTTCTGAACCTTAAGTTCTGATAACTTAAGTTCTAATATCTTAAGTTCTGTCTTCAGTATAAGTGCTGATTTCCAGTTAAGTACTGATTTGTCCGGTTATGTAAGATCTGAAAACTAAACACAAATCATATTACACATGACATTATCAAATATATCTAACAATCTCCCCCAACTTGTAAATTAGCATAATATACAAGTTCAACAGATATTTGATGATGTCAAAAAAATTAAGTACAAATGCATGAGAATTTGATTAGATAACGACAACTTACAGTCATTTCAACTTTACCATCTTTAACTTTTGATAACCGCTTCAGTCTATATAAACTTCAGAATTTAAGTAGTTGTAGATCTTTGACTTGGCTTCAACTTTCAATTTCTTCTGATCTCTTTGATATCAGGAGTTGTCCTGAGATAGTTCTTCAACAAACATCTCTCTGCATATTCAAGTTCATTGACCATCCTCCTTTTAGCATTTATCAATTCAGCTGTATCTTCTCCAGTTTGAAAAATAGCTGCTCTGAGATCATTTATCTTAGCTTTTCTTATCTCCTGATCTAGTCTAATCAGATATGCCTTGTCAGAATCTAGATTGAATACCACAGCCTTATAACCCAGAAAAGTAGTTATAATCCTAGCAAAGTTAGGCTTCATATAGACAATATAACCCTTGTGATCTCTGTACTTGGGACAGTATGTGTTGTCAAACTTTACAGAATAAAGCTTCTTCTGTCTTTGAATTTGAGATTTTAAATATCCTGCAGCACTATCTGTTAATCTGTCTTTCACTTGAAGTAGGAATAGAACATGTTCCAGTTCTTCAAAATACTTCAGTGGTATAGTATTTTTCTTAATCTGGTATACCCTTCCATCTGTCATAAAATATAACAAGATATGTTCTTTAAAGAAGGTATGGCAAACCATTTGTACAGATTCAAGTCGATTCAATCTTTCAGGAGTTGCTCCAACACCTGGTTCACTTAAGGAAGTTGGATCATTGGTAGTGTTATGTACTCTTCTTTCATCAGAACTACCCAACCCAGATTTATCTCTTGGTTCCTTTCCTGTAGCAACTCTTTCTTCAAAACCACTTGTTGCAGTCTTCAAAGATTAGCTTTGGTGAATCCTGGTATGAGTATCTTTGAAAGTTTAACATGAGCAATGTCATAGGTTTCCTTTTCCTTATCTTCTGATATCAAGCCAACTTGAGCTATGTCAGAGGTTGCTTGCTTCACTGTCATATCAGAACTTACTAAATCTTGACTCTGAACAACATGAGCCATGTCAGAGGTTGCATAAAAAATTTTCTTATGCATCAGAGTAAGATTAGTATCTACTTCATCATCAATTATTTCATAATCCATGAGTGGCATATAAACCTTAATAGGTTCATCAACCTTTTCTTTGCCCTTGGACCTTGGATCAATTTCCATTTGTGATTTGGCATTGGTTGCCTCAGAACTTGTTCTTTCCTTTATCACAATACCATTACGCTTTGGAAATTTCTTTTCAACAACAGAAGCTTCATATTTTGTCTTGACACCTTCTGCTTTGAGTCTAGCTTCTTTTTTCTTTAGACTCTCAAAGTCTATTCCTGGATTTTCTTTAAGAAATAACTGCTTTGAAATTTCTTCATCAAGTTCTAGATATCCACCAGAACTTATCCTTTTACCAGTATCAGAACTTATTCTTCTCCCAGTATCAGAACTTGTTCCTTGACTTGTAATTCTAGCTTTACTTGATGAAAGTCCTTTGCCTTGACCTTGACCTCTACCCTTATTAGAGTTTCCTCGGTCATCATTTCCACCATCCAGACCTCTACCCTTATTAGAGTTTCCCTGGTCATCATTTCCATCATCCTTTCCTTTCAGTGTCTGAATAGATTTGTATTTGGACTTAATCACTTTCTCCCCCTTTTTGGCATCAGCAGGTAATAGAAGAAAGACAAGAAATTCCACTGAGGATTGGATCTCATTGAGTTGACTTTGGTGAGAAGCTTGATTCATCAGAATTTCTTAAATTTGAGCGTGTTGCTTCGCCGGAGTTTTCTCAATGTAGGCAATTCTGTCAAAGGCTGGCTTGAAAAATCTGTTATTTTCAAGTTTCACATTCATATCTTGCTGGATCAGAGCTTCCTGAATTTTGTTCACCTTGTCATGAGTTATTGAATGTTGACCTTGAAGGTGCCTTGTACTCAACGCAGTAACTCTCAGTTGTGCCTTGAAATCATCATTTATCAGCATTTCATCAGCTTTTGCAAGATGCTCAGCAATAATCTTTTCAGAAGGAACAAAACTAACTGAGTTCCATTCTTTAGTCCACTCCTTTCCTCTAGGAGTTTCACTCCAAGGTACTGGTGCTTCCCTTGTAACAAACTTTTCGACTAAATCAGCTTTATAAACAGTTTGTTGAGGTGCATGTCTTGATGGACCAGCTGCATCAGCATCTAAATTACCAGCAGCTTCACCAGTAGTTTCTTCATTATCAACATCAGAACTTGTAGATCCTACAGTATCAGCATCCTCTGATAAAATAGCAGTATATGAGGCTAAAGAGGTTTCAACATTTTCCTCTAAATTCTGACTGCAGCCAGGTTCCGATCAACATTCAAAAGTGATGTTGTTGGTGGAGTGAGTTGAATTGGGGGAGCTTCCAAGTACAAAACCTCAGGCATAATCAGGTTATGAATATCAATTTCAGCACTTGTACCTGGTTCTTCAGTATGTACAAGATCAACTATAGGTGACGTAGAAGGTGTAGGTATTTTAGCTTGAGCAGTTTCATGTTGTGCAGAAGGAAGTAATTCAATAACAACTGGTTCTGTTGAGATCAGAGATTCCTGATCCCCTTCCTTAGCTGCTTCCACTATATCTTCTGAATTTGACTCAACTATGTCCTTATGAGCTCTCTGTTTCTTTAATTTCCTCAAAGATGGAGACACTGTAGGAGCTTTATCGTCAGAATTTAATTTTCTAAGCCTTTTGAGGGGCCTAGAACTCTCAGTTACAGTATCTTTCTGAGAAGAAACCTTCTCAGCTTCTACAATAACAGGTTATGATATTGGAACATGTTCCTCAGTTGTTTTCTCAAATCAACAGAATTTAATAAAAATATTCATCACAAAATACAATTAAAAGTCGATGAAGTAAAGATTAATAAATTGCAATTCAACATGCACAGTCACATAATTTGAGAAACAAAGAACAAATCTTACAATATAAAGAAAATTTCATTGATATATCAGATGATTACATTCGATGAAATTTGTGCAAAAACTACAAGATAGTTCTATTCTACGATTCCTAACATCAACAGCCTTAGTCCTAAGCTAAGAAGACCTAACGACTAATTCCTTCTGCTGCTGACGAAGAGCACTGCAAGATGGATGATCCGTTCTTGCTGACAGAGAGCTTCTCTCCTTTCCTCTTCCAACCTATCAAGGTGGAGGTGATACTCCATTGATAAGAACAAGAGTTCTGTGTGAACCTCTTGTGGAAGCGAGTTCCAAAGTTCGTCAGGCATGGCGGTGACATGCCACTCCTGTTGCCATTCATCACAACTCAACTCGATGTGAAAGGTTTCATAGTTCAGGAACATGTTGAAACGGATCATTTTTGTTGGTATGAATGAAAAGAGAGTGAGTTTGTGAGAAAATGAAAGATATTTTGGCTTGAATGAATGGTTGGTTTAAATAGCCAATGGAATACCAAGGGACGCGAGAACTGGTTAAATTTTTCAATTAAAAAATAATGAGCCCTCGACTCCCTAGACTGATGTGTAATAATAATAGTCAGTAAAAGATCTAAATCTAGAGTTAATGGGCACGGGATATAATAATAATTAATGTGCGCATGCAGTTTTTCAAGACATACACGTCAACCACTAACCCATAATGATTATGACTATTTTATCTCACATTAACCAATATTCTATAAAAATATTATCGTTCAAGTAATGACCAAAAATAAACCAAGTAAATAAATACTGTCACGTAAGCATCAAAACTTGATTATTATCAGGATTTAAAAGTCATCAGAATATGGCTCCTTAACTCGAAAAGTGAATGTGTATTCCTGTAATTCTTCACACAAATACTGATATGGTTTCATCAGAACTTAATCATCAGAACTTCCATCAGAACTTGTCCTCAGAATTTATGCAATCTGACACATAAACTGTTCATCTAAAATAACATTGATCACCACAAAAATTTTCATTATTCATATGGAGTGTATGTGTGTGCATTAAGCTAAATATCAGACAAAGAGTAAAGTCTGATTCACTTCAGTACATCTTAGAAATAAGGCATAACTAAGAACTTTACTTAAAATCTGTCATTATTCTGAAGTTTACTTTAGAATGAGTTCATGCATCAGTCCACCTCAACTATTTTGTGCTCATTTTATGCATCTTTTGAAATTCTATTCTACAGTGGCTTCTCAGTATAAGTGAGTCATGACTACTTATCAGAATTATACTGTTATCAGAGTATTTCTCCAGTAATCATAGAGTGTGAAAAGTCACCAAGAAAATTTTATTTTTGCTTTTTTAATGCATATTACTTAATACCAGCAATGCACTTGGGTCTTCCCTTCCACATTTTACTCTAGATCTCAAAGGAGTACCTGATTTTTATTTCTTTTCTTTTCTTTTTCTTTTGATAAGTGAGGCTTATCAGCACTTAGTACATTCACCAGATTTACTAACATCAGAACTTAACAAATAAGAAGCACTATTCTAGTTTTTGACTTAGTAATAAGATACACAAAGTAAACTTAACTAAGCTCAATATCAGAATTTGCTTGTGTTAAAAGATTTCCACATAAATAATTACTTCCAACACGGGATCTTTAGTATATTAAAGATTACTAGGTCAGGATCTAGCACAGTTATCCTCATTGGATTGAATAGTCACAGAAATATTCATATCACTATCATAGTTTAGAAATTCACATCAGACAACAATCAACACTTAAGTAATTTTCAATTTAAGCACATAATACACAAAGATAGTAATATCTAAAAATACTGATCATAAAGTCTGATGTATCAGAACATAAACTAAGCAGATTTAGAGAAAGAACCTGAAACCATTCCAAGTTCATTTACCAATCTTGTAAAAGCAGCTTCACATAGTGGTTTTGTGAAGTCCTCTTCCATGCATAATATACACAAAGTCCCAGTGCATAACTGTATAAAAAATATCGTTGCAAGGTGATCTCATATATCTAACCTTGTTTCAACGTTTTTCTGAAAATCTTTGTCATTCCTAAGACAATTATTAATTAGATATAAGTTTAAAAGATGAGGTTACCAAATACCCCAATATACTTATATCTTTCCCAATACTACTTGAACTACCACCGTTCAAGTTATAATCAGTTTCAAAAGTTCATCACATAGATGAGACTACAAGACAAGATTTGAATAGATTCAATCTTTGAAATATTATTGAATGAAATAAAGTTACGAGATACTTTATTTAGTCCCGATATATATATATCCACATATATATATATATATATATCTCTTAAACATTTCCTGGAACCTCTGTTATGTAAAGTATGAACAGAGTTTGAAACATCCAATGAATTTTGGAAAGGAAAAGAATTTTGGCATAAACCAGATATCTTGCTGATCAGGCAAAGATACCCATAAGTAACCTTTTCTACTAGTAGATGGACGAATTCCCCACTGGTCATCACCCTGGCCGCATTAGGACCTATGCTGGACTGCCACTCAGCCACTTATGCATCTGATGGACTCCCACTGAGCCACTTACACTATCATGGACGCCCACTGAGCCCATGTTGCTTATGCCGACTCAATAGATGGACTTACTTCCCGAACGTTGGGTAAGTAATCAATTCATTTACCAAAACTGCAACCTTGTTGCGAATATAAAATACACCACAGAGCCGGATTCCCCAGGTTTTGAACGAGTATTTAAATCCCCTTTAAAAGGAAGATCTTAAATATAAAAATGAGTTTTGGGATCCGCTCTAACTTTTAAAAATCATTTTGAAGACTCGAAAACACTTTAAAGAGTGTTTGGAGTAAAGCTGATTTAATGAAGTAAATCAGTCCCCAGAATATTTAGAAAATGACTGAATATTATTATTTAAATAATATTCCCATAAAGAATAATCTTTTATAAAAATAATTGAAGTAGAAGTTTTAAAACTTATACTTGAAACGAGTATTAAATAACCAAAGATATACTTATATGAAAGTATTATCTTTATTTGAATAATCGAAAATAAGTTTGATTATTAACACCTTATTCTTTAATAAAATAAAGAATATATTCCAGCAAATAATCGGAGTCATAGATCCTCAAATGAATATTCAAATAATATTTATTAAATAATATAAACTGAGTCATAAGCCTTCGAATGAATATTCAAATAATATTCAATAAATAATATAAAAGAGTCATAAGCCCTCCAATGAATATTCAAATAATATTCAGATAAATAAATAAAAGGAGTCATACGCCTTCGAATAATATTCAAAATAATATTCATTAATAAAGTAAAAGGAGTCATAAGTCCTCGAATGAATATTCAAAATAATATTCAATAATAAAATAAAGTTAAAGTTATCGAATAAACCTTATTCGATTAATAGTTTTAAAAACTATATCCATATATATATATATAAATAAATATATATATATATATATATAATATACTCGGGAACATCGACTCCCGGTTTAGAAATATGTTCACCTTTTATCCCCTATACTAAGGGTATACGCAACTACTTGCTTATTTCTAGCATAGGTATTATGCAACTATAAGCATTGAAATCAACAGATAGATAACCAGATTACGAAACAGACATGCATATATACCATATTAGCATGCTCCAATATATCGCAAAATTTGCTAATAACAATCATGCAATATCACAAGATAATGCATATACATATATTTACATCACAGCAACAGTATAACGGGTAGAAAACTTGCCTGAGCGACTGGGGGTTACGAATGGCTCGGGACGAGTCTGGTAACCTATAAACAACAAGTAAGTTGGAATTAAACCAAAATCACTTGTAAATCTATACTTTAACTAACTTAGACTCTAACGCTAGTTTTGCGCTCACTGATTCGCTTAAGTCACTCGGGTACCCTCGGCTCCACCATTTTTAATAATTTAACCTTTACGAGTTTTAAAGCGATTCCTTCGCGGGTGTCTTACCAACTGCCTAACACACTTACCATAAATGTTTCATACATTAATTAACCCTTTTTGGTCTTTAACCTATGTTTCAAAGTAAGGCGAGGGGAGATGTTTCGTTCGTGAAACGCCGTTACTTGAAACGGTCGTTTCTCCTAAACCGTGCATCGGAATCGAACGAACTACATATCAAAACGAAGCTCGTAACATGAGCTATCTAAACATGGCAGTGGTCATAATCTAGCAGGGGGTTCTCGGGTCATAATGCTATGCACAAAAACAGTCCAAAGAAAATCGGACGTTACGACGGCTATGTTTACGCGATTTCCCAATTTAAACCATACAAAACCAACCACAAACCAACCTCAAATCCAACATACAACCAACATCCATCCTTATCACATCATAACAACCCCAACCAATTCAATTTAATCATTCATACTTATGCCTAAACTTAACTTTAATCATACTTAAGTTCCTTTAAATCAAAACCACAACAATTACCATTCCATTTCACTACCATTCCAAATCCCAAACTCTAAATCATAACAACAAACTACAATATCAACCCACTAATCAAAATCATCTTATAATATATAGGAATCTAGGGTTTGGAGATGGTATACCTTCCTTGAAGTGGTGGGTGGAGCTAGGAAGCCTTAAGAAGCTTTGAGAAGTCTTAAGAATGCTTGGATCTTCAAGAAAAACAAGAAAAAGTTCAAGTTAAAAACTTGAAAACACTATTCATTGTCTTCTTCTTTGATTAAATGAAGAAGATTGAGAAGGAATTAATGGCTTAAACTCATGATATAGTCCTAACTAAGCATGAAGATGATTAGGGAATTATCTTACCAATTTAGGAAGCTTGGATCTTGGATTTTGAATTTCTCTTGCCTTTTGAATAGTGAAAAGCCGTGAGCAATGAAGAACAAAGCCTTGGTTGCTTTTGATTTTTGATGAAAATGATTTTACTTGGCTTGGTTGATTGGTTTTTGTGCTTGCTTTAGTCAATTACCTTCTTGCCCTTGGATTTGTGTGGTTACAAAGCCACCACACCTCCTTCCTTCCCATGTCATGCTTATGTCACCTTGCACATGTCATTATGCTCCCACTTGTCCACACCTTATGGTTTGATGATGTCACAATCCCTGGCTTCTTGTTCAAGCTTGTCTCTTGGTCACTTATTTGTTTTACGGTTCGCTTATCTTTCGTTCTCGTTTATCGTTTGAGGGATCATACCCGGGATCTTATTACTTAGGTTCCCTTAACCTTTCTCAATATATTATATTCCTTTTATGATCCTCTCCTATAATCCTTTAATTTCAATCCTTTTTATCCTGTTACCTTATACTCAATTCTCTCCGTATCCTGTGGATTTCCGGGAAAAATCAAAGTGTTCGGAATTGGATTCTGACGATCTTTACATACACTTATATACCACATAGAGTACTAATAATATCCCATAAGATCAATAACAGAACCCCTACATAGCGTGGCATGAAAAGTTTTCTCGTTCAGCAAAAACACTATTCATAAGGGTTTCAAAATTTCTCAAAAATTGGGGTTATTACAGTCTCCCCTCCTTAAAAGGATTCCGTCCCGGAATCAGATAGAAAACAAATGGGGATACTTTCTTAGCATTACACTTTCTAACTCTCGAGTCAATTTTCCCACATTGTGGTTCTACCACCAAACTCTGTGTAGTTTGATAATCCTTCTCCTAAGCACTTGTTCCTTTTCACTCTATAACCCTTCCTGGTTGCTCCATATAGGTTACGTCGGGTTGCATATCTATGCGCTCATATGCCTCTATTTATCTGGCATCTGAATTACACTTCCTTAACATTGATACGTGAAACACGTTACGACTTGCTACATGTTCGGGGTTAGGGCTAGCTCATATGCTAACTTCCCAAACGTCTTAATATATCCAAGGGTCCAACAAATTGTAGACTTAGCTTTCCTTTCTTTCCGAACCTCATCAATCCTTTCCAAGGGATACCTATAACATTACTAGGTCCCCTATTTCATACTCTTTATCCTTTCGTGTCAATTTAACATACTTATCATGTCCATCTTGGGCTACTACCAGCCGTCCTCTGATTAGATCTATCATATCCTTGGTCCTTTGGACTACTGCGGGTCCGAGCATCTTGCGCTCTACAACTTCATCCTAACATAAGGGAGATCGACATTATCTTCCCTCAAGGATCTCATAAGGCGACATCTCGATAATGACATATGATCTATTGTCGTAAGATAACTCAATCCGAATTAAGTGATCATTCCAAATTCTTTCAAGTCTATTGCACAGACTCTCATTATAGCTTTTATCATTAGAACTTTTGCTTCTCAATACCCATTCTTTTCCAGTTCGTAGTCGCTACTACCTTCCGTTCCTAATATTATACTAGTTATACTTTTGCTCGCTAGCGTTCTATAACTTTTTAATAACCACGTCAACCTTAGTATCATGAATGTGTTTCCATTCCGCATACTACCACCACTTTATTACTCCTTTTTCAGTTGTTTCTGTTTTCCAAAATTTGATCAATCAAATAGAAGTAAAGGAATTTGTTGAGAGATCACTATGATCATGAACACTTGTTATATCGCATAGTTAGTACAGAAGGTGGCCAGCCTTTAGTACTTGACAAGCAATTAAACAACATGTGGTATCCTACTAGGCTTCTATCACAAAGATAGATAGTCATTCGGCAATACCTCCCATTCTAGAAGGGTTGTTCTTCTCAGCTTACATGAAATGAAAAGAAGAGAAAAGAGCGAACTGAAGAGAATTGTATATATATGTAAAAAAAATATTGCCATAAAATATCTGGCTTGGAATCTACCTCTGAACTATAGAGGTTTGTCATAGGAGAACAAAACATATATGTATTTATATCAACATCGAGTATTATCGCATCGCATTTCACATGCTTAAATATTTGCTATTCCGTCCATCATTCTATGGACCCATGCACTTCCTCTAGCTTATACACAATTACCTTTGAAACTCCCTCGATATCGAAAATCGAACCTGGGATCTCATTCTAGACATCATCGTTACTAGAATTCTATGCTTGCATCGCAACCTTCCTCATATAATAATACGGCTCTCTATTTATAAGAAAGAATAAATAATTCACTACGTAGATACTCTACTTAATTAGTCTATCAATGATAACTTATACACTACCACGACCCGATTAGTGGTACTCAATCTCAACACCCATTCCAATACAACTCTCACGGTTGTAATCAGCTCATTACTCGCAGAATCATTGCTGCCTTACTATGGTCCACCACTGACCTACTGTAGTCATTCATTTTCCATGAAGTCTTAATAGCTAACCATACGGAGTCCATACATGTCGTATCAAATCCTTCTAAGGAGGTAACATAATCACCATTCATGATTCATGGAGTACACTCCTGATCCTGACATACATACCTGACATGAAGCATATAAAATTGCAGAAGAGTTTCAATCAAAGCACCGATAGCAGGTTAGTACCATTCTTAATCATACGCCCTAAATAGAGGACTTAAGTCAAAGGTTCGTCTAGTCCTTTTTGAAACATGGTCCTGGCTTATCTCAAGATAGTACCTTCTGAGATAGATAGCCTGCTCATGGCGATTACACGAATTAAACCTTTACCAACTACTATTACGGTTGGGTATTGCACAGTCATCAGAAGGAATGTCAATCTTCCAAACCATAATACAACCTTCATAGCTTTAACCATCATCACTGTATTCCTTTGGCACAAGCGCCTATAATTATCCTCTTACCTTTAAAGTGTCGGCCACCTCTTTGGCCTTTCCTGATAGTAAAATTTCCTTACAGTCAATGTCATTTTAACCACCTCCAAATAAATTTTCTACCTTATTTCAATCACAGCTTATGTGAAAATGCTTTCCTTAAAATCTGATGAGTAAAAAAAAAATATCACCATTTTTCCATAAGTTATTGCCTCAGTCTTTAGAGGTTAATCACTGTCACGACTGACTCTCAATCATACTTAGAACATCTTTTATCTTAAGTCCTAATTGCCCTGAACAATTTCGACCATTACTGGTTCGATCCATACTTTCTCGTGGTTTAACACGTGCCCCACTTGTTAATCATTATAATTACGTCATATTTCCTTTATCAACATTTCTATTCTTGAGAATTTTGAATATTACCTTTCTCCTTGTAAAACCTCTAAGGTTATCCTTCAATCGTTCCTCCTGTATTCCCTAGATACAGGGCATATCCAAATACCATTTACTATTACTAGAACCATTGTCTATATACTTCTGAAAAATTTCTCCACTGATCCTTAAAGGTTGTTATTACCTTAATCCTTTCCAATTCATCCTGTCAAAACTCATACTGTCCCTATTAAGGGTGAAATGCCAACCTTTATGCATTCCCCTAGGATTCATTTTAAGTTACCGATGTTCTATTCTTAATTCTACCTTTAAAAGGTACATGCATCCTTCCATGGATAAATCAAGTCATATATCCTTGATAGATTATCTTATTCATCATTCCCACCTCGATAGTCTATACCTAACTTCATAATAGCATCCTTATTCAAATTGAGGTCAATCCATATGGCCTCCAAAAGATAACAACGGTCATCCGCTTTTCTTTCCTGATTTGGTAATGATAACATGGATCTTCTGGAAGATATTGGTCATGTTCAACGTGAACCTCTTCTTAATAATTCCTTATTTACTTTTGTTGTTTATCTCAACAGTCATCTCAATGTTGGGATATCCCTCATACCCGGCGTCTCCCTTTCTGAGTATCGAGCCACCGGTCTTACATTTCACATTATTGAAGGTCACTTCCTTCATCCGATTTTCCTACTTTCTTACTTTCTTGTCTCCTTAGTCTATCCGCGTCTTATTATTTATCCTTCAAACTATCTAAAGGTTTCCTTGAATTCTCCCAACTTAAAGGGGGTACAATATATGTATCTCTTATGCCTTCAACCATCAATTTTAACTCATGGTGGATCATCATCATCCTGACGATTACATACTTTTCTACTTCTATTGCTATGAGTCTTTAGGGTTTCCTCATACCCAACTCCCTTATCATTCCTCAAACTCTATTGCCTTTATATTCCTTTCCACTTCAGTTTCTCTTTTTTTTTCCTTATCATTATTTCACAAACCAATCACAATATAAGCATTGATTTCAAACATCCCGTCATTCTGGATTCGTGTCCTCAGAACGAATCTTGACAACTTTTACAACTTAGATTCATAATTCATCATACTCGTCTGCCTTTGTTCTGGCTCTAAAGCTTTTACTCTATCTCTATAACCTTGGGAAGTACTTTCCTGAAAACAATTGACTGAACTTAAATCAGTTTATTCTAACCTCTGGCTTCGTGCCTTTCTTGGTCTTTCACCAGCGGGTGGTCTCTCTCTTAGGAGGGTAAGTGACAAAAACAGTCTTTTGTGATTCGTCAATCATTCAGAATCTCAAATGATTCCTCTATTTCCTTTAGCCAGGCTCTTGCCTCGACTAGGTCAACCTGTTCCTTGGAACTCTGAGAGCTTAACGATTTAAAGGTCATGAAAGAATTTCCTGCCGCATTGTTTCCTCGAGGTGGTGGTTGGGGATAATAGTCTAAGTCCTTTTTAGACAGGTCCATGAATTACCGTATAGGAGTACCGTCTCGGGTCTCCTTTCCTTACTCGACTTTCTGTTTCCTTAGTATGAAATGTTTCAACCTTCTCCCATAATCGGGGTTATCTTATACATTAAAAACCTTGTTTTCCCACTTCATTATGTTATGGGTTCCTTCTATCTTGATGGCGTCCTCCCTGACTATCACATTCAGGGTTTGCCCTAAATCTTATTCCTTGAACTATGACTTTCATCTAAGATTTCATCTTTAAGCTCTTAAACATTTGGAACCCAAATTCTATAGAAATACCTCATTATTCCCTTATCATCTTTCTCGATATTAATCTTTTATCTAATTGTTGGCTCTCTGCCTTCATCCATAACTTTTTCTGGCACAATATGATCTTTTCCAATAATTCGGGCTGTATTGCAATCTCAAACAGCTTTTCGGTACCGGCTCCGGTTACCTTCACTTCTATTTCCATTTTCTCAAAATCTCTTATAAACTCTCCAAAAGACATTATCATCTTGAGTCTCTCCTTTTTACTAAGGGCATCAGCCACCATATTGGCTTTCCCCGAATGATAAAGAATCTCCCAATCATTATCCTTGATTAGCTCTAACTGCCTCCTCTGGCATATGTTGAGCTCTTTCTACGTGAAAATGTACTAGAGCACTTATGGCTGAGGTAATTCTCGCACTTCTCTCCATACAAGTAGTGCCTCCAATCTTTAGGGTAAAACTATTGCCACGAGCCTAAGCTCATGGGCGGGGATATCGAATTTCATATTACCTTAATTGTCTTGACATGTACGCGATTACCTTACCGTGCTGCATAAGCACGCACCCTAAGCCCTTGTGCGAAGCGTCACTACACTTCACAAAATCTCCTTTTCCATCCGGCAACGCCAGCATAGGGGCCATCACCAACCTCTGCTTCAGTTCTTGAAAGCTGTTCTCGCATTTCTCTGTCCATTCGAACTTCTCAGTCTTACGAGTAAGCCGCGTTAAAGGGGCTACTATCTTTACAAACTTGAATGAACCTCCGGTAGTGACCGGCCAATCCTACCTCTGGTAGTCGACCTAACCATGGTCATCAATTCATCAGTGGTCCTTAATCTAATCTTGTCAGGATCCTCCATGGGATCCTCCTCAACAACTATCCCTTCTAGGACAACATCCTCAACCGCTACATCCTCAATATCAACATCATCCGGTCCTGCATTAGGACACTCTATCGGATCCACAATCCGATCTCCAATAAGTAATAAAACATTATCGCGTTGTTGCTCCTCATCCTCAGGGTTCGGAGTCCCGCTACCATCTATGATAACGAACTACGCTTCTATTACGATATTTATAAGGGTTCCCATAAGGGTTTTAACTGTCGGTACTACGTTAGGTAGCCCGACTATGAACTTGGCAAGAGTTCTTATTATCTTAGTGAACTTATTATCTTAACGTCCCATCATCTCTGAGGTTTATAACGCTTAGCTCTGATACCATTTCTGTAACACCCCCAGATCCGGGGTCGGGGATCCGGGTCGTCACGGTCTTTCTTTCCACAATATCACTTCACTTAATTAATAATAAATAACCTTATGCTGTGACCCCACACTAACACACACCACAACCCGTTATAGTCTCAGAGATGAAATTTAAATAAGTACAAGTCTTTGAATCCACAATTTAAAAGTTATTACAACCCAAAATGATTACTTGATAAATTTACAGTTAATTGCCATTATCTGCCACAAGTTATAATTATACATAATTGATTCTCAAAAGTAGATGGTCTGATCTACAATAGATCTACCTCTGCAGCTATAGCAGCTACAACATCAACGGGAAGACGCGGGACGCTTCCCACGCGCTTGCGCTGGGTCTGCTGGAGTCTGGCCATCTTTCCTAACTGTTGTTGTGTGATGAAGAAATAAAGCAAGGGTGAGCAGCAAGCCCACCAAAATAATATGTATAATGATTTACAATATATGAGCCTACTCATACTACTCATGAAAGTCTTGGTCAAAAGAAATGAACCAAGTTTGATATCTTAATGCGATGAAGTCACAAAATATTCAGTATATATACATATATACTTTTCAAAATTTTGGAAGTCCTCTTCCATGCATAATATACACAAAGTCCCAGTGCATAACTGTATAAAAAATATCGTTGCAAGGTGATCTCATATATCTAACCTTGTTTCAACGTATTTCTGAAAATCTTTGTCATTCCTAAGACAATTATTAATTAGATATAAGTTTAAAAGATGAGGTTACCAAATACCCCAATATACTTATATCTTTCCCAATACTACTTGAACTACCACCGTTCAAGTTATAATCAGTTTCAAAAGTTCATCACATAGATGAGACTACAAGACAAGATTTGAATAGATTCAATCTTTGAAATATTATTGAATGAAATAAAGTTACGAGATACTTTATTTAGTCCCGATATATATATATCCACATATATATATATATATCTCTTAAACATTTCCTGGAACCTCTGTTATGTAAAGTATGAACAGAGTTTGAAACATCCAATGAATTTTGGAAAGGAAAAGAATTTTGGCATAAACCAGATATCTTGCTGATCAGGCAAAGATACCCATAAGTAACCTTTTCTACTAGTAGATGGACGAATTCCCCACTGGTCATCACCCTGGCCGCATTAGGACCTATGCTGGACTGCCACTCAGCCACTTATGCATCTGATGGACTCCCACTGAGCCACTTACACTATCATGGACGCCCACTGAGCCCATGTTGCTTATGCCGACTCAATAGATGGACTTACTTCCCGAACGTTGGGTAAGTAATCAATTCATTTACCAAAACTGCAACCTTGTTGCGAATATAAAATACACCACAGAGCCGGATTCCCCAGGTTTTGAACGAGTATTTAAATCCCCTTTAAAAGGAAGATCTTAAATATAAAAATGAGTTTTGGGATCCGCTCTAACTTTTAAAAATCATTTTGAAGACTCGAAAACACTTTAAAGAGTGTTTGGAGTAAAGCTGATTTAATGAAGTAAATCAGTCCCCAGAATATTTAGAAAATGACTGAATATTATTATTTAAATAATATTCCCATAAAGAATAATCTTTTATAAAAATAATTGAAGTAGAAGTTTTAAAACTTATACTTGAAACGAGTATTAAATAACCAAAGATATACTTATATGAAAGTATTATCTTTATTTGAATAATCGAAAATAAGTTTGATTATTAACACCTTATTCTTTAATAAAATAAAGAATATATTCCAGCAAATAATCGGAGTCATAGATCCTCAAATGAATATTCAAATAATATTCATTAAATAATATAAACTGAGTCATAAGCCTTCGAATGAATATTCAAATAATATTCAATAAATAATATAAAAGAGTCATAAGCCCTCCAATGAATATTCAAATAATATTCAGATAAATAAATAAAAGGAGTCATACGCCTTCGAATAATATTCAAAATAATATTCATTAATAAAGTAAAAGGAGTCATAAGTCCTCGAATGAATATTCAAAATAATATTCAATAATAAAATAAAGTTAAAGTTATCGAATAAACCTTATTCGATTAATAGTTTTAAAAACTATATCCATATATATATATATAAATAAATAAATATATATATATATATAATATACTCGGGAACATCGACTCCCGGTTTAGAAATATGTTCACCTTTTATCCCCTATACTAAGGGTATACGCAACTACTTGCTTATTTCTAGCATAGGTATTATGCAACTATAAGCATTGAAATCAACAGATAGATAACCAGATTACGAAACAGACATGCATATATACCATATTAGCATGCTCCAATATATCGCAAAATTTGCTAATAACAATCATGCAATATCACAAGATAATGCATATACATATATTTACATCACAACAACAGTATAACGGGTAGAAAACTTGCCTGAGCGACTGGGGGTTACGAATGGCTCGGGACGAGTCTGGTAACCTATAAACAACAAGTAAGTTGGAATTAAACCAAAATCACTTGTAAATCTATACTTTAACTAACTTAGACTCTAACGCTAGTTTTGCGCTCACTGATTCGCTTAAGTCACTCGGGTACCCTCGGCTCCACCATTTTTAATAATTTAACCTTTATGAGTTTTAAAGCGATTCCTTCGCGGGTGTCTTACCAACTGCCTAACACACTTACCATAAATGTTTCATACATTAATTAACCCTTTTTGGTCTTTAACCTATGTTTCAAAGTAAGGCGAGGGGAGATGTTTCGTTCGTGAAACGCCGTTACTTGAAACGGTCGTTTCTCCTAAACCGTGCATCGGAATCGAACGAACTACATATCAAAACGAAGCTCGTAACATGAGCTATCTAAACATGGCAGTGGTCATAATCTAGCAGGGGGTTCTCGGGTCATAATGCTATGCACAAAAACAGTCCAAAGAAAATCGGACGTTACGACGGCTATGTTTACGCGATTTCCCAATTTTAAACCATACAAAACCAACCACAAACCAACCTCAAATCCAACATACAACCAACATCCATCCTTATCACATCATAACAACCCCAACCAATTCAATTTAATCATTCATACTTATGCCTAAACTTAACTTTAATCATACTTAAGTTCCTTTAAATCAAAACCACAACAATTACCATTCCATTTCACTACCATTCCAAATCCCAAACTCTAAATCATAACAACAAACTACAATATCAACCCACTAATCAAAATCATCTTATAATATATAGGAATCTAGGGTTTGGAGATGGTATACCTTCCTTGAAGTGGTGGGTGGAGCTAGGAAGCCTTAAGAAGCTTTGAGAAGTCTTAAGAATGCTTGGATCTTCAAGAAAAACAAGAAAAAGTTCAAGTTAAAAACTTGAAAACACTATTCATTGTCTTCTTCTTTGATTAAATGAAGAAGATTGAGAAGGAATTAATGGCTTAAACTCATGATATAGTCCTAACTAAGCATGAAGATGATTAGGGAATTATCTTACCAATTTAGGAAGCTTGGATCTTGGATTTTGAATTTCTCTTGCCTTTTGAATAGTGAAAAGCCGTGAGCAATGAAGAACAAAGCCTTGGTTGCTTTTGATTTTTGATGAAAATGATTTTACTTGGCTTGGTTGATTGGTTTTTGTGCTTGCTTTAGTCAATTACCTTCTTGCCCTTGGATTTGTGTGGTTACAAAGCCACCACACCTCCTTCCTTCCCATGTCATGCTTATGTCACCTTGCACATGTCATTATGCTCCCACTTGTCCATACCTTGTGGTTTGATGATGTCACAATCCCTGGCTTCTTGTTCAAGCTTGTCTCTTGGTCACTTATTTGTTTTACGGTTCGCTTATCTTTCGTTCTCGTTTATCGTTTGAGGGATCATACCCGGGATCTTATTACTTAGGTTCCCTTAACCTTTCTCAATATATTATATTCCTTTTATGATCCTCTCCTATAATCCTTTAATTTCAATCCTTTTTATCCTGTTACCTTATACTCAATTCTCTCCGTATCCTGTGGATTTCCGGGAAAAATCAAAGTGTTCGGAATTGGATTCTGACGATCTTTACATACACTTATATACCACATAGAGTACTAATAATATCCCATAAGATCAATAACAGAACCCCTACATAGCGTGGCATGAAAAGTTTTCTCGTTCAGCAAAAACACTATTCATAAGGGTTTCAAAATTTCTCAAAAATTGGGGTTATTACAATCTGTGGGAACAAAATGCAATTCCACTGTACCTTCATCCACATGTTCCCTTATGAAGTGGTACCTAATGTTGATGTGCTTTGTCATTGAGTGCTAAACTGGATTACCTGTCATAGCAATAGCACTTTGATTATCACATTAAATAGGGATTTTAGAAAATTCTAACCCATAATCCAGTAACTGATCCTTCATCCAAAGAATCTGTGCATAACAGCTTCCCGCAGTAATATATTCTGCTTCTGCAGTTGATGTGGAAATTGACTTCTGTTTCTTGCTAAACCAAGAAACCAATCTACCTCCAAGAAATTGGCAGCTTCCACTTGTACTTTTCCTGTCAATTTTGCATCCTGTAAAATCTGCATCTGAGTAACCTATTAGCTTAAAGTTTGATTCTCTAGGATACGACAATCCCAGATCAGCTGTACCCTTAAGGTACTTGAAAATTCTTTTCACAGCTGTTAAGTGAGGTTCTCTTGGATCTGCTTGAAATCTTGCACAAAGACAGGTAGCATACATGATATCAGGTCTACTTGCAGTTAGATAGAGTAGAGAGCCAATTATACCTCTGTAATAAGTACTATCTACTGATTTACCAGTACCCTTATCCAACTTAGTTGCAGTGGCCATAGGAGTGGATGCACTTGAACAATCCTGCATTCCGAATTTCTTCAATAAATTTCTAGTCTACTTAGATTGACAAATAAAAGTTCCTTCTTCATTCTGCTTGACTTGAAGGCCCAGAAAATAGTTAAGTTCTCCCATCATACTCATTTGATATCTTGACTGCATCAGTTTGGCAAACTTCTTATAAAGTCTGTCATTTGTAGAACCAAAAATGATATCATCAATATATATTTGCACCAAAAGTAAGTCCTTTCCATGGTTGAGGTAGAACAGTGTTTTGTTAGTAGTTCCTCTGTTAAATCCACTTTCTAGAAGAAACTAAGCTAATGTCTCATACCATGCTCTTGGAGCTTGCTTAAGGCCATAAAGTGCTTTATCAAGCCTGTATACATGATTGGGAAATTTGGGATCTACAAAGCCCGGAGGTTGTTCAACATATACTTCCTCTCCCAATTCTCCATTAAGAAAAGCACTTTTCACATCCATTTGAAAGACTTTAAACTTCTTGTGAGCAGCATAAGCCAAAAATAATTTATGGCTTCCAATCTAGCAACTGGTGCAAATGTTTCATCATAATCAATTCCCTCATGTTGAGAGTATCCTTCTGTAACCAGCCTTGCTTTGTTCCTTGTAATTATGCCATCACTATCAGTTTTGTTTCTAAACACCCATTTGTACCAACAACTGATCTGTTCCTTGGTCTTGGCACTAGGGTCCAGACTTTATTTCTTTTAAATTCATTTATCTCTTCTTGCATTGCTTGCACCCAATTAGCATCTTGAAGAGCTTCTTCCACTTTCTTTGGTTTAGTCTGAGAAAGAAAAGAATGATAAAGACATTCATTTAATGTAGCTGTTCTAGTTCTGACACCTGCATCATGATTTCCAATAATTAAGTCAGGTGTATGTGTTTTAGTCCACTTCCTTGCAGATGGAAGGTTTTCTCTAGAACTAGATGCTCCCCCATGATCCATGTTGTCTCCATCAATATTTTCTGATTCTCCTCCTAAAATTATGCTCTCTGAGTTGGATCCTTCATTATTTGAGTGTCCAGAAATATCAGAACTGGAGTTTCCAGAAATATCAGAACTGGAGTTTCCAGAATTATCAGAACTTGGCCCATCAGAACTTGAAGAGCCTGTTGTAGGTTCTGATGCTTCTTGATATGTGGTTGGATCTTCAGTATGCTCCTCCTGCACAGGTGCATTTTCCTTAGGCGTAGTCACCACAGTTTCAATAACATCATAGTTTAATCCATCAGAGTTTGCAGTATCAGGATTTACAAAAGCAGAATTTAAAACTTCATTCTCGAATCTCAGCTGATCATGATTATTGAAATCTTCAAGTCCAGTAATCTTCTTATCATCAAAAGAGACATTGATAGATTCCATGACAACCTTTGTTCTTAAATTGTAGACTCCAAAAGCTTTTGTAGAAAGTGGATATCCAACAAAAATTTCTTCATCGGCTTTTAGATCAAATTTGGATAGCTGTTCGGGTTGAGTCTTAAGAACAAAACACTTGCATCTAAATACATGAAAATACTTCAGATTTCGCTTCTTTTTCTTCACCATCTCATATGGTTTTTTTTCATACTTATTAATGAGTGTTGCATTCTGAGTAAGACAAACAGTCTGCACAGCTTCAGCCCAAAAGTAGGTTGGCAACTTTGCTTCATCAAGCATAGTTCGTGCAGCTTCAATATGAGTTCTATTCTTTCTTTCAACAACTCCATTTTGTTATGGAGTTCCAGGAGCAGAAAATTCCTGCTTTATTCCATGGTCTTTGCAGAACTCTTCCATGATCAAATTCTTGAACTAAGTGCCATTATCACTTCTTATGATCTTCACAGAATCTTTGACCAATTTATCCAATTGCTTGACATGATCAATCAAGATAGATGTAGTTTCACTTTTTATGTGCAAGAAATACACCCATGTGTATCTGGTGAACTCATCCACTATGACCATAGCATATTTCTTCTTTGCAATAGACATGACATTAACTGGACCAAATAGATCAATATGTAGTAGGTGATAAGGCTCAAGAATTGATGATCAGTCTTGCTCTTGAATGAATATTTTCTTTGTTTTGCCTTCTGACATGAATCACAAAGGCCATCAGGAGCAAATACTGATTTTGGAAATCCTCTCACAAGATCTTTCTTGACTAGTTCATTTTATATTGTTGAAATTTAAATGAGAGAGTTTTTTGTGCCAATCCTAGCTTTCTTCAATTGATTCTCTACTCAACAGACAGATTTCAGAACCATCAGTACTTGTTGAAAGCTTGGCTTCATAAATGTTACCATGCCTGTATCCTTTCAGAACAACTTTGCATGTAGATTTGCTTACAACTTCACAGTGTTCTTCAAATAAATACACATGATAACCTCTGTCACAGATTTGACTCACACTCAGCAGATTGTGTTTAAGTCCTGAGACCAGAGCTACTTTTTCAATGATGACATTCCCAAGATTGATATTGCCATATCCTAGAGTTTTTCCAATGTTGCCATCTCCATAAGAAACACCTGGGCCAGCTTTCTCCACAAAGTCTGATAGCAGGGCTTTATTTCCAGTCATATGTCCTGAACATCCACTGTCCAGAACTAAGATGTTCTTCCTGTTGCCCTACAATCACAAAGACCACTAATGATTAGTTTTAAAGACCCAGACTTGCTTGGATCCTTTGGCCTTTTTAAGTTTATTAACATTTGCAGCGGATTTAGCATTAGAGTTCATGTTAACAGTTTTCTTATCAGAATTTGCAATATCAGACTTTGCATCAGAACTTATACTAGAAGGAATAATGCTAACTTTCTTTATAAAAGGTTTTATTTGATAATAATCATAGTACAAACTATGATATTCCTTACAAGTATAAATGAAATGCCATAATCTACCACAATGAAAACAAGGATTTTTTGGCTTATATCTAACAGACTGACTCTTAACTCCTGATTTTGAAGGTAAGGAGTTTATATTCTTATCCTTCCTGCAAAAAGAAGCCAGATGGTTAGAATTTCCACAGTTATGACATGTTTTTCTAGGAGCATTAGGAACAGGCTTATAATTGTTACTTTTGTTCACACCTTCCTTTCTATTCCTATTTTTCCTAGGTGACTTTACCTTGTTTACATTCTTAACATCTTTCATCTTATGCTTAAGCTGTTTCTTTGTCATTAAGCCTATGTTAACTTCAGTTGGCTTATCCTGTTTAGGTTTGTCAGTAGTTACTTTCTCCTTAACTTCTGATTTATCAATATCAGACTTTGCAGTTACAAACTTAACAGGATTTACCTTTGGTTTTTATTTAACAACTATAGGCTCAGTTTCTACAGTTCCCTTACTGTTCTTACCATCTCCATAACCTAAGCCCTCTTTCCAGTTTCTACTACTAAGAATATCCTGAGTTGCTTTACCAGAGTTAGTCCAAGTCTTGATAATCTCTCTTTCCTTTTCTAACTCTGTTTTTAGAGATTCATTCATTTTTAACACTTCATCCCTAATATAAAAGGCATCATCTCTATCTTTCTGAGTTTGATGGAACATGACTAACTCTTTTTCTAAATAATCATTCCTCTTTCTATAAGCAAGATTTTCAGAAGTTAATCTTTCACATATTAAAGTTTGATCTTTATAACTAATGAACATGGTTTTAAGATATCTTCTTAACTTAGTAATATCATCAGTATGAAAGGCATAAGTAGTTTGAGGTACCTTTAAGTTAGCAGTATCAGAACTACTATCAGTATTTGCCATCAAGGCATAGTTTTCCTCATTCTCAGAATCTGAGGCAACTGACCAGCTTTTCTTCTATCTGACAAGAGCCTTGCCTTTGTCACTTTTCCCTTTTCTGCAATCTGGAGATATATGGCCTTTCTCACCACACTTGTAGCATTTAACATTTAAGTAATCTCCTCTGTCAGACTTTCCTCCTTTGCCTTCAGATTTTCTGAAACCTTTCTTTTCAGAACTTGCACCTTTCCTGGAAAACTTCTTTCCTCTTCTAAATTTCCTGTATACAATCTTTGTGATTCCTTTCACCATAAGAGCACACAACTTCATCATCTCCTCATCATGGTCCATCTCAGGTATACTTTTAGTTTCTGAGTCATCATCACTATCAGAACTTGATGACTCAGTATCAGACTTTGTAATGAGAGCTTTTTCCTTGCCTTTTCTTGAGGCAGCTACTTTGGCAATTTCCTCCTCAGCCACAAAGGCAACTGTTCTTGACTTTCCTCCATTCCTCTTGCTTCTTTGTTCCATCTCAAGTTCATGAGTCTTGAGCATCCCATAGATTTCATCAAGAGTTGTTTATCAAGATTATAGTTGTCTCTTATTATTGTGGCCTTCAAATCCCATCTTTCAGGAAGAGCTAACAGAAACTTAAGATTTGAATCTTTAATATCATACTCTTTGTCAACTAGTGACAAATCATTCAAGAGTTTGACAAATCTGTCATATAAATCAGTTAATGACTCATCAGGCTTTGAGTCAAAGTGCTCATAGTCTTGAGTGAGTATTGTCTTCATGTTCTTCTCGATTGAATCAGTTCCCTGACACCTTGTTTCCAAAGCATCCCATATCTCTTTTGCAGTCTTGCAGTTAATTACCCTGTTTGACATGACATTATCAATGGCACTATGCAGCAAGTGTCTTACCTTTGCATCCTTTACAATCGATGAGATATCTTCAGCAGTGTAATCACTTTTTTCCTTTGGTACAGACTTTGCTGGCTGTCCTGCAACTTCCACAGAGAGTTTGGTTGGCATATGTGGTCCTTCCTAAATCCTGTCGAGATATTCTGGATCTGTAGCTTTCAGAAACATAGCCATCTTCACTTTCCATATAGAATACTCAGAAGGTCTCAACATGGGAAGTCTAATAATCTCATATCGACAATGAGTTACAGTTTTTGGAAGTTCTTCAGTTTTGGTGGGCTTGGTTGGAGTTTCTTCTTCAGACATGATTAATTTTGGATCTTAAACTGTTTGTGTGTTAACAGAAGGCTCTAATACCACTTGTTAGGTCACACACACTATAGAAGGGGGTTGAATACAGTGTTTATCATAATCAAATTGAATATAAAAACTTAAGTAACAGAAAACAGATTGTATTCAGCACAATAAACTATGTTACAATATGGAACTGTCCTCTCTCAGTGATGAACAAATTATCACGAGAGCTGCTAGAGTTACAAAGAATAATAACTTCGATAATCGTAACACTTATAGTGTAAACTCTATGCCTGTGTTTATATACTACACAGTTACAAGATAATCTTCTAATTGATATGGAATATAATTCTGCTTCCTAAAATATATAAACTAGCTTTCTTTTCTTCCAAGTATTCTATTCTTCATAGAATTCCTTCTTCATGCACAAATCTTTCAGTCTTAGTCTCAATCTTCTTTCCTTTCAATCAGCCGCCTGCCTTATCTGAAAGTCATCTTAAGTCCTGATAATATCTCCTGATAAATATCTTCTGAACCTTAAGTTCTGATAACTTAAGTTCTGATATCTTAAGTTCTGTCTTCAATATAAGTGCTGATTTCCAGTTAAGTACCGATTTGTCCTGTTATGTAAGATCTGAAAACTAAACACAAATCATATTACACATGATATTATCAAATATATCTAACATGTATGTATCAATACTAATTCTCATCTCATTCTACACATTACAAGCTTTTATCTACCCTTCTTTTCACCCAAATTCGATGTGCGGATTGAAAGTTATGAATAAAACCGTCAAACAATGCACATACAGTCATATTATACATCAATCAGATCATATATAACACATATCACGTAAGATATTCTAACAAAATAATTATTCAAAGAAGATTCGGGGTTAAAATGATTTTCCAGGTATTTAATACGAATTTTTGAATATTTTTTGGAATAAAGTGGGCCTCCGAATCATTTTATAATTAAATATTAGGGTTCGAACACCTGAATCTGACTCTAAAATGATTTAATAATAATTATCGAGCTTTCAAAATAAATTAAAATAATATTTAAAACTCGAAACTATTTTTCGGAATTTTTTAAATCAAAATAAAAAATTAAAGCTAATTAGATAATCTATTAAAATAAATTAATAACTAATTAAATTAACTAATCAATTAATAATTAATAAATTGACTAATTAAATAATTAATTATCAACTAAAATTAATTAATTAATTAATTAGGATTTATTTTTAAATTAAAAACTAATTTTCAGAAATTAAATAATGACTTTTGGAATTTTAAAATAATTTAAAACAATTTCTGAAACTAATTAAAAAAATAAAATACATTTTCTAAAAATTATAAAACAGAAATCTGATTTTTGAATATTTCTAAAATATGAATCTGATTTTTAAATGTTTTCCAAACAGGAGTAATAGAAATGCAAATCTTATAGAAACTCGGGAGCTAAACTGTAATTTTACAGTCGCCCCCACTCGCCGGGAAGCCATGGACGCCGACCATGATCTTTTTTTCCGGCGACCTTCAAACGAGCCTAGAAACGCTTGAAATTAACAAGGATTAAAGTTCTTTTCTCCAGAAACACATCTGCCGCAACATAACAACCAAATAATGAACGAATTGAATGGAATAATCATCTGAAAATTACACCGCCGCTGGCTCGATTTTCCGACGAAGCCCTTTCGGCTATCGTCTGTTCACCACCTATACATTAATGGAATCGTCTTTGGACGATCTACAAGTCTGTGCAATCAATTTCATCTAATAACCCCAAACAAGGAAACACCCAATTTTCAATTAAGAACATTCAAACACATAAACCCTAATTTTTAATTTCAAAAATCAAACAACAATTTGAACATGTTATTGAACTCCAGTCACTTATATAATATACCAAAATGAACAGGAAGAAAAGATCTACATGATTCATACATCAGATCACACATACAATATCCAGAACAAAAATTCCTATTTTAATCATTAAATAATTCGAATTAAAATAATTAAATAATAAAATCACCTTGATTTCTGTACTGAAATGGATGATTGATTCAAAAAGAACTTTTCGAGAGTTTCGATTTGATATATGGCATGCTCGAATCCGAATTCGATAACTCCTTCGTTTGTGAGTTTGATTTTCAAGAACGCGACGATTAATTAGGGTTTTCTTTGTATTTTATCGGTTTTTACTGGTTGATTATGGTTATACGAATAAAATGAAATAAGAAAAGGGCTATTTATATTTATGGAATATTAGTACGTGTTGGATCGAAAAATAAGTCGCTTAGCCGCTAAGTAACTGCAAAAACGATCCGATTTGATACCTGTATTGGATAATTATCCAAACCGGGGTTTTTATAAAACACTTTATACGTTAATAATGTAAAAATATCCCGTCTTTCGAAAATACGGGTTTTGTTGATATATCGAAATGATTATTGTATCAAAAATTTTGCGTTGGGACGCACACGGGTCAAACCGTAATCCAGATCGAAAAAGTGAAAACACGGAAAATGTCCGGAATTACCAGATTAGGTTAGGATGGAGTTCTTAGAAGAGTTTTGGGTCGTAAAAACGTAAAAACGGTTGAAGTTAGATGATTCCCAGTTTTATAAAACAATTTTGTAATTATACATAAAATAATTAATAAATTCACAATTTTAAAATCACAGTTATCTATATTTTATTCCGGACATAATAAAATTAAAATACTCATATCTTATCATATATAAACATCCAAATATTATTATCATCCTTCAGATAATTCATCAAAAATTCACATAATAATCACATAATAATCATTTATTGATAAAAATAATTACACGCTATATCCGGGATATTACATCCTTCCCCCTTAAAAGGATTCTGTCCTCAGAATCTCCTAAGTAAACAACTGAGGACATTTTTCTCGCATATCACTTTCTAACTCCCAGGTTGACTCTTCAACCTTTGGGTTTCTCCACAATACTCTTACTAAATTTATAACTTTAATTCTTAATACCTTTTCCCTTTTTTCCAGAATCTCTATTGGACTCTCTACATATGATAAATCATCCTGAAGTTCTATTGGCTCATACTCGATTACATGCCTGGAATCTGGATTATACTTTTCAAGCATCGATACGTGAAAGACATTATGAATGTGCTCCATGTGGGGGGTAACGCTAATTCGTAAGCTACCTTGTCAACACGTTTCAGAATTTCAAAAGGTCCAACGTATCTAGGACTCAACTTTCCTTTCTTTCCGAATCTATAAAATCTTTTCCAGGGTGACAATTTTAGTAACACTAGATCTCCTTCTTTGAATTCCATATCCTTCCTGGACTGGTCTGCATATTTCCTTTGACGATTTTGTGCTGCAATTAACCTTTTCTAGATGACTTCCACAATTTCTTTTGTCTGTTGCACCAACTCAGGTCCAAGTATCTTACGTTCTCCAACTTATTCCCTATATACTAGTGATCGATATTTGCGTCCATAAAGAGCTTCATATGGAGGCATTCTGATACTGGCATGATAACTGTTATTGTAAGAAAATTCCACTATGGGTAAATGCTCGTCCCAATTTCCTTTGAAATCAATGGCATAAACACGTAACATATCTTCAATAGTCTAGATCGTCCTTTCGCTTTGGCCGTTCGTCTGCGGATGATAAGCCGTACTCATATTCAGTTTAGTTCCCAAGCATTCTTGAAAACTTCTCCAAAATCTTGAATTGAATCGTGGATCTCGATCAGACATGATAGACACAGGGACTCCATGAAGAACTACTATTTCCTTTAAATACATGTGCACCAACTTGTCCAACGAGAATCTTTCATTGATAGGCAAGAAATAAGCTGATTTGGTTAGTCTATCCACTATAACCCAAATGGCGTCGTGGTTCACTTTCGACCTTGGTAATCCAACTATAAAATCCATAGCAATATGCTCCCACTTCCATTCTGGAATTTCTAATGGTTGTAATAATCCACTTGGTCTCTGGTGCTCCGCCTTAACTCTTTGGCACGTGTAACATTTGCTAACCCATTCCGCAATTTCTCTTTCATATCTGGCCACCAATAATTTTCCTTTAAATCTTTGTATATCTTGGTACTTCTCGGATGGATGGAATACTTTGAATTGTGAGCTTCCTGTAGAATTTCATTTTCAGCTCTACTAGTGGAATCCAAATTCTGGAAGAAAATATGAGAATACCTTGATCGTCTTTCTAAGTGCATAACTCTTCTCCAACCAAATGATTGATATCTTGGCCCATTATTTTCTCTTGGAATTTCTTTATCTTTTCTAGCAGTTCTGGCTGAAAAGTCATGTTATACATCTTTTCTTCATCAGGTTTGCAAATTCTGACTTCTCGTTCCTGTTTCTAAAATTCCTTGTATAATTCTTCAGGTACTGTTAACACGTTCAGTCTTTCCTTTCTGCTTAACGCGTGTGCCACCACATTCCTTTTTCCTGGATGATAGTTAATTGTGCAATCATAGTCTCTGATCAGCTCCAACCATCTCCTCTGTCTCATGTTACACTCCTTTTGTGTGAATATGTACTTCAAACTCTTATGATCTGTATAGATCTCGCATTTTTCTCCATATAGATAATGTCTCCAAACCTTCAAGGCGAATACTATTGCTGCTAGTTCCAAATCATGAGTAGGATACTTCTGCTCATGAGGTTTCGATTGTCGAGATGCATACGCAATAACTTTATCATGCTGCATCAATACACAACCTAATCCCTTATGAGAAGCATCACTATAGACTACAAAATTTCCTTGATCATCTGGAAGTGACAAAACAGGTGTCGTGATTAATCTCTTCTTCAGTTCCTGGAAACTTTCTTCACACTTCTCGTTCCATATAAACTTCTCACTTTTCCTGGTAAGCTTCGTTAAAGGTGTCATAATCTTCAAGAAATCTTGAAAAAATCGTCGATAATATCCCGATAATCCCAAGAAACTTCTCACTTTTGTTGGTGTTTTTGGCGTTTCCCAATTTATAACAGTTTCAATCTTTGCTGGGTCCACTTAGATCCCTTCATTACTTACTACGTGCCCTAAGAATTACACTTCTTGTAACCAAAACTCACACTTTTAAAACTTGGCATATAGCTTCTTCTTTCTCAAAATTTCCAAAGATATCCTTAGATGCTCCGCATGATCTTCCATTGACTTTGAGTAGATCAAAATATCATCGATAAACACAATTACAAACTTGTCCTAATATTCCTTAAAAATTATGTTCATCAAGTCCATAAATGCTGCTGAGGCATTGGTCAATCCAAAAGACATCACTAAGAATTCATAGTGACCGTACCTTGTTCTGAAAGCTATCTTGGGTATATCTTCAGGTTTAACCTTCAATTGGTGATATCCGGATCTCAAATCAATCTTAGAAAAGTATTTGGCTCCTTTTAGCTGATCAAACAAATCGTCAATTCGAGGCAATGGATACTTATTCTTGATTGTAAGCTTATTGAGTTCTCGACAGTCGATGCATAACCTCATGCTTCCATCCTTCTTCTTAACAAATAGTACTAGTACACCCCATTGGGATACACTGGGTCGAATCACTCCTTTCTCCAATAATTCTTGTAATTACTTTTCCAACTCCTTCTTTTCAACAGGCGCCATTCTGTACGGAGCTTTAAATACTGGTTCCGTTTCAGGTGCTAAGTCGATCGCAAACTCAATTTCTCTATCTGGAGGAAGTCCTTGTAATTCTTCGGAAATACATCTGAAAATTCATTTACCACAGGAATGTCTTCCAGTTTTGATGGCTCTTGACTCATTTATATCACATAAGCAATGAAATGCTCACATCCTTGTTGCAGTAACTTCTTAGCTTGAATTATCGTCAAGAACTTCTTTGCTTGCTTCTGACATTTAAACGTCACCACTTTCTCGTCTGGTGTCTTCAAGATTACTTTCTTATTACGACAGTCTATCTGAGCATCATGCTTAGATAGCCAGTCCATTCCTAAAATAACATCAAACTCTCCTAACTTAAACGATTGCCAGAAATCTCAATCTCACAGTTCGTACATACTTGGTTAACAAATACACGCTCCTAATTTGCTAATTCTACTATCATAATCTCACTTAACAATTCAACTGGACAATTCAACTTATCAACAAAATCTTGAGAAATAAATGATCGAGTTTCTCCCAAATCTACTAGCAATTTAGCACATAAATAATTCACAATAAGCGTACCTGCCACAACATCAGTGTCCCTGATAGCATCCTTCACAGACATGTCATAAACTCTAGCTCTGGGAGGTTCATTCACTATTGGAGGGGCTCCCATGATTCGCAGTGTATTATTGAATGGAACCGGTGTCATGCAATCCCTTGCGATGTATCCTGGCTTTCCGTACTTGAAACATGTATACCCAATTGCTGGAACTTTTCTTGCCTGATTCCTGGTGGGCTGATCCTTGTTGACTGGCTCTCTGGCTAACTGATTACGACACTCCCTTGAATAGTTCTCCCTCTGGTTATATCTGTAGCAGACCACATTCAACATGTTGCAAACTCCTCCATGTTTATTTTCATAGACTTGGCAGTCTGGTAGAGTTGGTCTCTGCGAGGTTGGCTGATTCCCAATGGCTGGACGGTTACCTTGGCCTCCTTTGCCTGCATTCTGTCTATTAAAATTTCGTCCAGGATGGAATTTGCCTTTCCTCTGATTAAAATTTGGAACCTTCCCTGCTTGGGGCTTTCCTTCACTTCCCTCAAACTTCTTTTTCTTACTTTCCTTCTCCTTCTGAGACATTTCACTTTTTGTCTCCGCAATTATAGCTTTCTGCACAACTCCCACATACGTGTCTAATTCAAATATGGACACCTTCCCTCGGATCCATGCCTTGAGATCTTTCTGGAACCTCTTAGCCTTCTTCCTATCTGTGTCCACATATAATGGCACAAACCTAGACAACTCCTCAAACTTACTTTCATAATCTGCCACTGACAGATTTTCCTACTTTAACTCCAGTAATTTCAATTCCATTAGATCCTGAACAAACTGACGGAAATACTTCTCTAAAAACAATTCATTGAATCTATTCCACGTAACATCATATGTACCTTCCAACACTTTAACAGTTCAGTAGGTGGATTCATTCTTCAGACAATAAAACACAAACTCAGTCTTCTGTTCCTCTTTCACCTTGACTAAGGCAAATGCCTTTTCAATTTACTTCAACCAGACTCTTACCTCAATAGGATCTACAAAACCTTTGAATTCTGGTGGATTCACCAACTGAAAAGTCTTAAAGTTTACATGAGAATTAGTCTGTCTCTGCTATTATTGAGTCAGGTGGACTGTCTGTTGGGCCAAGATCTGAAGAATCTGGGCTACAGTTGGGTCTATGGGACCTGGATTTGCATTTCGGTTATTGTTGTCTTGGGTGTTGTTGTTATTGTTGGTTTCTTCATTCTGTTTGGTACAACGGGTATTTTTTCTAGGAGGCATTTTCTATAAAGAATCAAACAACTTATTTATCCTTTAAATTAAAACCCCTTTTTTTATGAAAAGATTTTATAAAACAGAAATATCTCTTTTTGGAAGACATTTTCAATAGTTGAACTAAGTAAATTGCGTGTGTTATGGATCAAAAACTAAGATATATTAATTGTTGTGCTTATTACTAGGGAACATGAGCTTCGAGGCTCGATTTGACTGCTCTTGTGTTTCGTGACTCGATCTGCCTTAACAAGATGCCTACATACCTCGTTGATTGCCAAGAATCAAGTCAAAAAATGTAGTTCTGATTTGTGGGGTGAGGCCCCTTATATAGATGTTGGGAGTCCTTGAATTGGACTTGGGTTAGGAGACTTGGTGGTCAAGTCTTAGAATTAGAATGGACTTTGGAGTCCTAAGAAGTAGGAAGCTGATTCCTTATCCCACCAGGTTCCTTGGAGGCAAATCTACAAGGATTTATTTCTCCACTAGGACTCATCTTATCAGCTGACTTATCCCTTTTTAATTAATTACAAAATTAATTAATATTTAGGGTGTTGCGCCTTCTCAAATGAGCCTAGCTGTTGGCCTAATTCGGATATGATTAATGTAACATTAATTACATACCCAAGCCTTATTTTTTCCCAATCATTTGCCCCCCAACTTTTGGGAAACAGTGACTAGGTTTCGCAGAAGTTAAGTTCATTCGTTCCCTTACAGAGTATCGATTTTGCGTAAAGTGTGGAGCGACCTACACAGTTACAACAATTTACTTTCATTCCTATGATTTAGGAGTTATTTTAATTTTTAGGGATTTTCCTCTAATTTATAGGAATTTTCCTTAATTTCCAGGAATTTTTCCATTAATTCTGGGATTTTTCCTTAATTTCCAGGAAGTTTTCCCTTAACTCTGGGATTTTTCCTTAATTTCCAGAAATTTTCCCTTAATTCTTGGATTTTTCCTTAATTTCCAGGAATTTTCCCTTCATTCTGGGATTTTTCCTTAATTCTGGATTTATTCCTCATTTTCTGAAAATATTCATATTTTCCAGAAAATATTTAAGGAATTTTATGAGATTTTTCCTTTAATTTCTGGATTTATTCCTCATTTTCTGAAAATATTCATATTTTTCAGAAAATATTTAAGGAATTGCCTTTAATTTCTTCCCTCATTTTTTTCTTTTTTCTCTTTTTTTTATGTCTCTGATCAATTTACCCTGAACTGGCAAGACAATTCCATAGCTAATCCATTCGAACTAGCATGACTTTCGGTATGACAATCTGTTTGAACTAGCATGACTTTCGGTATGACAATCTGTTTGAACTAACATGACTTTCGGTATGACAATCTGTTTGAACTAGCATGACTTTTGTTATAACAATCTGTTTGTCATACTAGTTCAATTGATTGTCATGCTGAAATAATATCTGGTCGAATTAGGCTCCTAATATCCCTGATCGAAGCTCTTTCGAGCAAGACCAATTCGAGCAGGAATCCTGGTCTTATTTCGGCCAGTATTTTCACCCTATATATATATATATATATATATTTTTTCTTCTTTTTTTTTTGTCGATCAGGATTCTGCCCTTTTCGGTCAGGATATTTATTTTCTGACCGAATTAGCCCACTTATTTTCTCCTGGTCGAGAGTGTTTTTCGAGGAGGATTGTTCGACGAAGTTTCCTGGTTGTTTTTCGATCAGGGTTTCACCCCCTTCGACCAAGACCCTATCTTTCTCGGTCAAAACTTTGTGTTTTTTGACCGAATTAAGCTCCTCATAATCCTGGTCGATAGTATTTTTGACTAGAAAAATTCAATCAAGAATAAAGAACAAATCCTGATCGAATTAGATCAAGGTTCTTTGCCCTTTATTATTTATTATTATTTTTGAATAATTTCTTAGGGCCAAACCCTTTGCTGGATTTTTCTTAATTGGGCTTTCCTTCCCTGTGGGCCATTGACTGGGCTTGAGTTGAGCATTGAACTTGGGCCCAGTACTTAGGCTTGTTGTAAAAAATTTGTATTTTCTGTCATGGGCCCTTATCTGGGCTTGATTTATTTCCAGGCCCAATAAGATTTGGGCTGGGCCTCCATTTCTAAGTCCAAATTCCAGATTTTTCTAGAATTCCTAGGGTTCTTTTTGGGTTCTTCTAGAATTTTTAAAAATATTTTTTTTAATTTAAGTTTGATTTATAGATTCTTCCAGAACATTCTTTTCTTGGGCCCATATGGGCTTTTCTATGCCCATTTAGCCTTCTTTGTGCCTATTTAAGAGTGGGATGGGAGAGTGAAATCCTCACACCTCTCATTTCATTTCTCATTTCTTTTCCCAAATACTCTCCTCTCTTCTCAACTTAGAGTTTTTTCGGCCAAGTCCCTAGCCTTTTCCGGCCTTTCCTCCATTCCAAGGTTTCAAGGCTCCTTCAACCTCCATCAATGGCTGATAAGAATTCCGAGAGAGCGGCCAAGATAGCCTCGGCTTCAAAACGAGGTGAGGATGTCGAAATCCGCTCTTCTTACATGTCTTTGTTAGATTTGATTAATTCTAGGGGGGACGAATATCCTTCCACTGCACATCTCAACTCTTTTAATCATTGCAATACATGGCACAATATAGATTACGATAAGTTAAATGCACGTTATAATGTTCATCCTCCCCTTAGGCTAGTTCCAGTTTCTGGTGGCGACCGTACTTGCCACTGGAAACCCGATACTCTTTTCGTTTATACAGATGCCCTTGACGCTAGGCTTAGGTTTCCTTTTCATCCCTTCATTCCTCACCTCCTAGCTGATTTGCAAATTAACCCCTGTCAGCTTCCTCCAAATGCCTGGAGGAACATTTTATGTTTCATGGTTTGTTGTCTTAGGGGAGGTTTTCCCTTATCTGTAGCTGTTTTTGTAAGGTTTTCCAATGTTATAACAGTTCTTCGGGTAATTGTGGTTGGGTCTACGTTAAACAAAGGCCCAAGTGTAAGCACATTTTTAACAGCGCCTCCATTCCCGACAATAACCAAAATTGGAGGAAAAGTTTTGTCGGGTTAAGGTAGGAGAATTGTGACTGGGGCACGCTCTTCAGATCTTCCTTCGGGAAGGTTAGTGATGGTAGCCTCAAATCCATTCACCTATCCCCCGAGGAAACTATCATTTATGATGAGCTTACTCGGGATGATGGTACCACTATCAGTTGGACTCATTTAGAGGAGTTCTCCCTCATCCACGTGGGGCTATCATCTATTTCTCAATAGGGTATTTTTCTTCCCTTCTCGTTTTTACTTTCTTTCATGCATTATTGACACCACTTATTTTGTTTTTCTCTTGTTTTGCAGCTGCTAAGGAAATCAAAGAGGATAATGTGCCTCTCGTTGAGGAGACTGCGAGAATGAAGAAGGCTCGCCTTGCGGGTCTGGATACTCGAGGAAAAGCTACGGAGCCTAGCTTCCTACGGAAGCACAAGGAGCCCTTGGTGGAGGTTCCAGCTGAGGGAGCTGAAACCCACAGTGCCCCTATCACTGCTGCTGCTCCTGTCTCTGTTGCTACGGGTGCCTTTCAGCCTCTTTGGGGATTCCGCCGAGTGGATACCATGGTAGGATCCACAAAGCACGCTTGGGATTGGTCCTACCACGGCGTAACCCCCAAGGAATTTACTAATGTGGTTGCTACCCCCGACCTAGAGAGGATATAGCTCATGGGAGCTCAGTCCCTGGACTCGGTATGACCCTTGCTTGAAATTTTTCTTTCTTTTTACTTCTAGTATTTTAGTGCCTTATTATATCTTTGTTTATTGTTTCGTTTCAGTCTAACGCCTATTTCCATGGCGCTGTGAGGCAAGTTGAATCATGGAAGAGGGCTTCTGATAAAGCTGACAATGCCCTCAAGAAGCAGCAAAAGAAGTACGCCGTTTTGGAGCGAAAGCTGAAGCGCAAGGAGGAGGAGCTCAGAGAATCCAATGCTGATCTAGTTGTCCTTAGGGCTGAGAAGGACAAGGCGATTGACAACTACTTGGAATCAGAGGAGTTTACCCAGTCCATGAGAGTGAGGCACGACTCAGTGTGCCCTGGGTTTTTTAGGACTGGCTGGGACACGACCCTTGGTACCGTGAATGAGGCTTGCCCTGATATTAACCCGGCATACTATGTCTATCCTGACGATGAGGCTTTGCTACAGAGGTTCTGCACCCGAATGGTTGTCTCGGATCGTATCCCCCAGGACCTGCTTCTTCCTCCTCCCGAGTCCTCTTCTAGGCCTGCCGCAGATGATAGTTCTTCCTCTTCTGGGACTACTGAGACTTCCAGCGAGAGCGGGGAAGACGATGATATGGATGCTGAGGGCACCTCTACCCCTTAGAGCTTTTCTAGCCCTGCGTGGCTTATTTATTTTATCTTGTCTTTGAGGCTTAGCATATCAGACTTTGTATTATTTATTTGAACCTATTTTATTTATCGAACTTTATGCTTTCATCTCATGCACTTAGTTTACTTGTCTTGTTACTGGAATTCAAAACATATTTCGAAAACTTTCTGAATTTCACAAATTGTTGGGATTTATCCCTTACACTAGCCCTAATAAACCTCAAAATAAAGCTAAAACATGTAAATCCTAAGCAAGCAAATCTACAAGGTACTTTTCAACCTACTTGTCATCTTGACAAGTGAGAATCGTGCTCAACCATTCTACAAATAGTAAATCTTCAGGTTTTGTGCATGCCAAGTCCTCGGGACTTCAAAACCATCCATAGTCTCAATCTTGTAGGTTCCTCTACCCTGAACACTTTTGACCTTGTATGGCCCTTCCCAATTTGGAGCAAGTTTCCCTTTCTTCCCTACACCAGAAGCTTCTACCTTCCTCAGGACTAAGTCACCCTGTTTGAAGAACCTTTCCTTAACCCTTAGGTTATAGTAGAATGAAGCCTTTTTCTGATATTCCACTATCTTCGCATGTGCCTCATCTCGTACTTCGTCGATTAGATCCGGGGCTAACCTTTGCCCTTCCTCATTTTCCTCAGCGTTGAAAGCTTGAAACTTGGGAGAGGAATGTGATATTTCTACAGGAACAACTACTTCTGCCCCATATCCTAACATGAAGGGAGTTGCTCCAGTCGTGACTTTATAGGTAGTCCTATAGGCCTATAGTATTAGGAGTATTTCATCCACCCAATTATTCCTCTACTTCTCGATCCTCTTCTTTAGTCCATCCAGGATTATTCGATTTGCCACTTCTGCTTGCCCATTGGCTTGCGGGTGAGCCACGGAGGTGAATCGTAATTCAATTTCATTCTTCTCACAAAACTTCTTGAATTCCTCATTGTTGAACTGTGTTCTATTGTGTAACCTGCTTAGTTGTGATTTTGGCCAAAGGCTTGGCTTCAATCCACTTAGTAAATAATCATTGGCTACAATCAGGAATTTCCATTGTGCCATGCCCATGGGGAAAGGCCCAAGTATATTCATTCCCCACATAGCAAAGGGGATGGGTGAGTTGATGGAGATCAGCATCTCGGGGGGTTGTCTAACGACAGGTGCATGCTTCTGACAACGGTCACACTTCTTCACATACTCCTTGGCATCAGCCATCATTTCTGGCACTAGAAGCCTAAACGGGTTATCTTATGAGCTAGTGCTCTTCCCTCCAAGTGTTGCCCACAAATACCTTCATGCACTTCTTCAAGAGCCAATCGTGCCTCATCGGGCCTGAGACATCTTAAGTAAGGAATTACATAAGATCTTTTGTACAAAATCCTATCTATCGAGTACCTTAGTGCTCGAACATCCAACTTCCGTGCTTCAGTAGCATCATTTGGCAACCAACCGGTATGAATATGGGTCTTGATGGGATCTATCCATGACGTCCCCAGACCTATAGGAGCTACAAGCTTAACATCAATGCTCTGTGTCTTCAGAACGCGGAAGTATACACTTCTAAACTTTCCTCTATCTCAGATGAAACAAACTTTGATAATGCATCTGCCTTAGCGTTTTCCTCCCTTGGATTGTGCTCAACATGGCATTCATCGAATTGGGTCATCACAACCCTTACTAGGCGGACATACTTAGCCATTGTATCATCCCTTACCTCAAACTCTCCCTTCATTTTGGATATGACCAACTTCGAGTCTCCACAGACCTTCAAGTTCTTGACTCTCAGTGTCCCTGCTAGGCCAAGGCCAGCTATTAGAGCTTCATATTCTGCCTCATTGTTTGTGGTTGGAAAGTCTAACTTTATAGCATATTCAATCAAGAACCCATCAGGGCTTTGTAAAACTAACCCTGCTCCACTTGAATTTGTTTTTGATGCTCCATCAAAATAGAGAACCCAATATTCCTTCTCCTTATCAGCCTTTTCTTTGTCCCCCTTATCAACTTCCTTGTCTTGAGTTATGGTATCTTCCTGCCCCCCGACTTCTTGATTGGGTATGGTACATTCCACCACGAAGTCAGCCAATGCCTGGGCTTTTATTACCGTTCATGGCTTATACTTGATGTCGAATTCTCCCAGCTCTATTGCCCACTTGATCAACCTCCCACTAGTCTTGGGACTATGGATGATATTTCTCAGGGGTTGGTTTGTAAGGACGTATCATTCTCAAAGCCATTACCAAGGCTAAAGCAAACTTCTCAATAGTTGAATAATTCAACTCAGCTCCATGCAGAATTTTGCTGACATAGTATACGGGTTTCTGGATTTTCAGTTCCTCCTTAACCAATACAGCGCTCAAGGCATTCTCTGAAATGGCCAAGTACAAGTATAAAACTTCATTCAAAGCTGGCTTGGCCAACAACGGGGCCTGGGCCATATATTTCTTTAATTCCTCGAATCCATTCTGGCTTTCCTTACTCCATACAAAATCCTTAACCTTCTTTAAAGACTTGAAGAATGACAAACACTTGTCTCTAGACTTTGAGATGAATCGTCCCAATGCAGCAACCCTTCAAGTGAGCTTTTGAACATCTTTGATAGTTTTCGGGGGCTCCATGTCCAGGATTGTCTTTATTTTATTGGGATTCGCCTTGATTCTTCTCTTGGAGACCATCAATCCCAAAAACTTTCCAGATCCTACTCCGAAAGCACACATTCTAGGATTTAACATCATCTTGTGGTACCTCAGGACCTCGAAAGATTCCCTCAAATGGGTTATATGGTCAGTCTTCACTAGACTCTTGACTAACATGTCATCAACATAAACTTCCATGGTATTGCCAATAAGATCCTTAAAAATTTTATTTACCAACCTTTGATAGGTGGCTCCTACATTCTTGAGACCAAATGCCATAACAAGATAACAATAAACACCAAAGTTAGTGATGAATGATACCTTTGGGATGTCATCCTTGTGCATCTTGATCTAATTGTATCCACTAAATCCATCCATGAAGCTCAGCATATCATGTCCAGCAGTGGCATCTATCAAAGTATATATCCTTGGCAACGAGAAACAATCCTTAGGGCATGCGTCATTCAAATCAGTGAAGTCCACACACATCCTCCATTTTCCATTGGCCTTCTTCACCATTACAGGGTTTGCTAACCATTCTAGAAATTGTATATCCTCATGAAACCAGCCTCTAAGACCTTCTCTACTTCCTATTTTGTAGCTTCTTTCTTCTCTGGAGCAAAACTTCTTTTCTTTTGCTTCACTGTCTTCCGATTTGGATCCACAATTAGCTTGTGAGTAATCAGTTCCGGGTTTATGCCTGGCATATCAGCTACTGACCATGCAAACACATCACTATTTTCTTGCAAAAATTTTACCAACTTCCCTCTAAGGGGCTCCTCTAGTGTGGCTCCAACGAAAGTCACCTTCTTAGGATCCCCGGGAGCTAGAGGAATTGAAACCAAGTCTTCTGCTGGCTTCCCTCTTTTCTCATTATTTTGTCGGATATCCAGATCTTCAATAGGCAGAAGTTGCCCCCAACTCCATCTGCCCTCAGAGAGGCTACATAACAACTTCTAGCCATTTTTTGATCTACTCTCTCTTCTTCAATCCCATTACGGGTGGGAAATTTTATAACTGAATGGTAGGAAGAAGGGACTGCTTTGAAGGCATGTATCCCTATTCTCCACATGATAGCATTGTAAGTTGAACTAGCCTTCACCACCACAAAGTCCAACATCTGTGTTACTTGCCTTGGTTCCTGTCCTATGGTTGTTGGCAACTTGATTATCCCTTTCACGGGGCACTCCACTCCCGCAAATCCATATATCGGCATGTCGGTTGGGGTCAATTGGGAGTCATTATAACCCATCCTTAAAAAGGTGTCATGGAGCAAGATATCCATAGAAGCACCATTATCCATAAAGACCCTCTTAACCGGGCTATTTCCTATTATAGGTGTTATGACCAGCGTGTTGTCATGAGGAAATTTCACACCCTCTAGGTCAGAATCATCAAAAGCCATTGTTACTTCTGTCCTGGCCCTCTTCGGGGCTTCTCCAACAATATGCATAACCTCCCTGTCATATGCTTTCCTGGAGTTCTTGGATAATCCAGCATCAGTTGGTCCTCCAAAAATTATGTTTATCACAGGTCCTCGAGGTCGTGGTCCTCCAAAGATTGCATTTATGACTGGTCCCCTAGGCTAGGGATTCCGCCCCTGATTGTCTTGGTCCCTCCTACGATCTTCAAAGTTCTTTCTCCCATTGTTATTCATATCTCTTCCTTCCCCAGTGTACTTGTTCAATCTTCCTTTCTGAATGAGGAACTCTATTTCATCTTTCAGTTCCCTACACTCATCGGTGTTATGACCAACATCTTTGTGAAATCTACAACATTTGCTCTTGTCTAGCTTGGCAGGATCTGTCCTCAAGGGTTTAGGCCAACGAATATCCTGGTATTTCTCAATTTCCATCAAGATCCGGCTTCTTGGAGCATTCAGCTTAGCGTATTCAGTGAACTTTTGCCCAGATCCTCCCTTCTTAGGGGTTGAATCAGGGTTTTGCTCAGTTCTAGGATACTTGTCCTTAACGATATATTCCAGATCAGTTTTCCGTTTCTTGCCTCCAACGGGCTCGTTGCTCACTATGGTCTTCCTCATGCTCTCTTCCACCTTGATGTACTTCCCAGCCCTATCTTGGAGCTACAACATGCTCTCAGGGGGGCACTTGGCCAAGGACATCTTGAAGAACTCATCCCCAGTTCCCTGTTGCAGTGCTATCATGGCTACCTTGTCATCAAGGTCCAGGACTTTTAAAGCTTCCTTCGTGAAATGATTCAGGTAGTCTCTCAAGGATTCCTTCGCTCCCTGCACAATGCTCATGAAGGATGCTGAACTTTTCTCATGCACTCTCCCGCTGATGAACTGCTTAATAAAAGCATGACTTAATTCTCTGAAGGACCCAATAGAGTTTGGGGGAAAACGACTATACCATCTTTGAGCCATACCTGACAGGGTTTGAGGAAAGGCCCAACACTTAATAGCGGCATTTACGGGCTGCAACAACAGTGCATTGGAGAATGTCCTGACATGATTAGCGGGATCTCCCATGCCATCATAAGCTTTGATAGTTGGCATCTTGAACGTCCTTGAGATATGGGCATTCATTATCTCTTCCGTGAATGGTGGATTAGGATCATCCGGATCTCCATGGAGAAGAAGATGCTTGGATCAGCTCTTGGGACTACATCCCTTCTTTGTGATGGACCATCCAGGTCTATGATTGGAGGAGGATTTCCCCCTAGGTGGTAATGGGAGCCTGGGAACCTGGTGTGCCTCCAAGTCGCGCTTTAGCCTTTGAATCTCAGCCTTATGGGCCTTGATTCTCTCCTGCACTTCTTGGGGATTTACCCCTCGGGTGCTCCTAGGACGTTGGTTACCCTCAGCCATCGGCTCTTTACCAGCACGTCTCCTTCTTGGGGCCACTTCATCATCCGAAGATTCGGAGTCTCTCTCAGTATGAAGAGCAGAAAATTCCTGATCCTCCGGGATATGAGCCAAACCTTGTATGTAGGGGGTGTTTTCCCCTGTGCTTCACTCCGTCCAGCATGTCCACTTCCTCCAACCTCGGGGTAAAGGGGCATCCCATAAGGGGGTTAATGGTCACAACAGTTGAATACTCATACCCAATGGGTCGAGAATTCACAGGTGTATATAGTTGTTGAAGTTGGGGATTCATACCTTGAGGAGCCGGGGGAATCGTCCCTTGAGGTTAAGGTTCAGTTGCCCCTACCTGGGCTCCTCCTTCGGTGACGACATAGGTTGAATGCGGAGGTACCTCCATGGTTGACAAAATCATTTGGGTTGTCCCTGCGGGTGTTCTTCCTTCAAGGACGCTGCTTGTTCTCGGTGTTCTCGCCATGGTTGTTGTTGGGCTTTCCCACAGACGGTGCCAAATATTATGGATCAAAAACTAAGATATATTAATTGTTGTGCTTATTACTAGGGAACGTGATTTCGAGACTCGATTTGACTGCTCTTGTGTTTCGTGACTCGATCTACCTTAACAAGATGCCTACGTACCTCACTGATTGCCAATGATCAAGTCAAGAAATGTAGTTCTGATTTGTGGGGTGAGGCCCCTTATATAGATGTTGGGAGTCCTTGAATTGGACTTGGGTTTGGAGACTTGGTGGTCAAGTCTCGGAATTAGAATGGACTTTGGAGTCCTAAGAAGTAGGAAGCTGATTCCTTATCCCACCAGGTTCCTTGGAAGCCAATCTACAAGGATTTATTTCTCCACTAGGACTCATCTTATCAGCTGACTTATCCCTTATTAAATAATTACGAAATTAATTAATATTTAGGGTGTTGGGCCTTCTGAAATGAGCCTAGTTGTTGGCCCAATTCTGATATGATTAATGTAACTTTAATTACATACCCAGGCCTTATTTTCTTCCCTGTCAGCATGCTTCTTTATAGAATATAAACAATTAGGGGAAAAAGGTACATGTTATCACATGAGTTTATAATTGGTGCAGTAAAATAAAATAGGTATGGTAAAGTAAATGACAATGCTGGAAAGGAAGAGGTACTGATATAATAGGTCACACACACTGTAGAATGGGGTTGAATACAGTGTTTACTACAATCAAATCGAATATAAGAACTCAAGTAACAGAAAATAGATTTTATTCAACATAATAAACTCTGTTACAATATGGAACTGTCCTCTCTCAGTGATGAACCAATTATCACGAGAGCTACTAGGGTTACAATGAATAATAACTTCGATTAAGATTACACTTATAGTGTAAACCCTATGCCTGTGTTTATATACTACACAGTTACAAGATAATGTTCTAATTGATATGGAATATAATTCTGCTTCCTAAAATATATCAACTAGTTATCTTTTTTTCCAAGTATTCTATTCTTCATAGAATTCCTTCTTCATGCATATTTCTTTCTGTCTTAGTCTCGATCTTCTCTCCTTTCAATTAGCCGCCTGCCTTATCTGAAAGTCATCTTAAGTCCTGATATTGTCTCCTAATAAATATCTTCTGATAACTTAAGTTCTGATATCTTAAATTATGTCTTCAGTATAAGTGCTGATTTCCAGTTAAGTACTGATTTGTCCTGTTAGTTAAGATCTGAAAACTAAACACAAATCATATTACACATGACATTATCAAATATATCTAACAATCTCCCCAAACTTGTAAATTAGCATAATATAAAAGTTCAACAGATATTTGATGATGTCAAAAACATTAAGTACAAATGTATGAGAATTTGACTAGATTACTACAACTTACAATCCTTTTAGCTTTACCATCTTAAGGTCTGATAATAGCTTCAGTCTATATACACGTTCAAAATTTAAGTAGTTGTAGATCTTTGACTTGGCTTCAATTTCTGATCTCTTTGATGTCAGGAGTTGTTCTGAGATAGTTCTTCAAAAGACATCTCTCAGCATATTCAAGTTCATTGACCATCCTCCTTTTAGCACTTATCAATTCAGCTGTATCTTCACCAGTTTGAAAAATAGCTGCTCTGAGATCATTTATCTTAGCTTTTCTTATCTCTTGATCTAGTCTAATCAGATATGCCTTGTCAGACTCTAAATTGAATTCCACAGCCTTATAACCCAGAAAAGTAGTTATGATCTTAGCAGAGTTAGGCTTCATTTTGACAATATCACCTTTGTGATCTCTATACTTGGGACAGTATGTGCTTTCAGACTTTACAGAATAAAGCTTCTTCTGTCTTTGAATTTGTGATTTTAAATAACCTGCAACACTGTCTGTTAATCTGTCTTTCACTTGAAGTAGGAATAGAACATGTTCCAGTTCCTCAATATACTTTAGTGGTATAGCATTCTGCCTGATATGGTATACCCTTCCATCTGTCATAAAATATAACAAGATATGTTCTTTCAAAAAGGTATGGTAAACCATTTGTACAAATTCAAGTCGATTCAATCTTGCAGGAGTTGCTCCAACACCTGGTTCACTTAAGGAAGTTGGATCATTGGTAGTGTTATGTACTCTTCTTTCATCAGAACTATCCAATCCAGATTTATCTCTTGCTTCCTTTCCTGTAACAACTCTTGCTTCAAAACCACTTGTTGCAGTCTTCAAAGATTGAGTCTGTTTAGCTTTGGTGAATCCTGGTAGGAGTATCTTTGAAGGTTTAACATGAGCAATGTCAGAGGTTTCCTTTTCCTTGTCTTCTGATATCAAGCCAACTTGAGCTATGTCGGAGGTTGCTTGCTTCACTGTCATATCAGAACTTACTACATCTTGACTCTGAACAACATGAGCCATGTCAGAGGTTGTTTGAAAAATCTTCTTTGAAATCAAAGTAAAACTAGCATCTTCTTCATTTTTCAGTTATTTTTTCATCCATGACTGGCATATAAACCTTTATAGGTTCATCAACTTTTTCTTTACCCTTGGACCTTGGATCAATTTCCACTTGTGATTTGAATTTGGTTGCCTCGGAATTTGTTCTTTCCTTTATCACAATACCCTTAGGCTTTGGAAATTTCTTTTCAACAACAGAAGCTTTAGATTTTGTCTTGACACCTTCTGCTTTGAGTCTGGCTTCTTCTTCCTTTAGATTCTCAAAGTCCATTCCTGGATTTTCTTTAAGAAATAATTGCTTTGAAATTTCTTTATTAAGTTCCAGATGTTCACCAGAACTTATTCTTTTACCAGTATCAGAACTTATTCTTCTCCCAATATCAGAACTTATTCCTTGACTTATGATTCTAGCTTTACTTGATGAAAATCCTTTGCCTTGACCTTGACCTCTACCCTTGTTAGAGTTTCCCAGGTCATCATTTCCATCATCCTTTCCCTTCAGTGTCTGAATAGATTTGCATTTGGACTTAATCACTTTCACCCCCTTCTTGGCATCAGCAGGTAAAAGAAGAGAGACAAGCAATTCCACTGAGGATTGGATCTCATTGAGTTGACTTTGATGAGAAGCTTGATTCTTTAGAATTTCATCAATCTGAGTTTGTTGCTTCTCCTGAGTTTTCTCAATGTAGGCAATTCTGTCAAAGGCTGGCTTGAAATATCTGTTCTTTTCAAGTTTCATATTTATATCTTGCTGGATCAAGGTTTCTTGAATTTTGTTCACCTTGGCATGAGTTGTTGAGTGTTGACCTTGAAGGTGCCTAGTACTCAATGTAGTAACTCTCAGTTGTGCCTTGAAATCATCATTTAACAACATTTCATCAGCTTTTGCCAGATGCTCAGCAAGAATCTTTTCAGAAGGAACAAAACTAACTGTGTTCCATTCCTTAGTCCACTCCTTTCCTCTAGGAGTTTCACTCCAAGGTACTGGTGATTCCCCTGTAACGAACTTCTTGACTAAATCAGCTTTATTAACTGTTTGTTGAGGTGCATGTTCTGATGGACCAGCTGCATCAGCATCTAAATTAGCAGCAACTTCACCAGTAGTTTCTTCATTGGCAGCATCAGAACTTGTAGATCATGCAGGATCAGCATCCTCTGATAAAATAGCAGTATGTGAGGCTACAGAGGCTTCAACATCATCCTCTAAATTCTGATCTGCAGCCAGGTTCTGATCAACATCCAAAATTGATGTTGTTGGTGGAGTGAGTTGAATTGGTGGAGTTTCCAAGTACAAAACCTCAGGCACAATCAAGTTATGAATATTAATTTCAGCACTTGTACCCGGTTCTTCAGTATGTACTGGATCAACTATAGGTGACATAGGAGGTGTAGGAATTCTGTCTTGAGCAGTTTCTGGTTGTGCAGAAGGAAGTGATTTAATAACAATTGGTTCTGTTGAGATCAGAGATTCCTGATCCCCTTCCTTAGCTGCTTCCACATCTTCTGAATCTGACTCAACTATGTCCCTGTGAGCTCTCTATTTCTTTAATTTCTTCGAAGGTGGAGACACTGTAGGAGCTTTATCATCAGAATTTAACTTTCTAAGCCTTTTGAGGGGCCTAGAACTCCCAGTTACAGTATCTTTCGGAGAAAAAACCTTCTCAGCTTCTACAAAAACAGGTTCTGATGTTGGAATCTGTTCCTTAGTTGTTTCCTCAAATCAACAGAATTTAATCAAAACATTCATCACAAAATAAAATTAAAAATTGATGAAGTAAAGATTAATAAATTGCAATTAAACATGCACAGTCACATAAATTGAGAAACAAAGAACAAATCTGCAATTAAAGAAAATTTCATTGATATATCAGATGATTACATTTGATGAAATTTAGCAATTACATGCAAAAATTATAAGATAGTCCTATTCTACGATTCTTAACATCAACAGCCTTAGTCCTAGTCTAAGAAGACTGAAAAAGCTGATGGTGAAGAGAAACAGATGGATTACAATTAAATCTTCTTCCTACTTTCAACAAAGAAAACAACAAGACGAATGATTTGCTCCTGCTGTTTAAGAATATGAAGATGAGCTTCTCTTTGGAAAGACAACAGACCAGTTTTAATGTTCTCTGGAAGTTGAATCCAGATGATAAATGGAATGTTGTTGATAGAATATGAAGTCGGAATTTCATTTCGAAAGATAGTCACAGTTTCTGTGCCATAAGAGTAATACCAACTAAAATGTGCCATTATTTGAGAGAAATGAACATATGTGGTTTTACTGAAGAATGATCAGTCATTTAAATATGCAATGGAAAACTAAGGGACGCGAGGACTGGTTAAAAATTACAAATAAAAATAATGACCCCTTGACTCCCTAGACTGATGAGTAATAATAACAGTCACTAAAAGATCTAAAGTCATAGTTAATGGGCACGGGATATAATAACAATTACTGTGCGCATGCAGTTTTTTAAGACATACACGCTAACCACTAGCACATAATGATTATGACTGTTTTATCTCACATTAACCAATATTCTGTAAAAATATTATCGTTCAAGTAATGACCAAAAATAAACCAAGTAAATAAATACTGTCAGGTCAGCATCAGAATTTGATTATTATCAGGATTTAGAAGTCATCAGAATATGGCTCCTTAACTCGAAAAGTGAATGTTTATTCCCGTAATTCTTTACACAAATACTGATATGGTTTCATCAGAACTTAATCATGAACTTCCATCAGAACTTATCCTCAGAATTGATGCAATCTGACACATAAACTGTTCATCTAAAACAACATTTATCTCCACAGTAATTTGCATAATTCATATGGAGTGTATGTATGTGCATTAAGCTAAATATCAGACAAAGAGTAAAGTCTGATTCACTTCAGTACATCTTAGAAATAAGGCATAACTAAGAACTTTGCTCAAAATCCGTCATTATTCTGAAATCTACTTTAGAATGAGTTCATGGATGAGTCCACCTCAACTGTTTTGTGCTCATTTTATGCATCTTTTGAAATTCCATTTTACAATGGCTTCTCAGTGTAAGTTAGTCATGACTGCTTATCAGAATTTATGCTGTTATCAGAGTATTTCACCAGTAATCATAGAGTGTGAAAAGTCACCAAGAAAATTTTATTTTTCTTTTCTAATGCATATTACTTAATACCAGCAATGCACTTGGGTCTTCCCTTCCCCATTTTTACTCTAGATCTCAAAGGAGTACCTGATTTTTTATTTCTTTTCTTTTTCTTTTGATAAGTGAGGCTTATCAGCACTTAGTACATCCCTCAGATTTACTAACATCAGAACTTAACAGATAAGAAGCACTATTCTAGTTTTTGACTTAGTAATAAGATACACAAAGTAAACTTAATTAAGCTCAGTATCAGAATTTACTTGTGTTAAAAGATTTCCACATAAACAATTACTTCAAACATGGGATCTTTAGTATATTAAAGACTACTAGGTCATCATCTAGCATAGTTTTCCTCATTGGATTGAATAGTCATAGAAACATTCATATCACTATCAGAGTTTAGAAATTCACATCAGACAACAATCATCACGTAAGAAAATTTCAATTTAAGCACATAATACACAAAGATAGTAATATCTGTAAATACTGATCATAAAGTCTGATGTATAAGAACATAAAGTAAGCAGATTTAGAGAAAGAACCTGAAACCATTCCAAGTTCATTTACCAATCTTGTAAAAGTAGCTTCACACAGTGGTTTTGTGAAGATATCTGCTAGTTTTTAAATAGTTGGAACAAAATGCAATTCCACTGTACCTTCATCCACATGTTCCCTTATGAAGTGGTACCTAATGTTGATGTGCTTTTTCATTGAGTGTTAAACTGGATTACCTGTCATAGCAATAGCACTTTGATTATCATAGTAAATAGGGATTTTAGAAAATTCTAACCTATAATCCAGTAACTGATTCTTCATCCAAAGAATCTGTGCACAACAGCTTCCTGCAGCAATGTATTCTGCTTCTGCAGTTGATATGGAAATTGACTTCTGTTTCTTGCTAAACTAAGAAACCAATCTACCTCCAAGAAATTGGCAGCTTCCACTTGTACTTTTCCTGTCAATTTTGCATCCTGTAAAATCTACATCTGAGTAACCTATTAGCTTAAAGTTTGATTCTCTAGGATACCACAATCCCAGATCAGCTGTACCCTTAAGGTACTTGAAAATTCTTTTCACAGCTGTTAAGTGAGGTTCTCTTGGATCTGCTTGAAATCTTGCACAAAGACAGGTAGCATACATGATATCAGGTCTACTTGCAGTTAGATAGAGTAGTAAACCAATCATACCTCTGTAATCAATAATATCTACTGATTTACCAGTATCCTTATCCAACTTTGTTGCAGTGGCCATAGGAGTGGATGCACTTGAACAATCTTGCATTCCAAATTTCTTCAACAAATTTCTGGTGTACTTAGATTGACAAATAAAAGTTCCTTCTTCATTCTGCTTGACTTGAAGGCCCATAAAATAGTTAATGTAAAAACCCAAATTTTTGACATCGATAAAAGACCTTTATAAATGGTAATATAATAACTTGAATTTTTGAGACCTTGTAAAGCGTTTAATGAATAGTAACCCTGACAGACGGGAAAAACTTTTGAGCCCACACTATGTAGAGCATGAGAAAATGAGTTTCGGAGTTGATATTACGATTATACGTGCTAAATGAGTGTATGTAAACGCTATTAGTTTTCGAAGAAAATGAACTTTAAAAAATGACCGTATTTACGAATTATCGAGGATTACGAGAATCACAATATAATTACAAGATTAAAACCCTATAGATTTATATTCAAGTATGATAATTAAAATTATAAGGAAGAAATACTAAAGGAATTACATTGCGAACCATTTACGAATAAGTATTGCGAGAACGTTTAAGCGACCGAGCGAACGTGTAAATGATTAAATAAACGTAACGCACTAACTAAACTATGGTAAGAAAGTAACCATGGTTACTTTATCAAATAGTAAGCTAACCATAGGTTTATCAAGCAAGCTATCCAAATAATGTGCTAAGGAAGCTAACGTAAGTAGTTTCTAGGAAGCTACCAAAGATTTGTCCCTAAGATTTGCAACAAGAATAAACCTAGGATTCAACCTAGGAGAACAAAAATCAAGTGCAAGATCTTTCACCCCATTTCCTAGAAGTTACCTAGCAAATCAACCAATCTAAGCAACCAAGAGGAGTATAAATACACCCCTTGATGCTTCCATTCGACCCTAATGCAAAATAAGGGAAAATCCAATTCAAAATCTCAAGTTCTAGCCATAGTAAAATCATCCCATTAATCCTCAAGCCTCCTAGCAATTAAACTAAGGTAAGAAAATTCTTTCTTCTCTTTTTATCAAGGTTTGATGGGTGAAATAAATTCAAGAAACTCACTAGTGAATAGTATGAATAGTAACCTCTCTTTGGTTTCTTGATTTCAATGGTGGTTCTAGGCTCCAAAAATCATACCAAGCACTTCCAAGCCTCCACCATCCTCAAGAACACATCTCAAGCTTTCAAGAAAGGTAAAAATCTTTGGCCCAACTTTATTTAAGATTCATATTTTAAGATCCACTTAGTATGTGGTAGAAAACTTAGTTTAAGATGTGGTATTGTTGAGATCTTGAAGTTTAAGTTGAGTAGATTTAAGGTTGATTGTTGTTTCCTCAAGAACATGATATTCTTGAGAGGAGTTTGTGTGTTGATGATGAAATGATGATTTTTGGTGGTTGGGTTGTTGTGCATATGTTGTGTACTTGATAATTTCATAAACAAAACATCTAAGTAGATTTTACTTAGTGAAATTATGTAGCACTCGACGGATAAGAATTATAGTCCCGACGGATAACTCATTATAGTCCCGACGGATGATTAACTTATTATCATCGAGTGAGTAGCTTATGTAATAATAAGTTTGTAGCACAGTTATGTATGCACCTTTGTATAGAATCTGTAGTAGCATATAAGTCATGTTGACTTTAACTAGATATGCAGAATAGGTTGATTAATTGTACATAAATGATGTCTTGTAATTCTGCATAAGTGAAATAGAGTCAAGTGCCAAAATAGCTACTGACGGATGATTAACAAAGCCATCGGCGGATGATCAATTAAACCATCAACAGATGTTCTGAAAGTCGACGGATGATCATATGAAGAATTCAAATAGCAGTTGAACAGTGAAAGCTGACACACAGCCGTCGAGATGTATACAAACACACTGTGGAAGCCCATTAAATGGGTAATAGAGGACGAAAAGCAGCAAAGCTTAAGACTGATAGTTTTTATATTTGTTCAGTCTTTTTGACTTTGTAATCTTGGTATTATATAAACCAAGAGTATAGCAAATAGAAAAATAACTGAGATAGCTGAGAAACACAAAAACAGAGAAATCTTTGTAAGCAGAATCATTAGCATTTCCTGTATTCTCAGTAGTTCTATTTGTAAGCAGCTGTGAGCATTCCTGCACACAAAGTTCTCTCGATATATATATATATATATATATATATATATATATATATATATATATATATATATATCTCTGGTAGAATTTTTTAAATCCACCAGAAAGTTTTTAAAGACTCTTGTTTTTAATTACTTATGTTTTGATTCAATTAAGTTTCTATTCCGTATTGTGCTAATCAAAACATTATATCTATATTCGAGTTGAACATTTTTATTTCGAGAAAAAGGTTCAAGAATTCCATTCAACCCCCCTTCTGTAATTCTTGCTATATTGTCAAGGGACTAACAATTGGTATCAGAGCAAGCTCTTAATCTACAAAGAGTTTAAAGATCAAAATAATTCAACAAGATGAACAAGAAAGATGTTGGAGTCAAGATTCCTTTTCTTGATAAAGATAATTACCATCATTGGAAGGTAAAGATGCATCTTCATATGCTTTCTCAAGATGAGGCCTATGTGGACTTCATAGAAAGAGGCCCTCATGTTACAATGAGAGCTGCAACAGGAAATGAGCCATCTGTTCCAAAGCACGAATGGTCTGACCCTGATATTGAACAAGTCAGGAAGGATAAAAAGGCCATGAACATTTTGTTCAATAGAATTGATGCAGACATGTTTGATAATATTATCAATTGCAAAACTGCCAAGGAAGTTTGGGACACAATACAGATAATTTGTGATGGCATTGAGCAAGTAAGAGAAAATAAAATGCAGCTCCTGATTCAGCAATATGAGCATTTTCACAATGAAGAAAGTGAGTCACTCACTGACATTTTTAGTAGATTCCAAAAACTACTAAATGCTCTTAAGTTGCATGGAAGAGTCTATCAGACTAAAGACTCCGATCTGAAATTTCTCAGATCTCTTCCAAAGGAATGGAAACCAATGACAGTCTCATTGAGAAACTCACAAGATTATAAGGAGTTTACTTTGGAGAGACTGTATGGCATTGTGAAGACCTATGAGCTTGAGATAGAGCAGGATGAAAGAATGGAGAGAGGAAAGAAGAAAGGAGGATCCATTGCACTAGTTGCTGATCTGGAAAAGGAGAAGGAAGTGAAGATGGAAGTTGTAGAATCAACTTGAAAGGTCTGTGAGAATAAGGGTAAGGGGCTAGCTGCAGAAAGTGAAGATTCATTGAGCCAAGATGACATGGAGGACATTGATGAGCACCTAGCATTTCTTTCCAGAAGATTTGCCAAGCTCAAGTTCAAAAAGAACTTTGGAGCAGCCAAGCCAAATAGAAACATGGTGGATAAGTCAAAATTCAAATGTTTCAAATATGGCTTGGCAGGGCATTTTGCAAATGAGTGTACCAGTAAGAAAAGGTTTGAGTCTGTGGATTATAAGCAAAAATACTTTGATCTACTCAAACAAAAGGAAAGGGATTTTATTATACAAGAGAATGACTGGGCAGCAGATGGTTTGGATGAAGATGAAGATGTCAGATATGTCAATGTAGCCCTAATGACCAAGTCTGATGAAACAGAGACAAGTTCCTCAAGCAATCAGGTAATCACTACAAACCTTGCACATTTATCTAAAGCTGAGTGTAATGATGCCATAAATGACATGTCTACAGAATTGTATCATTTGCGTGTTACACTTAAGTCTCTCATTAAAGAAAATGCTAAAATCAAAGAAAACAATCTGTTTTTAAGTGAGAGGAATAATGTGCTTGCGTCTCAGTTTGTTGAGTTTGAGAAATTAAAAATTGAGTGTAAGATTGTCAAGGAGGAATTAACTGAGTCCTTGAAAAAGGAAGAAATTTTGAAGAAGCAGCTCGAGCGTGAACAAGAGGTGATTAAAGCGTGGAAAACATCCAGGGATGTTTATACTCAAGTCACCAAAGTTCAAGGAATTGAGTCTTTTTGTGATGAAGCCTGGAAGAAGAATAAAGAGAAACTAGAACCTATTTTGGTAGATGGGTTGTTGACAGATGTAGACTCGACGGATGATGAGGACTATCCGTCGAATAACAAAAAGTGTTATCCGTCGAATGATGAAAATCCTCATCTGTCGGTTGTAAGCAAACCCATTAGCAAAGCCAAATTAATCAAGCTAAATGAAAAGTATGGGTCTGTTTCCAAGAACTTTGTTTCAGGAGAGTCAAGTCAGGCTAAGAAAGAGAAAAAGGCTAATGTTGGTCACATGACTGTCAAACAGTTAAGTGACAGACTTGAGAAAATTGAGGTAAAAACAGAGACTAAAAGTAAAAACAATAGGAATGGTAAAGTAGGGATTAACAAATACAATAACTACACACCTGATAAATATGCTCCTAGAAAAATCTGTGTCAAGTGTGGTAGTGTAAATCATTTGTCTGTTAATTGCAAATCTGCCATATCTACTCCCATGTCTGTTCAGTCTCAATTTCCCAACATAAATGCCATGCCTCCCATGCCTGTTAATGTTATGCTTACACTGAATATGAATGCACAGTTTGCTAATATGCCATTTGCACCTAATCCATATTATGCTGCATACAATATGCCTCAAATGCCATTTAGCATGCCTTACTGGAATAACATGTTTGCACCAAGCATGTCATTTCCTGTTAGCCATAATATGCATGATAATTCTGTTGCATTAAATGGTTTCAAAGGCCCAACCCAAATGACTAAGGAAGAATCTCAAATTCCTAAGTCAAATGAGTTAAGACCTATAAAACAGAAGAAGAAAGCTAACAAGGCAGGACCCAAGGAAACTTGGGTACCAAAATCAACTTGATTTGATTTTGATGTGTGCAGGGAAACAGAAGGAATCTTTGGTACTTGGATAGTGGTTGTTCAAGACACATGACTGGTGATTCTACCCTGCTCACAGAGTTTAAGGAGAGAGTTGGCCCAAGTATTACTTTTGGAGATGACAGCAAGGTTTATACTGTGGGATATGGCTTGATTTCAAAGGACAATGTCATCATTGAAGAGGTTGCCTTAGTGGATGGTCTCAAACACAATCTGTTGAGTATCAGCCAGCTTTGTGATAAAGGCAACTCAGTAACCTTCAATAAAGAAGCCTGTGTTGTGACTAATAATCAAAACAACAAAGTGGTTCTCACTGGTGTGAGAAGAGGAAATGTGTATCTAGCAAATACCCTTTTCTCAAATCAAAGATCCACAAACTCAGGGGGAGTTTCTAGCAATCAAAACTCAATCACACATCAAGACAACATTGAGGTCTCTTCATCTAAAGCTAATCTACCTCAACCAAGGAAATGGACAAAAGATCACCCCTTTGAACTGATTATTGGTGATGTTTCTTCTAGAGTTCAAACAAGGAGAGCAACTCATGAAGAATGTCTATACAGCAGCTTTCTGTCAAAGGAAGAACCAAAGAAGGTAGAAGAAGCTTTGTTAGACCCTGATTAGATTTTAGCTATGCAGGAGGAGCTAAACCAATTTGAAAGGAATAAAGTATGGAAGCTGGTACCCAAGCCTAAAGGAAAGAATCCAATAGACACCAAATGGGTATTCAGAAACAAGATGGATGAAAATGGCATAGTAGTAAGAAACAAAGCCAGATTGGTTGCTAAAGGCTATTGCCAGCAAGAAGGAATAGATTTTGATGAAACATTTGCTCATGTTGCAAAACTTGAAGCCATCAGAATCTTCTTAGCCTATGCAGCCCATGCCAATTTCAAGGTCTATCAAATGGATGTCAAAAGTGCCTTTCTGAATGGAGATTTGGAGGAAGAAGTTTATGTTAGTCAACCTCCTGGCTTTAAAGATCCAAATTTTCCAGAGTATGTTTATTATCTACTGAAAGCACTTTATGGACTGAAGCAAGCACCTAGAGCCTGGTATGACACTTTATCAAAGTTCCTTTTGGAAAATCACTTCACAAGAGGTAGTGTAGATAAAACTTTATTTTTCAAAAATGTTAATGGCTCTAGCATACTTGTTCAAATTTATGTAGATGATATTATTTTTGGCTCTACAGATGAGAAACTTTGTAAAAAGTTTGCCAAATTGATGCAAAGTAAGTATGAAATGAGTATGATGGGAGAACTAACTTACTTTCTTGGTTTACAAGTTAAACAAGTTAGTGATGGAATATTCATTAGTCAAACTAAATATATTTTTGATCTTTTAAAGAAGTTTGATCTAATGGATTGCACATCTGTAAAAACTCCCATGACCACTGCAACTAAGCTTGAATTAAACACTACTAAAAAGTCTGTGGATATTTCAAGCTATAGAGGCATGGTTGGTTCACTTTTGTAATTAACAGCTAGTAGGCCAGATATAATGTTTGCTACATGTTTATGTGCTAGATTTCAGGCTGATCCTAGAGAATCTGTAATAACCCCAAAATTTTGGACTTTTTGTAACCCTTATAAATAGTGATTTTGCTGATTATGCTGAATAAGAAAACTTTTCATACCACACTTTGAAGGGGTTCTTTTATTGTTATTCTGAGATCTTATTAGTACTCTATATGGTATATAAGTGTATGTAAAGATCAACAGAATCCAAATTCGAACACTTTGATTTTTCTCGAAAATCCACCAGATACCGAAAGAATTGAGTAAAAGGTAACATGATTAAAAGGATTTAATTCAAGGATTATAAGAGAGGATCATAAAAGGAATATAAAATATTGAGAAAGGTTTAGGGGAACCCAAGTAATAAGATCCCGGGTATGATCCCTCAAACGATAAACGAGAACGAAAGTTAAGCGAACCGTATAACAGATCAGCGGTCATTAGCCAAGTAATTAGGGGTTAATCAAAGAGGTTAATGGATGATGATGTCATCACACCAACAAGAGGAAGATAAATGTAACAAGATGACATAAGCAGATGACATGAGCATGACAAAGTGGGAAGTAATTGTTGGTTGATTATAAGCCACACAAATTTTACCATGGTAAAAGGTTAATTAACAACAAAAACAAAGCAACCAAGCAAACACATTCATTTCTCTTCCCCCCATCTCCTTGCTCAAGGTTTTTTGAAGAAAAACAAGAATAAAAATTTCCAAACCCAAGCTCCACTCAATCATAATTCAAGAGGTTTATTTCTTTGGATCCTATATTTCATAACTAACAAGAGCAAGTAGTCTGAGTGCTTGAATCAAAGGTTTTATATCTCAAACAAATCATTTTAGTTTAGGGTGAATAGTAATTTTCAAGAACAAACTTTTGATTCTTGATTTTATTTGTAAGGTCAAGGTAGCTTAAGCATAGATAAAGGCTTCCATGAGCATTCCAAGGATCTTTCATGGATTAAAAGCTTCGAAGAAGGTATAAAACTTCAAACCCTAGTTTTACTTTGAATATTTAGGAGTGCGTTTGATTAATATAGTTCATGAGAAGCATGATGCTTGTGTGTTTAAAGTTTGGTTGGGTTTGTAGCGATTTGGATGATTGAATCTTGTTTATAGTTAATGAAACTTAAGTATAAGCTTTTAGTTCATGATTGAGAGTAGTATAAATTGGAAATCTTGAGATGTTGGGGCTGTTGTAGTAGAGTATGGATGGAGTTTGGTTGTAGTAATGATTGTGGATTGATTTGGAGTTGTACAAATTTGGTAACCGCGTAAATATAGCCGTTGTAATGCCCGATTTACCTTAGACTACTTTTGTTCTTAACATCAGGACCCTTGAACTCACTGTTAGGTTTTTACCATTGCCATGATTAGATAGTTCATGTTACGAGCTTCGTTTTGATATGTAGTTGGCTTAAATCTGATGTACGGTTTAGGATAAACGAGCGTTTTAAGTAACGGCGTTTCGCGAACGAACCATTACCCCTCGCTTTACTTTGAAACCTTGGTTAAGGCCCTTAAATGACTAATTGGAGTATGAAACAATTATGTAAAGTGGACTAGGCAGTTGGTAGGGTATTCGCGAAAGCGTCGCCTTAAAATTCGTAACGGTTAATTTATTAAAAATGGTGGAGCTGAGGGTACTCGAACGACTTATGTGATTTGTTAAGCGTAGAAATGACCATAAGCAAATGTTATTGTTCATAGGTTACCGGACCCACTCTAAGCTTAAGTGTACCCCGGAGCACTCAGGCAAGTTTTCTACCTGCTATACTGTTGTGGTAATGTATATATGTATATGCATTATCTTGTGATAGATGCATGTTGGTTAATTAGCAAATTTTGCGATATATTGAAGCATGCTGAGATGGTATATATATATGCATGTCTGTTTCGTAATCTGGTTATCTATCTGTTGATTTCATTGCTTATAGTTGCATAATATCTATGCTAGAGATAAGCAGTAGTTGCGTATACCCTTAGTATAGGGGACCCAAAGGTGAACATTTTTCTAAACCGGGAGTCGATGTTCCCGAGTATAATATATATATATATATATTTATATATATATATATTGATATAGTTTTCAAAACTATTAATCGAATAAGGTTTATTCGATAACTTTATTTTATTTATTTAATGAATATTATTTTGAATATTCATTCGAGGATTTATGACTCCGTTATTTTATTTAATGAATATTATTTTTGAATATTCATTCGAGGATTTATGACTTTGTTATTTTATTTAATGAATATTATTTTTCAATATTCATTTGAGGACTTATGACTCCGCTAATATTATTCTTTATTTTATTAAAGAATAATGTTTCGATAATCAAACTTATTTTCGATTATTCAAATAAAGATAGTACTTTCGTATAAGTATATCTTTGGTTATTTAATATTCATTTCAAGTATGAGGTTTAAAACTTCTACTTCAAATTGTTTATATAAAGATTATCCTTTTGGGAATATTATTTAAATAATAATATTCAGATATTTTCTAATATATCGGGGCTGATTTATTTCATTAAATCAGCATTACTCCAAACATTCTTAAAAATGTTTTCGAGTCTTCAAAATGATTTTAAAAGTTAGAGCGAATCCCAAAACTCATTTTTATATTTAAGATCTTCCTTTCGAAGGGGATTTAAATACTCGCTCAAAACTTGAGGGATCCGGCTCAGTGGTGTATTTTACATTCGCAACGAGGTTGCTGTTTTGATAAATGAATTGATTACTTACCCAACGTTCGGGAAGTAAGTCCATCTATTGAGTCGGCATAAGCAACATGGGCTCAGTGGGCGTCCCTGAAAGTGTAAGTGGCTCAGTGGGAGTCCATCATATGCGTAAGTGGCTGAGTGGTAGTCCAGCATAAGGTCCTATTGCGGCCAGGGTGATGACTAGTGGGGAATTCGTCCATCTACTAGTAGAAAAGGTTACTTATTGGTATCTTTGCCTGATCAGCAAGATATCAGGTTTATGCCAAGGTTTTCTCCTTTCCAAATTCATTGGATATTACAACTCTGTTTATAATTTTCATAACAGAGGTTTTCAAGGAGTGTATAAAATGTATATATATAGGTGTATATATATATTGGGACTTAATGAAGTATCTCGTAACTTCATTATTTATAATGATATTTCAAGGATTGAATCTATTTAAATCTTATCTTGTTGTCTCATCTATGTGGTGAACTTTTGAAACGGATTATACCTTGAACAGTGGTAGTTCAAGTAGTATTCGGAAAAGATATAAGTATATTGGAGTATCTTGTAACTTCACCTTTTCAACTTATATCTGGTTAATGATTATCTTATACATGGCATAGATTTTCAGAAAAACGTTGAGACAAGGTTAGATATATGAGATCACCTTGCAACAATATTTTTATACAGTTATAAACTGGAACTCTGCGTATATTATGCATGGTAGAGGATTTCAAATATTTTGAAAAGTATATATACATTTATACTAAATATTTTGTGACTTGGTCGCATTAAGAGGTCAAACTTGGTTCAATTCTTCTTGACCAAGACTTTCATGAGTGCTATGAGAATGCTCATATATTGTTAATCATTATACATATTATTTTGGTGGGCTTGTTGCTCACCCTTGCTTTCTTCCTTCATCACACAACAACAGATAGACAAGATGAACAGGACCAAGCTCCCAATTCATGAGCGGATAGGAAACGTTCTGCAGTTTCCAGTAGGCGTTGATGCCACCGTAGCTGAGGTAAGAACTACCAATAGGCTAGGTTTTCAACTATTGATGTACCAGACTTATGTATATTATGAATTGTAATAATGGCAAAGAATATGTAAATTTATTCAGAAACCCTTTTGAGGTGTAATGACTTATAATTGTGGAGTAAAATGACTTGTGTTATTTTTGGTATTCATCTCTCAGACTATAACTTGTGGTGTGTGTGTATATTATGGGGTCACAGTACGCAGTAGTTGGTTGACTGTTAAGATTAAGTATTGATAAGGGAAATGGAACTCGTGATAACCTGAATCCCCGACCCCGAATTTGGGGGTGTTACAGAATCTCACTTGATAGCTATTAAGAGAATTTTCAGATATCTCAAGGGAACACCAAAACTTGGCATTTGGTATCCTAGAGATTCTGGTTTTGATCTAACTGGTTATTCGGATGCAGATTATGCAGGTTGCAGAATTGACAGAAAGAGCACAACAGGAACTTCTCAATTTCTAGGAAACAAGCTTGTGTCCTGGTTCAGTAAAAAGCAAAATTCAGTTTCTACTTCTACAGCTGAAGCTGAATATATTGCTGCTGGCAGTTGCTGTGCACATATTTTATGGATGAGAAATCAATTGCAAGACTATGGTTTGCAAGTGGAGAGGATTCCTATTTTCTGTGATAACACAAGTGCAATTGCTATCACTGAAAATCCAGTACAACATTCAAGGACAAAGCACATAGACATCAAGTACCATTTCATAAGGGAAGATGTTATGAATGGTATTGTAGAGTTACATTTTGTTCCAAGTGAGAAGCAACTTGCAGATATGTTTACCAAGCCACTGGATGAATCCACCTTTTCAAGGTTGGTAAGTGAGTTAGGTATGCTTAATTACTCCTAAATTTTTCTAAGTTATTCTGCAAGTTGAAATTTAGCCAGAAATTTAGCTGATTTTTAGTCTTGGATGAAATTTTGGCTAAGTCAAAATTTACATCTCGACGGATGACCATTATCCATCGAGTTGAGTCATCCGTCGATACACTATTTGCAAATAAAAATCAATTACTTTTCTGGAATTTTTTAAAACTCGACGGATAACAGTTTATCCTCATCCGTCAAATTGTCTAAATCTTAACCGTTAATTCCCTGAACATTATCCATCGAGTATACTTACAGTTTGTAAGCATTACACGACGGATAATGGGTGGAATTTTTACATTTTATTTTTAAACGGCTATTTTAGGCAATTTCAATTGGGTAATTTACTTTTCTTTATTATTTTCATCCGTTGTTTTTGAGATAGTATAAAAGCTTATTTCATTCCAATTATTTTCTTTTATCATTCTCAAATTCAACTGCTTTTATTTCATTCTCTCTCAAGAAAATATTCTCCTTCTCTTCAAGCTTTCATTCTCTAATAATAGCACCTGTAGTAAAGATTATGTCTCAAACTGGGTTCATTTATGAGAAGAACAACTTCACTGCTTTGGTCAATAAGGGTATTCAACAATCAGAAGACTATCACAAGATGATGGACTTTGTGAAGAACTACAAGTTAAGTTATGCCATGCTTGAATCACCCATAATTTTCTGTGAAGTTGTTGAAGAGATGTGGACCACTGCAATCTACAACTCTATTGACAAAACCATCACTCTAACTATCAAAGGTAATGAGTTATGTATCAATAGTGATGTGATAAAAGCATGTTTCAAAATTCCTGATGATAATGTAACTTCACCACACAATGACACTGATATTATCAATATGCTTAATTCCATGAATTATGCACTTCCTACTACTAAGCTAAGTGATATTAGAAGATTAGGTCTTAGGAAGGAATGGAGTTTCATGTGTGATGTTGTGACTAAAGTTTTCTCTGGAAAAATCAGTAATTTTGATTCTGTGAACATTTCCATGCTTAACATGCTATACATGCTAGTCACAGATAAATTTTACAATTTCAGTGACCTTGTCTTGTATGAGTTAGGTTTTCAACTAGGTGAGTTAGCCAAAAGAGGAAAGAATATATATTATGCTAGATTTTTCATGCTATTGGTTAACCATCTTTGTCAAGAGATTGTACTTAAGAACCCAAACAACAAATTGGCCTGTTGGGTTCAAGAGAGAAGAATCATTGCAGATTTGAACAGAGCCAACCATCATAGGGATGTGCCAATGTTCTACTTTCCTGTAATTCAGACACCTCAAGTAAGTGAGGTAAGTTCATCCATACCCTCAACTATTCCAATCTCCTCAATTTCTTTGAGTTCAGGAGTAGCTATGGCAACTGTGACAATGACCAAACAGTTGCCTACCAAAGCTGCCAAGTCAAAGAAAACCCCCTCTGGTATCTCGCAAAAGGTACCAGTTGAAAAATCCACCAAAGCCAAAGAGGGGAGTGTGAAGGAGGGTCAGTTAGGTGAGGGAAGGGGTGAACATCAAAGAAACCCCAAGGATAAGGTTGGAGAGTTGAGTGAATCCCAGCCTAGCCACACTACAGTTTCCCAACAAACTGTAGTGCTTAAAAAGGACAAAAGCTCACTTCTAGCTACATTCTCCCAAAAGGATGTGGCTATTGAACAAAGCTCTCAGCCAAGAGCACAGGCCAAAAGGGTTAGGGACACAAGCTCACCCCAAACTTACACAAGAAAGAAGAAATCCAAAACCATTGGGGATGCACAGGGCACACACACTGTGCAAACTGGTGCTAAAGACACAGTCCCTGCACTTTCTCAAATTCAGTTTGATGTGGCTCCAATAAATGTGGAGTCACAGCCAAAATCTCTTATAATAGAAGCCTCTGAAACACCATACTCACCAACAAACTCTCTGGAAGTGGATATGATAAACACTTCTATTCCTGATTCCCCTTCTTTAACTCTGTTGGGGAAGCCAAAATCTAGTGCAAGTGAGCATCATCTTTTAGATGATTTGTTGGCTCATTTGCCAATTCTTTCAGATACTATTGTGACATCTGTGCCTCAAATAACTTCAATCAACATAGAGTCAACAATAGTTCTCTTCCCACCTCATGCATTTCTACTCTCTCGATGGATATTGCTCATCCGTCGAGTAGTGATTGTATCCCGATGGATAAGCTTAACAGCAGTTATCCGTCGGATAGCTTTACCACTCACTCGATGGATATCACCTATCCATCGAGTGTCTCTGCACAACTTCAAACATCAATTATTTCTAATGCAGAAGATTTAGTGGTAATACAGTCACTCTTAAGACTGAGAGAGGAGAGTGCATTGAGTGAGAGGCTGGGTTGCTCCCAGGCAAAAGGAGAGGAAATGAGTGAAACTCAGCAATCCATTTATTCAGGATTGGCAAGAGTGAGTGAGAGGAGTCCCACCTTAGTAGGTGAAGGTGAGGGTGTGAGGGTGGGGAGCCAGGGTGAGACCCTGATGTAATAAAAGAGAGATTATGAGAGAAAGGCAGGTACAGGAGAAATAAGGGTGGATCCAGCCATTGCTAGTGAGTCAATAATTGTGGATGATGCTGAAAAGGGAAGACAATTTCAGCAACATTACCAAGCTGAAATTGATAACATTTCCTAGGATGCTGACACTTTTACTCATCCTGTGTCAGCCTATCAATTGTTAGCTGCTCAGGGCAATGTGGAGGCAGAACAGACTTTGAATTTAGTACACACCTCAGAATCTCTTCAAAGAGATAAAGCTGCTGTCAATAGGATGCCTTCTCAAACTGGTGAGCCATCTGAAGAATTTGGAGTAAATTCTCATGATGATGACTCTGTTTCTTTGGATGGAAGCATGAACTTAGGGGGAGATGAAGGCCCGAGTTCTGTTTCAAATTTACCTGGATGGGCATGGACAAAGGAATCTACACCAGGACAATTTGGTGTATCTTTGGTCAAGCAAGTGATGGCTATTCAAAAGGCCCTTCAGGAAACTTCAGATGCTGGTACCAAGGCTATTCTTCAAGCTCACCTAGACTCTCTACATCTCATGAAGATCCAGCAATGAAGACAGAATCTGAGTGTGGATGAAGTAAAAAGAGATATAGCTGACTTGAAGACCTACAATTCTGAGAAGCTGGATTCAGTAATGCCATATGGTACCATGCAAGATCTACTACTAAGATTGAGGAGAGAATCAGATTCTGAAAAGAAGCTGGCCAAGCTGGAAGACAGAGTTCAAGTTATTGAGAATTCAGTGGCTATCCTTCTTCAAAATCAACAGACTCAGACAAATCTTCTCAGGCAACTGGCTAAAGCACAAGGCCTGTAACACCCCCAAATCCGGGGTCGGGGATCCGGGTTGTCACGAGTTCCATTTCCCTTAATAACACTTAATCTTAATAAATAACCAACTACTGCGTACTGTGACCCCACAATATACACACACACCACAAGTTATAGTCTCAGAGATGAATACCAAAAATAACACAAGTCATTTTATTCTATAATTATAAGCCATTACACCTCAAAAGGGTTTCTGAATAAATTTACATTTCTTTGCCATTATTACAATTCATAAATATACATAAATTTGGTACATCAAAAGTCGAAGCCTAGCCTATTGGTAGTTCCTACCTCAGCTACAGCGACATCAATGCCTATAGGAAACTGCGGAACGTTTCCTATCCGCTCGCGAATTGGGAGCTTGGTCATGTTCATCTTTTCTATCTGTTGTTGTGTGATGAAAGAAGAAAGCAAGGGTGAGCAGCAAGCCCACCAAAATAATATGTATAATGATTTACAATATATGAGCCTTCTCATATATGCGAAGTTTGATATCTTAATGCGATGAAGTCGCAAAATATTGAGTATATATACATATATACTTTTCAAAATCTTGGAAGTCCTCTTCCATGCATAATATACACAGAGTTCCAGTTTATAACTGTATAAAACTATCGTTGCAAGGTGATCTCATATATCTAACCTTGTCTAAACGTTTTTCTAAAAATCTTTCACATGCATAAGATAATCATTTACTAGATATAAGTTTAAAAGATGAAGTTACAAGATACTCCAATATACTTATAATAATATTCTCATAAAGAAAATTCTTATAAAAATAATCGAAGTAGAAGTTTTAAAACTCATACTTGAAATTGATATTAAATAACCAAATATATACTTATATGAAAGTACTATCTTTATTTGAATAATCGAAAATAAGTTTGATTATCGAAATATTATTCTTTAATAAAATAAAGAATATTATTAAATAATAAGCGGAGTCATAATACCTCGAATGAATATTATAAATAATATTCATTAAATAAAATAAACGGAGTCATACATCCTCAAATGAATATTCAAATAATAATCATTAAATAGAATAAACAGAGTCATAAGTCCTCGAATGAATATTCAAATAATATTCATTAAATAAAATAAAGTTATCGAATAAACCTTATTCCATCAATAGTTTTGAAAACTATATCCATATATATATATATATATAAATATATATATATATATATATAATATACTCGGGAACATCGACTCCCGGTTTAGAAATATGTTCACCTTGGGGTCCCCTATACTAAGGGTATATACGACTACTGCTTATCTCTAGCATAGGTATTATGCAACTATAAGCATTTGAACCAACAAATATATAAATCAAGAATATGAAATAGGCATGCATATATACCATATCACATGCTGCAATATATCACAAGAATTTGCTAATAACAAATATGCATTTATCGCAAGATCATGCATATACACATATACATCACAACAACATTTATACGGGTAGAAAACTTGCCTGAGTGCTCCCGGATAGACTTAAGCTTAGAGTGGGTCCGATAACCTATGAACAACAACATAAGTCGGAATTAAACCCCGGTTGCTTAAGAAACTAGACTTTAACCATTTAGAGTCCTAACGTTTGCTTTCGCGCTTAACGATTTACTTAAGTCGCGCGAGTACCTTCGGCTCCACCATTTTTAATAAATTAACCATTAAGGGTTTTAAGACGATTCTTTCGCGAGTACCTTACCAACTGCCTAATCCACTTGACATAAATGTTTCATACCCCAATTAGTCATTTAAGGTCCTTAACCAAGGTTTCAAAGTAAGGCGAGGGGTAATGGTTCGGTCGCGTAACGCCGTTACTTAAAACAGTCGTTTCTCCTAAACCGTACATCGGATTCAAACGAACCACATATCAAAACGAAGCTCGTAACATGAACTATCTAATCATGGCAATGGTCAAAATCTAACAGGGAGTTCTCGGGTCCTGATGTTAAGAGCAAAAACAGTGTAAAGTAAATCGGACATTACGACGACTATATTTACGCGATTTCCCAAATTTTTACCATTCCAAATCATATCAATCCAACTACCAATCAACAACAACTCAAGATACACATCAATTCTACTGATTTCATTCATAATTCAACTAAATTATAAGCTCAAGGATCTCAATCCAATCATATATTATAACATCTCCAAATTCAACTAAACTACTTAACAATTAAGCTCCAATCATGCTTATCATTCAAATTACTACTCATCCATCCAAACCATCTCCAAACTTCAACATTCAAACTTATTACTAAAGGGTGTGAAGATTTATACCTTTCTTGGAGGGTGGAAAGTTACTAGGAAGACTTATGGAGCCTCCTACAAGCTTGATCTTTCCAAAGAAATCAAGAACACAAAGTTAGGCTTTAAAGTTTCTAAAAGTCCGATTGAAAGAACTGTAAAAATGTGGGTCTTACCATGCTTATTTGGATGAGACTTGTGAACAAAAGTTGTAGGCCATCTCAATACCTTTCCAACGAGCTATAGAACACAACATTTGAGTGAGTATTGAAGTAGATATGGCAGTTTGAAGTTGCTAGGTTTGTTTTAGCCGAGAGCTTTCTTCTTGAAATGGGAAAGTCAACTTTCAATTTGTATTTGTGTTATGATATTTGTTGGTTGGTTTTTTCCTTTTGTCTTGAAAATAAATTAAATTTTTACCATGGTGAAAAATGTGTGGCTCACAAGCAACCAACCAATCCTTCCCACTTGTCATGCTTAGGTCATCAAGCTTAGGTCATCTTGTTACACTTGTCTTCTTCTTGTTGGTGTGATGACATCATCATCCACTAACCTCTTTGATTAACCCCTAATTACTTGGCTAATGACCACTTATCTGTTATACGGTTCGCTTAACTTTCGTTCTCGTTTATCGTTTGAGGGATCATATCCGAGATCTTATCACTTGGGTTCCCCTAAACCTTCCTCAATATTTTATATTCATTTTTATGATCCCCTCTTAAAATCCTTGAATTTAAATCCTATTTATCCTGTTACCTTATACTCACTTCTTTCTGTATCTGGTGGATTTCCGGAAAAAATCAAAGTGTTCAGAATTGGATTCTGACGATCTTTACATACACTTATATACCATATAGAGTACTAATAAAATCTCAGAATATCAATAACAGAACCCCTACATAGTGTGGCATGAAAAGTTTTCTTATTCAGCATAATCTGCAAAATCACTATTCATAAGGGTTTCAAAAAAAAAATTCCAAAAATTTGGGTTAATACAGTCTCCCCTCCTTAAAAGGATTCCGTCCCGGAATCAGATAGAAAACCGTTGGGGATACTTTTCTAGCATTGCACCTTCTAACTCCCAAGTCAATTTTTCCCACATGGTGGTTCTACCACCAAACTCGGTCTAGTTTGATTACCCTGCTCATAAGCACTTGTTCCCTTTCGATCTATAACCCTTCCTGGTTGCTCAATATAGGTTACGCCTGGTAGCATGTCTATGCGCTCATATGCCCCTATTTGTCTGGCATCCGGATTACACTTCCTTAACATTGATATGTGAAACATGTTATGAACTTGCTACAGGTTCGGGGGTAGGGCTAGCTCATATGCTAACTTCCCAATACGTCTTAATATCTCCAAGGGTCCAACAAATCGTAGACTTAGCTTTCCTTTCTTTCCGAACCTCATCAATCCTTTCCAAGGGATACCTATAACATTACTAGGTCCCCTATTTCATACTCTTTGTCCTTTTGAGTGAAATCAGCATACCTCTTATATCCATCTTGGGTTACTACCAGCCGTCCTCTGATTAGATCTATTATATCCCTGGTCCTTTGGACTACTGCGGGTCCGAGCATCTTGCGCTCTACAAGTTCATCCTAACATACGGGAGATCGACATTTTCTTCCCTCAAGGATCTCATAAGGTGACATCTCGATAATGACATATGATCTATTGTCGTAAGAAAACTCAATCCGTGTTAAGTGATCATTCCAATTTCTTTCAAGTCTATTGCACAGACTCTCATTATAGCTTTTAGCATTAGAGCTTTTGCATCTCAATACCCATTCTTTTCCAATTCGTAATCGCTACTATCTTCCGTTCCTAATAATATACGGGTTACACCTTTGCTCGTTAGCATTCTATAACCTTTTAATACACGCGTCAACCTTAGTATCACGAATGTGTTTTCTTTCCGAATACCACCATATTCATACTACTCCTTTTTTAGCTGTTTCTATTTTCCAAAGTTTGATCAATCATATAGAAGTAAAAGAATTTATTGAGAGATCACTATGATCATGAACACTTGTTACATCGCATAGTTAGTACAGAAGGTGGCCAACCTTTAGTACTTGACAAGCAATTAAACAACATGTGGTATCCTACTAGGCTTCTATCACACAGATAGATAGTCATTCGGCAATACCTCCCCTTTTGGAAGGGTTGTTCTTCTCAGCTTATATAAAATGAAAAGGAGAGAAAAGAACGAATTGAAGAGAATTGTATATATATAAAATATACTGCCACAAAATATATGGCTTGGAATCTACCTCTGAACTATAGAGGTTTGTCATAGGAGAGCAAAACATATACGTATTTATATCAACATCAAGTATTATAGCATCGTATTTCACATGCCTAAATATTTTTGCTATTCCGTCCATCATTCTATGGACCCATGCTCTTCCTCGAGCTTATACACAATCACCTTTGAAACTCCCTCGACATCGAAAATCAAATCTGGGATCTCATTCTAGACATCATCGTTACTAGAATACTATGCTTGCACTGCAACCTTCCTCGTATAGTAATACGACTCTCTATTGATAAGAAGGAATAAATATTCAATAGGTAGATAATCGACTTAAAAAGGTCTACCAATATTAACTTATACATCACCACAACCCGATTAGTGGTACCCAATCTCAACATCCATTACAGTACAACTCTCATGGTTGCAAGTAATCGGCTCATTACTCGTAGAATCATGCCTGCATTACTATGGTCCACCATTGACCTACTGTCTTCATTCACTTTCCATGAAATCTTAATATCTAACCATACGGAGTCCATACATGTCGTGTAGAATTCTTCTAAGGAGTTAACATAATCATCATTCATAATTCATGAAGAACACTCCAAATTCTGACGTACTTTCATGACATGAAGCAGATAAAATTGCAGAAGAGTTTCAATCAAAGCAACGATAGCAGGTTAATACCATTCTTAATCATATGCCTTCAATAGAAGACTTAACTCAAAGGTTTGTTTGGTCCTTTTTAAAATATGGTCCTGGCTTATTCTCAAGATAGGATCTTCTAAGATAGATAGCCCGCTAATGGCGATTACACGAATTAACCTTTACCCAACTACTATTACGGTTGAGTATTGCACAGTCATCAGAAGGAATGTCCATCTTCCGAACCGTAATACAACCTTCCCGGCTTCAACCGTCATCACTGTATTCCTCTCGCACGAGCGCCTATAATTATCCTCTTACATTTAAAGTGTCGGCCACCTCTTTGGCCTTTCCTGATAGTAAAATTTCCTTACAGTCAATGTCATTTTAACAACCTCTAAATAAATTTTCTACCTTATTTCAATCACTACTTTTGTGAAGATGTTTTCCTTAAAATCTGATGAGTAAAAAAAAATATCACCATTTTTCCATAATTTATTGCCTCAGTCTTTAGAGGTTAATCACTGTCACGACTGACTCTCAATCATACTTAGAACATCTTTTATCTTAGGCCCTAATTGCCCTGAACAATTTCGACCTTTACTGGTTCGATCCATACTTTCTCATGGTTTAACACGTGCCCCACTTGGCATCATTATAATTACGTCATATTTCCTTTATCAACATTTTTATTCTTGAGAATTTTGAATATTACCTTTCTCCTTGTAAAACCTCTAAGGTTATCCTTGAATCGTTCCTCCTGTATTCCCTAGATACATGGCATATCAAAATACCATTTACTAATACTATAACCATTGTCTATGTACTTCTGAAAAAAATTTCTACTGATCTTTAAAGGTTGTTGTTGCCTTAATCCTTCATTCCGTATTACCCAAACTCATAATGTCCCTATTAAGGGTGAAATGCCATCCTTTATGCATTCCTCTATGGTTCATCTCAAGTTATCGAGGTTCCATCCTTAATTCCACCTTTTAAAAAGGTACTTGCATCCTTCCATAGATAAATCAAGTTATGTATCCCTGATAAGGGTGTTTTATTTCAATCATTCCCACCTCGATAGTCTATACCTAATTTTACAATAGCATCCTTATTCAAATTGAGGTCCATTCATATGGCCTCCAAAAGATAACAATGGTTATCTGCTTTTCTTTCCTGATTTGGTAATGATCACATGGATGTTCTGGAAGATATTGGTCGTGTTCAACGTGAACTTCTTCTTAATAAATCCTTATTTACTTTTGTTGTTTATCTCAACAGTCATCTCAATGTTGGGATATCTTTTGTACTTGGTGTCTCCCTTTTGGGTATCAAGTCACAGGTGTTACATACACTTTCCATTTTTTTTAAGGTTACTTCCTTCATCCAATTTCCTAATTTCTTACTTTCTTGTCTCTTCCACCTATCCGCGTCTCATTATTTATCCTTCGAACTATCTCAAGGTTTCCTCGAATCCTCCCAACTTAAAGGGGATAAAATATATGTATCTCTTATTCCTTCAATCATCAACTTTAACTCATGGTGAATCACCCTCATCCTGACGATTACATACTTTTCTATTTCTATTGCTACGAGTCTTTAGGGTTTCCTCATACCCAACTCCCTTATCATTCCTCAAACTCTATTTCCTTTATATTCCTTTCTACTTCAGTTTCTTTTTATTTTCCTTTCTCTTATCATTATTTCGTGAACCCACTAATCATTGACTTCAAGCAGCACATCGCTCTGGGATTCTTGTCATCAGAATGAATCTTGACAACTTTTACAACTTAGCTTCATATTTCATCATACTCGTCCGCCTTTGTTCTGACTCTAAAGCTTTTACACTATCTCCATAACCTTGGGAATTACTTTCCCGAAAATAATTGACTGAACTTTAATCAGTTTATTCTAACCTTTGGCTCAATGCCTTTCTTGGTCTTTCACCAGTGGTGGCCCTTATCTTAGGAGGGTAAGTGACAAAAATAGTCTTTTGTGATTCATCCATCATTTAGAATCTAAAATGATTCCTAAATTTCCTTTAGCCAGGCTCTTGCCTCGACTGGGTCAGCTTGTTCCTTGGAACTCTAAGAGCTTAGCGACTTAAAGAACCTGAAAGAATTTCTCACCGCATTGTTTCCTCAAGGTGGTGGTTGGGAATAAAAGTATAAGTTCTGTTTAGACAGGTCCATGAATTGTCGTATAGGAGTACCGTCTCGGGTCCCCTTTCCTTACTCGACTCCTGTTTCCATAGTCTGAATGTTCCCTCATTCTCCCCATAATCGGGGTCATCCTACATGTTTTAAATCCTCATTTTCCACTCCATTATGTTATGGGTTCGTTCTATCTTGATGGCGACCTCCCTGACTATCACGTTCAGGGTTTTCTCTAAATCTTATTCCTCAAACTAGCTTTCATCTAAGATTTCATCTTTAAGCTCTTGAACATTTGGAACCCAAATTCTGTAGGAATACCTCATTATTCCCTTATCATCTTTCTCGGTATTAATCTCTTATATATTTGTTGGCTCTCTGCCTTCATTCATCACTTTTTCTGGCATAATATGTTCTTTTCCAATAATTCGGGCTGTATTGCAATCTTAAACAGCTTTTCGGTACCGACTCCAATTACCTTCATATCTATTTCCATTTTCTCAAAATCTCTTAGAAATTCTCCCAAAGATATTATCATCTTGAGTCTCTCCTTTTTACTAAGGGCATCAGCCACCACAATGGCTTTCCCTGAATGATAAAGAATCTCCCAATCATAATTCTTGATTAGCTCTAACCGCCTCCTCTGGCGTATATTGAGCTCTTTCTACGTGAAAATGCACTAGAGCACTTATGGCTTGTGTAAATCTCGCACTTCTCTCCATAAAAGTAGTGCCTCCAATCTTTAGGGCAAAACTATTGCCACGAGCCCAAGTTCATGGGTGGGGATATCGAATTTTATATTCCCTTAATTGTCTTGACGTGTACGCGATTACCTTGCTGTGCTGTATGAGAAGCACCGTAATTCTTTATGCGAAGCGTCATTACAATTCACAAAATCTCCTTTTTCCATCCGGCAATGCCAATATAGGGAACGTCACCAACCTTTGCATCGGTTCTTAAAAGTTGTTCTCGCATTTCTCTGTCCATTCGAAGATCTCAGTCTTACGAGTAAGCCGCGTTAAAGGGGCTACTATCTTTACAAACTTGAACGAACCTCCGGCAGTGACCGGCCAATCCTACCTCTGGTAGTTCCCTAACCATGGTCATCAATTCCTCAGTGGTCCTTTATTCATTCTTGTCAGGATCCTCCACGGGATCCTCCCCAACAACAATCCCTTCTAGGACAATATCCTCAAACGCTACATCCTCAATATGAACATCATCTGGTCCTGCGTTAGGACGCTCTATCGGATCCACAATCTGATCTCCAATTAGTAATAAAACATCATCACGTTGTTGCTCCTCATCCTCAGGGTTCAGAGTCCCGCTACCATATATGATAACGAACTACGCTTCTATCATGATATTTATAAGGGTTCCCATAAGGGTTTTAACTGTCAGTACTACGTTAGGTAGCCCGACTATGAACTTGGCAAGAGTTCTTATTATCTTAGTGAACTTATTATCTTAACGTCACATCATCTCTGAGGTTTATAACGCTTGGCTCTGATACCACTTCTGTAACACCCCCAAATCCGGGGTCGGGGATCCGGGTTGTCACGAGTTCCATTTCCCTTAATAACACTTAATCTTAATAAATAACCAACTACTGCGTACTGTGACCCCACAATATACACACACACACACCACAAGTTATAGTCTCAGAGATGAATACCAAAAATAACACAAGTCGTTTTATTCCATAATTATAAGCCATTACACCTCAAAAGGGTTTCTGAATAAATTTACATTTCTTTGCCATTATTACAATTCATAAATATACATAAATCTAGTACATCAAAAGTTGAAGCCTAGCCTATTGGTAGTTCCTACCTCAGCTACAGCGACATCAATGCCTATAGGAAACTGCGGAACGTTTCCTATCCGCTCGCGAATTAGGAGCTTGGTCCTGTTCATCTTTTCTATCTGTTGTTGTGTGATGAAAGAAGAAAGCAAGGGTGAGCAGCAAGCCCACCAAAATAATATGTATAATGATTTACAATATATGAGCCTTCTCATAGTACTCATGAAAGTTTTGGTCAAAAGAAATGAACCAAGTTTGATATCTTAATGCGATGAAGTCGCAATATATTCAGTATATATACATATATACTTTTCAAAATCTTGGAAGTCCTCTTCCATACATAATATACACAGAGTTCCAGTTTATAACTGTATAAAACTATCGTTGCAAGGTGATCTCATATATTTAACCTTGTCTCAACATTTTTCTGAAAATCTTTGACATGCATAAGATAATCATTTACTAGATATAAGTTTAAAAGATGAAGTTACAAGATACTCCAATATACTTATATCTTTTCCAAATACTACTTGAACTACCACCGTTCAAGTTATAATTAGTTTCAAAAGTTCATCACATAGATGAGACTACAAGACAAGATCTGAATAGATTCAATCTTTGAACATCATTATAAATAATGAAGTTACGAGATACTTCATTAAGTCCCGATATATATATATACCTATATATATACATTTCATACACTCCTTGAAAACCTCTGTTATGAAAATTATAAACGGAGTGGCAATATCCAATGAATTTGGAAAGAAAAGAATTTTGGCATAAACCTGATATCTTGCTGATCAGGCAAAGATACCAATAAGTAACCTTTTCTACTAGTAGATGGATGAATCCCCCACCGGTCATCACCCTGGCCACATAAGGACCTTGTGCTGGACCGCCACCCGGCCTCTTACGCGTTGATGGACTGCCACCCAGCCACTTACACTTTAATAGACCGTACCCCGGCCTGTCGCTTATGCCGACTCAATTAGATGGACTTACTTCCCGAATGTTGGGCAAGTAATCAATTCATTTATCAAAACAACAACCTCGTTGCGAATATAAAATACACCACAGAGTCGGATCCCTCAGGTTTTGAGCGAGTATTTAAATCCCCTTTAAAAGGAAGATCTTAAATATAAAAATTAGTTTTGGGATCCGCTCTAACTTTTAAAATCATTTTGAAGACTCAAAAATATTTTTAAGAATGTTTGGAGTAATGCTGATTTAATGAAATAAATCAGTCCCAATATATTGGAAAATATCTGAATATTATTATTTAAATAATATTCTCATAAAGATAATTCTTATAAAAATAATCAAAGTAGAAGTTTTAAAACTCATACTTGAAATGGATATTAAATAACCAAAGATATACTTATATGAAAGTACTATCTTTATTTGAATAATCGAAAATAAGTTTGATTATCGAAACATTATTCTTTAATAAAATAAAGAATATTATTAAATAATAAGCGGAGTCATAATACCTCGAATGAATATTATAAATAATATTCATTAAATAAAATAAACGGAGTCATACATCCTCAAATGAATATTCAAATAATAATCATTAAATAGAATAAACAGAGTCATAAGTCCTCGAATGAATATTCAAATAATATTCATTAAATAAAATAAAGTTATCGAATAAACCTTAATCGATCAATAGTTTTGAAAACTATATCCATATATATATATAAATATATATATAATATACTCGGGAACATCGACTCCCGGTTTAGAAATATGTTCACCTTGGGGTCCCTATAATAAGGGTATATACGACTACTGCTTATCTCTAGCATAGGTATTATGCAACTATAAGCATTTGAACCAACAGATATATAAATCAAGAATATGAAATAGGCATGCATATATACCATATCACATGCTGCAATATATCGCAAGAATTTGCTAATAACAAATATGCATTTATCGCAAGATCATGCATATACACATATACATCACAACAACAGTTATACAGGTAGAAAACTTGCCTGAGTGCTCCCGGATAGACTTAAGCTTAGAGTGGGTCTGATAACCTATGAACAACAACATAAGTGGAATTAAACCCCGGTTGCTTAAGAAACTAGACTTTAACCATTTAGAGTCCTAACGTTTGCTTTCGCGCTTAACGATTTACTTAAGTCGCTCGAGTACCTTCGGCTCCACCATTTTTAATAAATTAACCATTAAGGGTTTTAAGACGATTCTTTCGCGGGTACCTTACCAACTGCCTAATCCACTTGACATAAATGTTTCATACCCCAATTAGTCATTTAAGGTCCTTAACCAAGGTTTCAAAATAAGGCGAGGGGTAATGGTTCGGTCGCGAAACGCCGTTACTTAAAACAGTCGTTTCTCCTAAACCGTACATCGGATTCAAACGAACCACATATCAAAACGAAGCTCGTAACATGAACTATCTAATCATGGCAATGGTCAAAACCTAACAGGGAGTTCTCGGGTCCTGATGTTAAGAGCAAAAACAGTCTAAAGTAAATCGGACATTACGACGACTATGTTTACGCGATTTCCCAAATTTTTACCATTCCAAATCATATCAATCCAACTACCAATCAACAACAACTCAAGATACACATCAATGCTACTGATTTCAGTCATAATAAGCTCAAGGATCTCAATCCAATCATATATTATAACATCTCCAAATTCAACTAAACTACTTAACAATTAAGCTCGAATCATGCTTATCATTCAAATTACTACTCATCCATCCAAACCATCTCCAAACTTCAACATTCAAAATTATTACTAAAGGGTGTGAAGATTTATACCTTTCTTGGAGGGTGGAAAGTTACTAGGAAGACTTATGGAGCCTCCTACAAGCTTGATCTTTCCAAAGAAATCAAGAATACAAAGTTAGGCTTTAAAGTTTCTAAAAGTCCAATTGAAAGAACTGTAAAACTGAGGGTCTTAACCTGCTTATTTGGAAGAGACTTATGAACAAGAGTTGTAGGCCATCTCAATACCTTTCCAACGAGCTATAGAACACAACATTTGAGTGAGTATTGAAGTAGATATGGCAGTTTGAAGTTGCTGGGTTTGTTTTAGCCGAGAGCTTTCTTCTTGAAATGGGAAAGTCAACTTTCAATTTGTATTTGTGTTATGATATTTGTTGGTTGGTTGCTTCCTTTTGTCTTAAAATAAATTAAATTTTTACCATGGTGAAAAATGTGTGGCTCATAATCAACCAACCAATCCTTCCCACTTGTCATGCTTAGGTCATCAAGCTTAGGTCATCTTGTTACACTTGTCTTCTTCTTGTTGGTGTGATGACATCATCATCCACTAACCTCTTTGATTAACCCCTAATTACTTGACTAATGACCGCTTATCTGTTATACGGTTTGCTTAACTTTCGTTCTCGTTTATCGTTTGAGGGATCATATCCGGGATCTTATCACTTGGGTTCCCCAAAACCTTCCTCAATATTTTATTTTCCTTTTTATGATCCCCTCTTAAAATCCTTGAATTTAAATCCTATTTATCCTGTTACCTTATACTCACTTCTTTCTGTATCTGGTGGATTTCCGGGAAAAATCAAAGTGTTCGGAATTGGATTCTGACGATCTTTACATACACTTATATACCATATAGAGTACTAATAAAATCTCAGAATATCAATAACAGAACCCCTACATAGTGTGGCATGAAAAGTTTTCTTATTCAGCATAATCTGCAAAATCACTATTCATAAGGGTTTCAAAAAAAAAATCCAAAAATTTGGGTTATTACAAGGCCTAACTCCTCAACTTGATGATTAAAAAGGGGGAGAGAGAATCAAGTAAGGTGGAGAAAGGACCAACTGAGGGGGAGAAACTTCAAGTACAAATCAGCAAAGTAATTGTACCTTCAATTACTGTCTCCAAGCCAACAGTTGTAGATGGTATTGATCTAATTAAAGCAGCAGCAGCAAATTTGAAAGTTGTTGAAAAAGGAAAGTTGAGTTTGATCAACTGGGATAAGATTGATGAGGAGATACAGAAAAGTTTAAACTAGTCAAGAAGCCAGTTAAGTAAGCCATCCATCACTCTCATGTCAAGCCAATCAGTGTGAATGAGATAAGCATGAACTATCTGGAAAGAGGATAATCTTCCTGCATCAAGTCTCCAAAGGCTGAAATAATTCTTAAACCAAGGGCAAATTATCCAAAATCATCTTGGAAGAACCCTATGGACACTGTGTATGAGACACCCAAGCCTGATGAAAAGAAGCTTCTGTAAAGATCTATGGTCTTCTATAAAGATCCAGCTGATTCAGTTTCAAAAAGGAGAATTGCTAAGATATTCAGAAATGGAAAGGAAATTTGTGTGGTAGCTGGACATCCATAATTTGCTCAAGCAAAGAAAGAAGAAAAGGCCAGATTAAAGCAGAAAAAGAAGCAAGTTGCTCTAGATGCAAAGAAGTCTAAACAAAAGAAAGAACAGATTGCTATCTTGGCCAAGCTACAGGCTGTAAACTCTTCTCAACAAATTCCCTCTCAACCATCTGAAGCTGCTGAATTAAAGAAGAAAATTGAAGAACAGAAGAAATCCCCAAGGAAGAAAGAATTGGCTAGAAGAACAAAAAGGAAACTGGATGTTGTTGACAAGGAATTGGAAGATCAATTTCCTAAGGAATCCACACCAGCTACAACTCAAGCATCAAAGCCCTCTGTGGTATTTGAAGACATAAGGGTGGTGGATCCCTACAGGAACATACATGGCGAACCTATTGTGCCAAAGGATGAGCCAATAGAGTGGGATAACATACCAATTCCTGACTTCAGCTTACCAATCCTTAGCAAGCCAAAAAGGACAAAGTCAAGGGCAGTCAAGAAAGTGAAGTTGTCACCTCTCAAATCCAAGTCAGTAGTTAAAGCTCAACCCAAGGTCAACAGGGGAGACTACTTGTACTTGTGTAACATCAAAGAATTTTCAGATCTAAATCTTTATCTGGATGAACTGGATGAAGTAAGGGCAATTGATGCATACAGAAACCTACCTGAAAGGTTGGTGTTCAAGTACAAATGAGGAAGGGAGATTCAGTGGCCACTTCACAGGATTCTTCAAGAAAGCCAAGCTGTGCTGATTAAAGTCTATTCATCCTTCAAGAAAAACTTTGGGTTCAATGTAACTGCAAGAAGACTAGTATTGAAGAAGATTGAAGAGCTGAGGAATGTTATAGCTAAAGATGCACTCCCTAAGACTCTAATCATCCCATACACAGGGAGAAGAGTGCATCTAAGGCCCTACTGGCTGATGGAGTTCATGGATGATAAGGGTGTGAGAAGATTCTTCAGATTAGAATACCAACTGAGTATCTCTAGCAATGAGACTCTCTTGGAAATGCAAGAAAAGCTAGATCTCTCAGAATTTGATGAACTGGAATTCCACAGGCAGCTCCAGAATCAAATTGAGGAAAACAACAGAAAGCTTGGAAGAAGATCCAGACCTTCAAGGAACTAGAAAAATCTGCTCAGGCTAGAGGAGCATCTTGAATTGACTGTGAGCCAAACCTTGTACATTTTGTTTAATTGAAGCACTTTCAATTTTACCTACTTATCTTTAAAGATGTATGTTCAGGATGTTTTGTTATCATCAAGTATCTCTTAATTTATGGCTACAATTCCAGTAGACATAAATTGGGGGAGATTGTTGTGCATATGTTGTGTACTTGATGATTTCATAAACAAAACATCTAAGTAGATTTTACTTAGTGAAATTATGTAGCACTCGACGGATAAGAATTATAGTCCCGACGGATAACTCATTATAGTCCCGAAGGATGATTAACTTATTATCCATCGAGTGCGTAGCTTATGTAATAATAAGTTTGTAGCACAGTTATGTATGCACCTTTGTATAGAATCTGTAGTAGCATATAAGTCATGTTGACTTTAACTAGATATGCATAATAGGTTGATTAATTGTACATAAATGATGTCTTGTAATTCTGCATAAGTGAAATAGAGTCAAGTGCCAAAATAGCTACCGACGGATGATTAACAAAGCCATCGGCGGATGATCAATTAAACCATCAACGGATGTTTTGAAAGTCGACGGATGATCATATGAAGAATTCAAACAGCAGTTGAACAGTGAAAGCTGACACACAGCCGTCGAGATGTATACAAACACACTGTGGAAGCCCATTAACTGGGTAATAGAGGACGAAAAGCAGCAAAGCTTAAGACTGATAGTTTTTATATTTGTTCAGTCTTTTTGACTTTATAATCTTGGTATTATATAAACCAAGAGTGTAGCAAATAGAAAAATAACTGAGATAGCTGAGAAACACAAAAACAGAGAAATCTTTGTAAGCAGAATCATTAGCATTTCCTGTATTCTCAGTAGTTCCATTTGTAAGCAGCTGTGAGCATTCCTGCACACAGAGTCCTCTCGATATATTATATATATCTGATGGAATTGTTTAAATCCACCAGAAAGTTTTTAAAGACTCTTGTTTTTAATTACTTATGTTTTGATTCAATTAAGTTTCTATTCCGCATTGTGCTAATCAAAACATTATATCTATATTCGAGTTGAACATTTTTATTTCGAGAAAAAGGTTCAAGAATTCTATTCAACCCCCCTTCTGTAATTCTTGCTATATTTTCAAGGGACTAACATGTGTTAAGAGTTAGGGCGTAAACGAAACCCCGATCGTAAACGTAACTCCGTTAAAACCAACGAATCCTAACTTTGAGTTTCTGCAGAAAATACAGGAGTTGTAAACTGTGTTTTCTTGAAATTTAACCCTTTATTATGATAGGCAATGTTATAAGGATCGTTTAGGCACTTGAATCGCTTGATTCTGATTTACGGATCAAAAGTTATGGTCGTTTTAGTAAAAGTGATTTACGCGACAAAAACTGCTACAAATCACGAATTTTGAGAATATAAATGATGAACTTAAACGTATTCATAAATCATGAAATTTTTACAGAGAGTGACATATTGAGTTTCCTAACTGCTATAAAAATTTTAATTTTATAAAAATATCGGAGCCGAGACCGCGCGAGTAGAAGCCGTAAGAATCCATAAGCGGAGCCGACGACGATAAAGAGAATGAACCTAAGATACTTAGAAAAATGAAGCGACCATGATGTGAATAAGGACTTAAAGAAATAATAAGGGTAGTATAAGTTGAGAGGGTGCATAATAAATAGCGCATGAGTGCGAGTCGCCGTAAATTAGAACGAGACCTAACGAGATGAATTGTGTTTATGGTCATAGATTTCCGAGCGGAACCTAGAGCATTCTCCACCTCGAGATACCTAGGCAACTTTTCAAGGCCTGCCTTTTAAGAACTGTTGTGTTGTGAATATTTTACAAAACTGTGATATATGCATAAGATTGCTTTAAACTGTTTTACGAAGTTTGAGATGTATTACATTACTCAATTGTTGATAATTTCTAGTATATGTTCATACCGAGTTCGAAATATCATATTTAGACCGAGAGTCGGTCGGTGTAAGCTTATAAAAACCCGGAGGTATCCCGGAGGAGTTTATAATTGAGAACGTTAACGCTAGCGAGTAGCGTGGCGTTTATATATTTTAGACCGAGGACTATCAATTAAATTAATGAAAACCCGGAAGTATTCCGGAGGTGCTTAATTAAGAATATTAACGCTACAGTAGAGCGTGATGTATAAATCATAAGACCGAGAGTCGGTCAGTTTTATTTTATAAAGAATAAAACCCGGGAATCATTCCGGAGATATTATAGGAGGATTATAAGTCCATAGTATTACGTTTTTAAAAGGGACTCATCGTCCACTTACGAAACATTAAAACACCTCAATCTTTTATTAAAACGATTTCCCAACGATCATATTCCCTCAACTATATTTTATTGTTTGGATAATAAATATTACATACTTATTCCTTTATTATGGGAGTAGTATACTCCAACGTTGATTTATTTCAAACCCGATTAATCATTATAGATTATTAATTATGTAGACACAAAGTAGTTGAGGAATATTATTTTAAATATTCTTTTAGATAGTAAACTCATTCGAGGTTTAATTATTTATCGACTATTATTTAATTAATTATCATTTATTAAAGGGTTTATTATTGATTTAAAAATTATAGATCCTGATTTAAAAGATACTTTCTGATTTCGGAATATCATTCGAATAATTTCAGATCGTCGGTGAATATTATTCCGACTTATTAATATTTTGAATATAGTTTCAAGGAGAAACTTTTCCCCCTTATTGATTATCGGTTGACAACGGTCAACTCACATCCTTAGTACTTCCTCCGAAACTTTCGGAAGTACATATATATATATATATACAGTAAAGTTATGCCTATCAACAAGAAAAACGCTTGGAGGAACTTCGATGTGGTTCGGGTTCTCGAGATATGATAGGATTTCCTAAAGGACAAGGAAGGGGTATAATCCAAGTACTTCATGTATTGGATAAGCTACTGGTACCGTAGGAGATGGTACAATATGTACCTATGGACCTGTGAAGTGTGTGTATACCCGAAATGAGGACACACAGCCCGTATGCGGCAAGGGTGATACCCGAGAGATGACGGTTGCGTCCTTCTACTAGTAGAAAAGGTTACTTTTATCGCAGTACGACTGATCATCGTATGTGGTGGCTCCAATAAATGTCCTAATTCTTCCAATTGGAATTGTGATGCAATATCATAACCCAAGCCTAGGTGCTGGGTTTACTATTAAGGTATTCGCATGTTAATCAAATCCACTAAAGGATTGTTTTCATAAGAAGGTTTGTATCACCAAGGAAAACAATTTTGAAGAAAACGTATTTATCAAATATAATGTTTTACGTGAGTTTATCATACAGTCATTTTCATACTGTACATTATTATGCTGGGCATTATAGCTCACTCTTGCTTTCTTTTAAATGACACGACACAACAGATAACCAGTATGCCGGTGTGGGACTTAGTCGCTTGCAGGTGTGCTAGAGTATCAGATAGATATAAGATATCAGTCGTAATTATTGTAACTTCATGTAGAGGTTATAAATAATTGTTTGAGATCCTGTAAAGTACATTTGAGTGTAATAAAAGAAGATTACATTTTGTACGTCGTTTCTAAGACTATAACTTGTGTGTCTGAGTATGAGATTGGGGTCTGTGGATTATTGAATCAATACCAGGTTACACATGAGTGAAGGATGGCGTGACGACCCAGATTCCTGACCCCAGATTTGGGGGCGTTACAGTTAAGTTCTCCCATCATACTCATTTGATATCTTGACTGCAGCAGCTTGGTAAACTTCTTACAAAGTCTGACATTTGTAGAACCACAAATGATATCATCAACATATATTTGCACCAAAAGTAAGTCCTTTCCATGGTTGAGGTAGAACAGTGTTTTGTCAATAGTCCCTCTATTAAATCCACTTTCCAGAAGAAACTGAGCTAATGTCTTATATCATGCTCTTGGAGCTTGCTTAAGGCCATAAAGTGCTTTATCAAGCCTATAGACATTATTTGGAAATTTAGAATCTACAAATCCTGGAGGTTGTTCAACATATACTTCCTCTTCCAATTCTCCATTATGAAAAGCACTTTTCACATCCATTTGAAAGACTTTAAACTTCTTGTGAGCAGCATAAGTCAAAAATATCCTTATGGCTTCCAATCTAGCAACTGGTGCAAATGTTTCATCATAATCAATTCCCTCCTATTGAGAGTATCCTTTTGCAACCAGCCTTGCTTTATTCCTTGTAATTATGCCATCACTTTCAGTTTTATTTCTGAACACCCACTTTGTACCAATAACAGACCTATTCTTTGGTGTTGGCACTAGGGTCCAGACTTTATTTCTTTCAAATTCATTTAACTCTTCCTGCATTGCTTGCACCCAATCAGCATCTTGAAGAGCTTTTTCTACTTTCTTTGGTTCAGTCTGAGATAGGAAAGAATGATAGATACATTCATATGATATAGTTGTTCTAGTTCTGACACCTGCATCAGTATTTCCAATAATTAAGTCAGATATATGTGCTTTAGTCCACTTCCTTGCAGATGGAAGGTTATCTCTAGAACTGGATGCTCCCCCATGATCCATGCTGTCTCCATCAACATTTTCTGATGCTCCCCCTGAAATTATGCTCTCTGAGTTGGCTCCTTCAGAATTTGAGTTTCCCGAAATATCGGAACATGAGTTTCCAGAATTATCACAACTTGGCCCATCAGAACTTGAAGAGCCTGTTGTAGGTTCTGATGCTTCTTGAGATGTGGTTGGATCTTCAGTATGCTCCCCCTGCACAGGTGCATTTTCCTTAGGCGTAGTCACCACAGTTTTAATAACATTTGAGTTTAATCCATCAGAGTTTGCAGTATTAGGATGTAGACTATCAGGATTTACAGAATCAGAATTTAAAACTTCATTTTCGAATCTCAGCTGATCATGATCATTGAAATCTTCAAGTCCATTAATCTTCTTATCATCAAAAGAGATATTGATATATTCCATGACAACCCTTGTTCTTAAATTGTAGACTCTGAAGGCTTTTGTGGAAAGTGGATATCCAACAAAAATTCCTTCATCAGCTTTTAGATCAAATTTGGATAGCTGTTCGGGATGAGTCTTAAGAACAAAATACTTACATCCAAATACATGAAAATACTTCAGATTTGGCTTCTTTTTCTTCACCATCTCATATAGTGTCTTTCCATGCTTGTTAATGAGTGTAGCATTCTGATTAAAACAAGCAGTCTGCACAGCTTCAGCCCAAAAGTAGGTTGGTAACTTTGCTTCATCAAGCATAGTTCGTGCAACTTCAATAAGAGTTCTATTCTTTCTTTCAACAACTTCATTTTGCTGTGGAGTTCCAGGAGCAGAAAATTCCTGCTTTATTCCATGGTCTTTGCATAACTCTTCCATGATCAAAATCTTAAACTCAGTTTCATTATCACTTCTTATGATTTTCACAGAGTCTTTGACCAATTTATCCAGTTGCTTGACATGATCAATCAAGACAGATGCATTTTCATTTTTTGTGTGCAATAAATACACCCATGTGTATTTGGTGAACTCATCCACTATGACCATAGCATATTTCTTCTTTGCAATAGACATGACATTCACTGGACCAAATAAATCAACATGTAGTAGGTGATAAGGCTCAAGAATTGATGATTCAGTCTTTCTCTTGAATGAAGATTTTCTTTGTTTTGCCTTCTAACATGAATCACAAAAGCCATCAGGAGCAAATACTGAGTTTAGAAGTCCTATCACAAGATCTTTCTTGACTAGTTCATTTATATTGTTGAAATTTAAATGAGAGAGTTTTCTGTGCCAATTCCAGCTTTATTCAATTGATGCTCTACTTAACAGACATATTGAATAACCATCTGTACTTGTTGAAAGCTTGGCTTCATAAATGTTACCATGCCTGTATCCTTTCAGAACAACTTTACCTGTAGATTTGCTTACAACTTCACAGTGTTGTTTAAAGAAATCCACATGATAACCTCTGTCACAGATTTGACTAACACTCGGCAGATTGTGTTTAAGTCCTGAGACCAGAGCTACTTTTTCAATGATGACATTCCCAAGATTTATATTGCCATATCCCAGAGTTTTTCCCATGTTGCCATCTCCATAATAAACACCTGGGCCAGCTTTCTCCACAAAGTATGATAGCAGGGCTTTATTTCCAGTCATATATCATGAACATCCACTGTCCAGAACTAGGATGTTCTTCCTGTTGCCCTACAATCACAAAGACCACTAATGATTAGTTTTAAGGACCCAGACTTACTTGGATATTTGGCCTTATCAAGTTTGTTAACATTTGCAACGGATTTAGCATCAGAATTTTTGTTAACAATTTTCTTATCATAATTTGCAATATCAGACTTTGCATCAGAACTTACACTAGAAGGAATAATGTTAACTTTCTTTAAAGAAGGTTTTATTTGATAATAATCATAGTATAGACTATGATATTCCTTACAAGTATAAATGGAATGCCATAAACTACCATAATAAAAACAAGGATTTTGTGGCTTATATCTAACAGACTGACTCTTAACTCCTGATTTTGAAGGTCAGGAGATTATATTCTTATTCTTCCTGCAAAAAGAAGCCAGATGGTTAGAGTTTCCATAATTATGACATGTTTTTGTAGGAGCATTAGGAACAGGCTTATAATTGTTACTTTTGTTCACACCTTCCTTTCCATTCCTATTTTTCCTAGGTGGCTTTACCTTGTTTACATTTTTAACCTGTTTCAGCTTATGCTTAAGCTGCTTCTTGGTCATTAAGCCTATGTTAACTTCAGTTGGCTTATCCTGTTTAGGTTTCTCAGAAGTTACTTTCTCCTTAACTTCTGATTTCTCAGTATCAGACTTTGCAGTTACAAACTTAACAGGATTTTCCTTTGTTTTTTGTTTAACAACTATAGGCTCAGTTTCTCAGTTCCCTTACTGTTCTTATCATCTCCATAACCTAAGCCCTCTTTCCAGTTTCCACTACTAAGACTATCCTGAGTTTCTTTACCAGAGTTAGTCCAAGTCCTGATAATCTCTCTTTCCTTTTCTAACTCAGTTTTTAGAGATTCATTCATTTTTAGCACTTTATCCCTAACATAAAAGGCATCATCTCTATCTTTGTGAGTTTGATGGAACTTGACTAACTCTTTTTCTAAATAATCATTCCTCTTTTTATAAGCAAGATTTTCAGAAGTTAATCTTTCACATGTTAAAGTTTGATCTTTATAACTAATGAACATGGTTTTAAGATATCTTCTCAACTCAGTAATATCATCAGTATGAAAGGCATAAGTAGTTTGAGGTACCTTTAAGTCAGCAGTATCAGAATTGCTATCAGCATTTGCCATCAAGGCATAGTTTTCCTCATCCTCAGAATCTGAAGCATTTGACCATCTTTTCTTCTTTGTGATAAGAGCCTTGCCTTTGTCACTTTTCCCTTTTCTGCAATCAGGAGATATGTGGCCTTTCTCACCACAGTTGTAGCATTTAAAATTTGAGTAATCTCCTCTGTCAGACTTTCCTCCTTTGCCTTCAGATTTTCTGAAACCTTTCCTGGAAAACTTATTTCCTCTCCTGAATTTCCTGTATGCGATCTTGTAATTCCTTTCACCATAAGAGCACACAGCTTCATCATCTCTTCATCAGGGTCCATCTCAGATATACTTTCTATTTCTGAGTCATCATCACTATCAGAACTTGATGACTCATTATCAGACTTTATGATGAGAGCTTTTCCCTTGTCTTTCTTTGAGGCAGCAACTTTGGGACTTTCCTCCTCAGCCACAAAGGCAATTGTCCTTGACTTTCTTCCATTCCTTTTGCTTCTTTGTTCCATCTCAAGTTCATGAGTCTTGAGCATCCCATAAATTTCATCAAGAGTTGTTTCATCAAGATTATAGTTGTCTCTTATTATTGTGGCCTTCAAATCCCATATTTCAGGAAGAGCTAACAGGAATTTAAGATTTGAATCTTTAATATCATACTCTTTGTCAACTAGTGACAAATCATTCAAGAGTTTGACAAATCTGTCATATAAATCAGTTAATGACTCATCAAATTTTGAGTCAAAGTGCTCATACTCTCGAGTAAGTATCGTCTTCTTGTTCTTCTTGATTGAATCAGTTCCCTGACACCTTGTTTCCAAAGCATCCCATATCTCTTTTGCAGTCTTGCATTGAATTACCCTGTTTGACATGACATTATCAATGGCACTATACAGCAAGTGTCTTACCTTTGCATCCTTCTCAATCGATGAGATATCTTCAGCAGTGTAATCACTTTTCTCCTTTGGTACAGACTTTGCCGGCTGACCTACAACTTCCACAGAGAGTTTGGTTGGCATATGTGGTCCTTCATTAATCCTGTCAAGATATTCTGGATCTGTAGCTTCCAGAAACATAGCCATCTTCACTTTCCATATGGAATACTCAGAAGGTTTCAACATAGGAACTCTTATAGTTTCATATCGACTATGGGTTATAGTTTTTGGAGGTTCTTTAGTTTTGGTGGGCTTGGTTGGAGTTTCTTCTTTAGATATGATTGTTTATGCATTTTAAACTGTTTGTGTGTTAACAGATAGCTCTGATATCACTTGTTAGGTCACACACACTGTAGAAGGGGGTTGAATACAGTGTTTACTATAATCAAATCGAATATAAGAACTCAAGTAACAGAAAACATATTTTATTCAACACAATAAACTGTGTTACAATATGGAACTATCCTCTCTCAGTGATGAACAAATTATCACGAGAGCTGTTAGGGTTACAATGAATAATAACTTCGATTAAGATAACACTTATAGTGTAAACCCTATGCCTGTGTTTATATACTACATAGTTACAAGATAATGTTCTAATTGATATGGAATATAATTCTGCTTCCTAAAATATATCAACTAGTTATCTTTTCTTCCAAGTATTCTATTCTTCATAGAATTCCTTCTTCATGCATATTTCTTTCTGTCTTAGTCTCGATCTTCTTTCCTTTCAATCAGCCGCCTTCCTTATCTGAAAGTCATCTTAAGTCCTGATATTATCTCATGATAAATATCTTCTGATAACTTAAGTTCTGATATCTTAAGTTATGTCTTTAGTATAAGTGTTGATTTCCAGTTAAGTACTGATTTGTCCTGTTAGTTAAGATCTGAAAACTAAACACAAATCATATTACACATGACATTATCAAATATATCTAACATGATATACATCAAAGTTTGGTGGTACAAGCGCGAAATGTTATATTAAAGGAAAAGGTACAACAGGCCCATTCATTATTCAGCAAGTCTAGTTTATTTATATACCCATAGTATGATAATACACATTACACACTATTATACATATATTAGCTGTCACATCATCTCCGTCATCTAGCTTCAGGGAAACTCTGGTCTGCCAAGCCTTTCAAAATCCTCCAATACCTCTCTGGCCCACCTCATTAGAGCATCTGGGGCTACATACTAACAAGTAGCTCCATGAAGTCTGGCCTCAAGTACTCTCTGGGTCACCTGAACCTGATTCTAAAACTCCTTCACTTTCCTGTCAACATCTATAGTCCTAAAAATGCGTTGTAGCTCCTGGATCTGTGCCAACAGGGCTTCTAGCTCCAAAAGAAGAGCCTCATACTTATGGTAGAGAACAGGGTGTGGAGAAAACTGAAAAGATACACCTGCCACAAAATGTTTAGTAGGGTCAAAATCAGCAGGTGGGGGTCCTCGAATAGGTGGTCTTACACCAGGAGGTGGAATAACTCGCAATGGTGCAACCGCCACAACTGGTATTGCAGCTAACGCCGGTGGAAGAGCAAGACGTGGATCAAATGATGGTCTTTCAAATGAAGGCTTCGAGTTATCAGATGATATCAAAATAAAGGAATCTGCCATCGCTGCTATCTGAAAATTACGCTACTAGATAAGAATCTTGAATGTCATCATGAATTATTCTAAAACTTATCATTTAGTCATACTCAATTCCTCGATGTTCTATTTTTCTAATTCTTAGTCCTAATCTTAACCCTCTACCCATTCCCAAAAATCTAAGCTTGTGGGATTGACTTTTAAACCGTAGCTCTGATGCCAAACCTTTAGCACCCTCCAAACCCGAGTCAGAAGTTTGGGATCCACAACATACACACACACACCATATATAAACCTGTTTATGATAATAATAATATATGCAATGACCCTACTTACTATAACCATGGATCGCAACAGTTCAAAATATGTCCACAAGCCACAACTTTATTTATTATAATATACCAAATCCCAATTTATTTATCTTATAATTGGAGTAAAACTTTATTACAACTTTCAACACGAACTAAGCAACACATCCTATGTTAGTTTATTCCATTTCAACCCGGATACCTAGCTCGCACGCTTGTCTGGGGATCCTCGCCATCACCAGTTTCCTTTTTCACTGGAAAAGAATATAAAAAGATTTTCAAAAGTGGGCTAACTAGCTCAGCAAGTCATAATGACAGTCATTAAGATTAACAATGATCAATTGGAATGATATAAGAAATCAAGTTCCCTGGTAAGCAATGATTAGAATTGGATATTCACTTTTAATTTAAAAACTAAGGTTATGCTGTTGATCAGTCACGCACTAATCCCGAGCAAGGCTCCCATCTTTGATTTATATACTGGATCCAAGCCACGTATTGACCTATTATGACCACGAATCTGGTCCGACCACGAATCTGGTCCATATTTGAAAACAATCCAATTCTATAATAATAACATGATAAACAAAGAAATTTCAATAATCTGAATCATAAACACACTTATCTCAAAGCATAGAGTGATTAGAAATTTCAATAAGCTGAATCATAAACACACTTATCCATGAATGTATAACAAGGAAATCATAAAGGTTGGTTTTCAATCAAAGAAGTAATTAGAAAGTAGAAGTCCAAAGGTTTAAGAGTTGCATGGATTGATCTTCTGTTATACAAGACATAAGGGTAGGTATGTTAAGCAATCTAATATCAATAATTAGTATGTGGTAGATATGTATATGTGGAGTAGTATCGTATAGGTGTGGTTCGTATCCAAGAATTCAACAATCAGTGGTTTACAAGAAATCAGGCTTGCGGCTCAAGATCAATTAAAATCAGGGTTTAGGGTTAAGTACTTCAAAGTACTTTCAATATTGAACAAGAACTATTAGGAATACTTGCAATTATATTACAAGGAAGAGCATAAACATTTGCCTTATCAATTCACTTTTATTCTACTTGCACTCGTCCATTGGTTCCCACTCACTGATTACTTGCTTTCCCTTTCTACGTCTCGCTTCCTCTGCTAAAAATTACATGTATGTATCAATAATAATTCTCATCTCATTCTACACATTACAAGCTTTTATCTACCCTTCGTTTCACCAAAATCCGATGTACGGATTGAAAGTTATGAATAAAACCGTCAAACAATGCACATATAATCATATTATACAACAATCGGATCACATATAACACATAGCACCTAAGATATTCGATAAAAATAATTATTTAAAGAAGATTCGGGGTTAAAATAATTTTCCACGTATTTAATACGAATTTTTGAACATTTTTATAAATTAAAATGGGCCTCCGATTTATTTTATAATTAAATAATAGGGTTCGAACACCCGAATCTGACTTTAAAATGATTTAATAATAATAATTATCAAGCTTTGAAAATATTTTAAAATAATATTTTAAATCTCGAAACTATTTTTCAGAAATTTTTAAATCCAAATAGAAATTAAATTTATTAGATAATCAATTAAAATTAATTAATAACTAAATAAATTAATTAGTAAATTAATATTTAAATTAATCGACTAATTAAATAATTAATTATCAACTAAAATTAATTAATTAGTTAATTAATATTTATTTTTAAATTAAAAACTAATTTTCAGAAATTGAATAATGATTTCTGGAATTTTAAAATAATTAAAACAATTTCTGAAAATAATTATAAAAAAGAAAATACATTTTCTGAAAATTATTAAACAGAAATCTAATTTTTGAATATTTTTAAAACATAAATCCGATTTTTAAAAGTTTCAAAAGAGGAGTAATAGAAATGCAAATCTTATAGAAACTCAGGGGTTAAACTGTAATTTTACAGTCGCCTCCTGTTGTCGGGAAACCATTGACGCCGGCCATGAGCTTTTCCGGCGACCTTCAAACGAGTCCAGAAATGCTTGAAATTAACAGGGATTATAGTTCTTTTCTCCAGAAACACACCTGCAACAACAGAACAACCAAATAATGAACGAATTGAACGGAATAATAATCTGAAAATTCCGTCGCCGCTGGCTTGATTTTCCGACGAAGCCCTTCCGGCTATCGTCTGTTCACTACCTATACATCAATCGAATAGTCTTTGGACGATCTACAAGTCTGTGCAATCAATTTCATCTAATAACCCCTGACAAAGAAACACCCAATTTTCAATTAAGAACATTCAAACACATAAACCCTAATTTTTAATTTCGAGAATCAAACAGAAATTTGAACATGTTATTGAACTTCAAATGAGTCATATAATATACCAAAATGACCAGGAGGAAAAGATCTACATGATTCAAGCATCAAATCACATAAACAATATTAAGAACAAAAATTCCTATTTTAATCATTAAATAATTTGAATTAAAACAATTACTACCTCTGTCCCAACGGATTCTATACGTGCACTATTTGCACGTACTTTGAAATTTCTATAAAGTATAGTTTTATAATGTTTTTTGTAATTTTTTCTTTTGTGAATAAAAGTTTATTGTTTAAACTTTTATTCAGAATTTGTTTTTAAAAAAAATATTATGAAACTATGTTTTAAATGAACACTGTAAAGCGTGTCAAAAAGTAATGTATAGAATTGAATGGGACAGAGGGAGTAAATAATAAAATCACCTTGATTTCTGCACTGAAATGGATGATTGATTCAGAAAGAATGTTTTTAGTGCTTCGATTTGATATATGGCACGCTCGATTCCAAATACGATAACGCCTTCGTTTATGAGTTTGATTTTCAAGAACGTGACGATTAATTAGGTTTTTCTATGTATTTTATCGGTTTTTACTGGTTGATTATGGTTATACGAATAAAATGAAATAAGAAAAGGGATATTTATATTTATGGAATATTAGTACATGTTGGATCGAAAAATAAGTTCTTAGCCGCTAAGTAACTACAAAAACGATCCGATTTGATACCCGTATTGGATAATTATCCAAACCTGGCTTTATATAAAACACTTTATACAAAAATAATGTAATAATATCTAGTCTTTCGAGAATACGGGTTTTGCTGATATATCGAAATGATTATTGTATCGAAAAATTTTGCGCCGGGAGGTGCACGGGTCAAACCGTAATCCGGATTGAAAAAGTCAAAACAAAGAAAATGTCCGAAATTAATAGATTAGGTTAGGAAGGAGTTTTCCAAAGAGTTTCGTGTTGTAAAAATATAAAAACGCTTGAAGTTGGATGATTCCCGGTTTTATAAAACATTTTTGTAATTGTACGGAAAATAATTAATAAATTCATAAATCATTTTAAAATCATATAACGTTCCAAAAATTACCAGAAAAATATCACAATTATCTACATTTTATTATGGACATAATAAAATTAAAATACTCATATCTTATCATATGTAAACATCCAAATATTATTATCATCCTTCAGATAATTCACCAAAAATTCACATAATAATTATATAATAATCATTTATTGATAAAAATAATTATACGCTATATCCTGGATATTACATTTATCCTAATTCTAGAATAGTTAAATGCTTTACATATCAAAGTGATTAATTCTGTTTATGCAAGTACTCCTCTGTTATTCTATGTTCAGAATAGTTAAGTATTTTTATTTATCCAATTATTGGATTTATAAATGTTTTATATTTTGAGAAAGAATATTTTGTTGCGAGTATTCCTGCCCAAGTGAATGGGGGAATAAATTTTATAAGGGTGTCGATTATTATGACCCCTTTGAATAAAATGTTTTAAGATTGGATGGTTGCGTAAGGGGCCGTGGCGGCTGTTCAGTGTGAGCTATGTATTATACTTGATTATAATACAATGTTAGGCTAATGTGTGCCTTGGGTACCCCTTTATTTAGTTGGCTATGCTTCGGTATATCGGTGTTGCTCCGCGACTGATCACCAGCAGCAACACACCGTTGTTCGATAATTCCAGTCTTTGTTGTTTCTAAATTGTTTTGATAATCATATAATAAATGATTTATCAAGTGTTTCTATTTTGGATAAAAGGGGAGATTCAGTTTATGATTGATGTTCATATTTAATTTGCTGTTAATATCAAAAGGAGTATTGATATATATGATTGATTTTGACTTTAATGCTTCAGTACTTGTATGTTGTGAGAATCTAAGATTAGTATTGATATCAAATTTGATATGACATCAAAATAAGTATTGATATAATAATTAGGGTTGGAGTAAAATGGATATAAGTATATGATTCAGTCCATAGTCACTGTTTCATGTTGTTTACGATATTCTCGTAAACACTATTTTACGAGTTTTATTCTCGTCGAGACTCAAAGTATTGCTGAAGCATTTCGCTTAAAAATATCAAAAGGGTTTTGAATACATTTAAAGAACCAATTTTAAGGTTCCTTAACTAAATTTTCTGATTCTGCAATTATAGTTTTAAATATTTTGCTCTATTACAGATGTGGGTTTTCATATAAAAAAGACTATATATATGTTATACTGAACTTGCTGAGAATTTCTTTCGCTTATACTTGCCTATTTTTAAATTTAACCTTCCAGTTAGGATTAGCTTGTGATGTTTAGCCGCGTAATTTGAGAAAGTAAGGAAGAAGCTTTTGGAAGGTGGTTGGTCCAGGGTTTGCGGGCTAGTGTAAGTTTTATTATGTAAAGCTGTTTGTTTATATATATTATAATTGTGTAATCATATAGTTCGGCCTACTACACTTCTTTTCGAAGTTATACTAGCGGGTCTACTTTTGAGTTTGGGAATTTATTGAAAAGAGTTTTAAAAGAAAGAGAAAAATTTATTTGTGGAATTTGGAATTCTTGTTTCTAGAACTGTAACCTTAAAGGTTCTTGGATTAGTTTGGGGTCATAGATGCTATATACCTTTTGTTAGCATTTATTTATTATTCAACAAGTTATTTTGGATTAAGGTTTCATCCTGACGACCAAATCATCTGACCCCCAATTTGGGGACGTTACAAATGGTCAATTCATTACAAATAAATTATGAATAATTCAAGTAATAATAAAAATTAAATATTCAATAGCTTTTTACACTTTTAAAAACTCCAAAATAATTTTTAAGTCATTATAGGGATTAATTACAAATAATTACATTTTATTTCACTAAGTATAGATAAAATTAATTAAATCCATAAATAATCAATTACAATAAATTATAGATAATTAGATCCAATTTGGATTTTTGAAAATAATAAAAGAAAAACTTTCTCGAATTTAAATAATTTAGCTAATTATTAAAATAATTAACTAAATTAAATTTTGAATTAAAATTGATTTTTGAAATTAAAAATAGGAATTTTGAATTATTTCTAAATTAAAACGGCAGAAACAGTTTTCTAAAAAAAGAAATGGGGCTGGTGGATCAAATCTGGGGCGGTAAATTAGAAAAAACGGGTCTTCAAGGACAGGGTGAATCCGAGTTGAACCCGCCGGATTCTGCAACGAATCTGGTGGCTTCACAGGATTCCGACGAATTCAATTCATGGCCAAATAAAAATCTGGCCATTTTAAAGCTTTTCCCAGTGAAAGGCCGATAAGTCCCAAACCAGAACCAAATTCAACGATACAGATCTCAAAACAAGGCTTGAAATACAAACAATCTAATAGCATAATCAAAATCAGTAAAAACATACAAATAATCCGAAAAAAACGAAACTAAAAATGAAAAAAAAACACAAACTTGACTTAGTACTTCCAAGGATCAAATAATACAAATAATTATATTTTTCGATTCTAAACATCAACATGAAGCTTAATAAACCCTAAAAAATATCAAACAATTCAAGGATAAAAAATCTCCAAATTCAAGGTATACACCCTAAAATCGATATTAAGGATTTACCCATCTGAGATACTTTTTGATGCTATAATTTGGTAGAGCTTGAAGAGAGGATCAATTTGACTACAAACATGATCACATTTGCTTTCTAGATCACCTCAAAATCATGCTTTGATTCCAAGAACTATTCTTGAAACCCTAACCCAAATTTAAGATATTTCTAATTTTTTTAATATATTTTTATGATTTTTATATAATTAAATAATAATTAAATTCTATTTATAATTATAAAAATGATATCCCAAAAATTATTTAGGGCCTAATTATATCATTTAATAAAAATAATTAGTCCAAAATTAATAATTAACGGGTAATAATTTTTAACCCAATAAATATAAAAATTCTATCAAAATTCCCTAAAAATTATGAATAATTCAAAAATGAAAAAATATTGAATATTTAAAAGTCCCACAATTTTATAAAAAGGAAAATACGATTTTTGTGGGCTTTGGAGTCCCGGTACGTGCCCGGTAAGATCATTTTTCACGAAACGAAATATTTCTAAATTAATTAGATGTTCCGAAAATTAATATGGTAAACTCCTTATTACCCAAAATAGTACAAAGCAGACCACCCACAATGCCGAGTGTTAAAAATTAATCTCGGAAACATAATATTATATATAAACATATTTATTGTGAAATAAAATAACCGAAAAATACCCAAAATCGTAGTGAACATATAAACCACACAACATGTCAATTTTTTTTTGAACAGATATAATTCACTTTCTAACAAAACATATATAACGTATGCAAAGGCACACAACACGAGAAATAACAAGTATTTCGATAGAAATGTTAATAAACCCGTATCTAAACAACGTAGAGTTTCATCTAATTGCGTATTAAACACGTGACAAATAATTGAAAAAAATCGGGTCTTTACAGGACCACATATAATAACTACCGCATGACATATCATGGAAATAAATATTTTAAGCTTATATAGATAAATAATATTTATTATTTACCATAAAATATTTACAGAATTATCATGGATAATACATCCTTCCCCTTTAAAACGATTATGTCCTCAGAATCACCTAGGAAAATAAATGGCGTCACTTTTGAAGTATCTCACTTTCAAGTTCTCAGGTTGACATCTCAACCTTACGATTTCTTCGTAAAACTCTAACTCATAATATCAAATTATTATTCAACAGCCACTTGTTGGCATAATATTCAACCAATTACTCATACAAACCCAACTTAATTATGTTTCGGTTATATATATATATAATGGAGATAGATTATATTTTTTGATTATGACCCTATAAACACCCTATGAAATGCTACAAATATGGTGGTAAAGCCAGCTCAGACGCAACCTTCCACACACGTCTTACTATCTCAAAAGGACTAACATAATACATACTAAACTTTATTTTTTCTTACTAATTCTAATCAATCGTGTTCATGAAACACTTTCAATATTACTGGTTCTTTAACTTCATTTTCTACGCTATTTCTTTCTTAATTATCTTAGCTTATACTCGCTTCCAAGTGCATTCGAAGCTCTTTAATTGTTCTATTACTTTTCTCATCCATCCGCGAATGGTATACTGAGCCCATGGCGCATTGGGTTTCTAAACGTTCCTAAATTTAACTCCATAATAAAGAATTAAAGAGAAAATCTTGGCTTGATATGATTGACATACGGATTTACTGTCAAACCATGATTTCCTTTAATCACACATGAATTTATTCATTGAGTGAAAATCTTTTATTATTTAGAATAAAATATGCTAATCTGGACACATCACCCATATTACTATAACTCGTATTATAATTCATTTTGGTTCTAGGAAGTCACCATACGAAATTTATTGAAATGCTCTTCCTTGACGTTTAGTCATATATAACGTTTATTCCTTTCTTAATGCCATATTATCAGAAGGTTTTTTATATCTATGTAGTTTATCATATTCTCAGAATAATTTGAATCTCTCAAGTTATCGACATCTAGTCATATTCCCTTCTTTAGCACTGCCTCACCTGATGCCCATTAATCTATGAGTGGTATATAATATTATAGTTCAACATGGTTCACAAACTTTCATAATACTTCTGCCAACATCTAAATCAAGTAATATTATCGATCAATTACAACCAATACCTAAACCTTGTAACTAACCACAATCTTCTTTAAGCATCAACAAACTAACTTATCGGATACATTATTTCTTAAAAAATTATTAGGTTTGATCAACCTATCAATAATGATTCAAATAACATTACCATTAGCTTTGGTTTTCAGGTGATTTCACCGCGACATTTCTAACAAATGTATCCATTTCTATTCTGGAATATCAAACTATTAAAATAATATATCTAACCTTTTATGTTTGTCCTTGATTCTTGGGTAGGTATAACATTTACTTACATGCTCCACCATCTCCTTTTTCATATCGTGTCAATCAATTTTTTACTTTTAACTCTCGGTATTTACTTGTATTCTCGGAATGAATTCCCTATCTCAACTTATACACATTTATAACTTACTTATATCCTGGGGAAACATATAGAATCTCTTTATCATCTTGTTGATTCTACTTCATTTCCTAATTAGACTCTCCACTTCATGGTTCATTATTACTTCTTAACATATGCGAATATTTCTTCCCAATAGTACTAGGTGGTCCATCATTATATAAGCCATTTCTGCAGCCGACTCCGAAATGAAAATTCTCAATTTATAATGGTTTGAACTCTTTTACAATCTTTTTTCATAAGATTAACAACATTAAAATTTCCTTTCTATTCTTGCTCAAATAACTGTTAATTCTACAATTATTATCTTTAATCAATTCTAACTATCATCCTTATCTCATATTTGACTATTTCTAAATGAAGATATATTTCAATTGTCGGGATTTGTGTAAATTATATGCCTTTTCCCCTGTTATTATATATATATATATATATATATATATATACACAGATATATATATATTCTTGACTCTCCCTTTCTCTTAAAATTTTAGTTCTTAAAAACTTCCTTCGCACTTGTCACTGCAATCAAACTTTTCATTATTCTTATCTATTGCAAAGGGCATAACTAATTGGACAAGGTTCTGAATAACTTGCGGTAATATCACGCTAATTTTATTAAACTTATGAATTTTAATGGTGTCCTTACTCTCTCCAAATCCAAAATTACTTTGATTTCAGATCTGAAAGTCGCATTGGAAAAAAACTTAATCTAATTGGAGTTGATTACCATCTAACCTATAATATCCGGGACATAGCGTGTAACTATTTTTATCGATAAATAATTATTATGCGATTATTATGTGATTTTTGGTGAATTATCTGATGATTGGTGTTGATATGTGAATGTTTATATGTGGTAAAGTATAAGTATGTTAATTTTAATATATCCAGAATAAAATATAGATAATTGTGATATTTTTCTGGTAACTTTCGGAGTATTATATGATTTTATATTGATTTATAAATTTATTAATTATTTTCTAAATAATTACAAAACTATTTTGTAAAGTCGGGAAACGTCCAACTTCAGCCGTTTTTGCGTTTTTACAACCCGAAATTCTTCGGAAAAGTCCTTCCTAACCGAATATGATAATTCCGGACATTTTCCATGTTTTGACTTTTTCGATCCGAATTACGGTTTGACCCGTGCGCGTCTCAGCGTAAAATTTTTGATATAATAACCATTTCGATAACATTATTTTCGTATAAATTGTTTTATAAGAATCCCGATTTTGACGGTTATCCAAAACTTTTGATAATTATCCAAAACAAGTTGATAGTTATCCAAAACATTATCCAATCGGATCGTTTTTATAGTTACTTAGAGGCTAAGTAACTTATTTTTCGATCCAATACGATCCAACGCGTATTAATATTCCATAAATATAAATAGCCTATTTCTTATTTCATTTGATTCGTATAATCATAATCAATCAGTAGAAACCGATAAAATACAGAGAAAACCTTAATTAATCGTTGCGTTCTTGAAAATCAAAACTCAAATCCGAAGGCGTTATCGAACTCGGAATCGAGCGTGCCATATACCAAATCGAAGCTCTCGAAAAGCTCTTTCTGAATCGACCATCCATTTCAGTGCAGAAATCAAGGTTTTGATCTTATTTATTTAATTTATTTCAAATTATTTAATGATTTAAAGAGCAATTTTTGATGTTGATGTTGTTTATGTGAAATGATGATTGTATCATGTAGATAGTTTTGTTCTGGTCATTTTGGTATATTATATGATGAATTTGGAGTATAATAACATGTAGAAAAGTTGGTTTGATTTTCGAGTTTAAATGTTCTTGGTGTTCTTAAATAAACTCGTCGGAAAGTTCATGTTTTGGCCAGATTTTTTGATCTGTTAAACTAGGGGTACATATAAGTTACATCAATAGATATATCAAGTTATGAGGATTTTTTTGGTGGTGGCCGTCTTAACAGGGGAGCCCCGTATCGCCTTGACCGGAGTTTGGTCGACGACGGTGGAGTAAGGTTTAGCCGGATTTTCCGGCGAACCCACCGTCTTCTCAAATGTTTTAACACTGGATTTGAACTCAGGACGAAAAGACGAGTTGGTCTACACATTTTGGTGTAGATCTGGGCAGTCTGGAGTTGCCACCATCGAGCTCAATTGCGGTGACCATGGCTCCCAGTGGCGGAAGGTGAATGTGGTGGTGAAACTTCAGTTTCATCACCCAACCTTCGTATAAATTGCATTTCAGTCCTTTCTGTTGAAAAATATTTTAAAAACAATACTTTGTTATTTTAAAAATCGGAAAAATGTTTATTTAATTACTTTAAATTCAGAAAACTATTTTTAATTATTTATTTATTTGAAAATAAATCTGATTTATTTTATTAATTAATTTTAATTAGTTTTAAGTTATTTTAATTAATTGATTAATTGAATATTAATTGATTAATTAATTTAATTGATTATTAATTGATTTTAATTGATTTAATAATTAGATTTAATTATTTATTTTGATTTTAAAATTCTGAAAAACAGTTTTGAGCTTTAAAATATTATTTTAAATTATTTTTAAGCCTCGATAATTATTATTAAATCATTTTAAAGTCAGATTCTGGTATTCGAACGATGTTATTTAAATATAAAATGATCGAAGACCCGTTTTAATTCTGAAAAATGTTCAAAAATTCGTATTAAATACCTGGAAGATCATTTTAACCCCGAATCTTCCTTGAAAAATTATTTGGATCTAATATCTTTCCTGCTATGTGCTACGTGCTATATGATTAATGTGTTATATGCCTATTTGGGTATTATTGGATGATTTTTGCTGTAACTTTCAATCCGTAAATCAGATTTGGGTAAAATGAAGGGTAGATAAAAGTTTATGATATCTATGTGACAATTAGAATAATATGAGATTGAATATTGATAGATACTTGTGATACATAGCAGAGTTATCGAGGCATAGAAAAAAAGCTAGTGATCAAGTAAAAAGGACTAAAGTGTAGAAAAAGAAAGCTAGTGATCGATGAATAGCAGCAAGGCATAGAAAAAGAAGAAAAGTGATTGATGAGTAGAACTGTTAGAAGAGTTCAAGTAAGGTTGGAAATCATCTGTGATAAGGCATGTACTTCTGAACCTTCTTCAAGATATATTGCAAATATTTCCGAACTTTCTCATAACATGTTGCTAGTATTCACTTTAAACTATTCAACCTTGAACCCTGATCATATCATTGAACCTGTGCTGTAAGCTTTATTTCTTATAAACCACCAACGGTTGATTTTCCAGATACTAAACCATACAAATACAATACTACTCCACAAATACATACACACCATAAACCAAGTATTGCAACAGAATTTTTGGAGCATAGAGAAACTTATATATCCTGAATACCCTACGACATCAAAAATCTATACCCTGTATTATCATTGAACCATTGTTCATCAGATACTTGATTCTTCATCTGGCTTGAAGCCGTTCTTCATATTTACACCTTGATATACCCTAGTGATATATATGAAATGTTTTATGCTCTGAGAGAAATGATTTATCAGTGTTAATTATGATTCTGTTTTATTAAATTACAATGATTATCATATTGAATCATTTTAGAATTGGATGATTTTATAAATGTGGACCAGATTCGTAGTCAGACTAGATTCGTGGTCATATTAGGCCAATGCGTGCCTTGGATCCAGTATAGAGAGTAGGGTTGTGTGCCTTGCTCGGGGTTAGTGTGTGACTGATCAGCAGCCTAACCTTGGGTTTTAAAATGAAAAGTGAATATCCAATTCTAATCCTTGCTTATCCAGAGACTTGATTCTTCTGAATCATTTCAATTGATGATTGTTTAACATCATTTATTGCTATTATGACTTTCTGAGCTTGTTAGCTCACTCTTGCAAATCTTTTAATGTATCCTAAGTTAAAAAGGAAATTGTTGGTAATGAGGATTCCCAGTCCAGTGTGCGAGCTAGGATTCCAGGTTAAGTTGGATTAAGCTAGTGGGAGCTTTATATTGTAGATGAGTTATGCAAGATTGTAAGAATGATATCATTATCAGTTGTAAGCTGAACTAGTTGGTATTTGGTACGATGTGATAAAAGTTAAGGTTGTGGCTTGTTTTCATACTTTAACCTGTTGCGATCCGTGGTTGTGTAAAGAAGGGTCAATGCATATAATATTTTATATACATGTTTATATATTGTGTGTGTGTGTGTGTATTGTGAACCCCAAACTTCTGACCCGGGTTTGGAGGGCGTCACAGGTTTGTTATCAGAGCTACATGTTATAAGTCATTGAAACAAGCCTAGTTTGTGAGGAATGGATAGAGGGTTAAGATTTGAATTAAGAAATGGAATGTTAGGATGTCGAGAGGTTGAGTGAGACTGTATAACAGGTTTTGTTATAATTCGTGATGAGGTTCGAGATTCTTATCTAGCGATAATTTTCAGATAGTAGCGATGGAAAATTCTTTTATCTCTGGATCGTCTGATCATTCGGAGCCTTCAGTCGAAGGACCATCATCTTATTCATGCCTTGCTCTTCCACTGGTATTAGTCATTTTACCTCCTGTTACGATGGTTGCACCTTTTCAGGCTATTATTATATCCCCTGATATGAGATCATCTATTCGAGGAGCCCCACCTGCTGATTCTGGTTCTACTGGACATTCAGCCGTAAGTGCATTTTTTAATTTATCTTACACTTTACCCCCTACCATCCGTTTGAAGCTTATTTTATGGAGTAAAAACACCTATGAGTATGGATTCGAGAGCTACAACATACAGTGAATACACGAGATATTAAGAAAGATGAGAAAAAACCTATAGAGAGGATTCGTGTGTTCCGGAGAATAGCTACTACCTGGTTATATGGAGCCACTAGTAAGTATGTCACCCATGATTATCTTGTGGAGTGAGATGGATGAGTTTTAAAGGAGTTTGAGAAGATTGGAGGTCCAGAGTTTTCTTGGAATTAATTAGATGATGGTGTTATGACAAGCGTAATATGTATAGTAGCGATGCGATGTGATATCAGCAGACTTTATTTTATAGAATAGATTTGTTGACTATTTGATAGAGCTGGTGTACTTAGCAATAACAAAAGTGATGATGGGAGTATTACATGGATAGAAGCCTTAAAGTGAAATTACGAATGAGAGAATATGCAACGGTAACTGATGTTTTCATCGACTCATGTAGGCAAAATGGACCCAATAAGGGGTAGAGGATATACGGAAATGAATGAGCTTTTATCTGATTGTTTCCCTAATTTGATACTTTGTAGTGGTTGAGAAGGATGACAACCAACTCATATAGTAGTGGCAACCAGGTGTATGATTTTCAAATTTTAAACCAGTTTTCAAAAGAGAGTTTCTTAACAAATTTTCCTAAAAGTCCTTTAAACCAAAATAAATTTTAAGAATTGGTTGTCAAATTACTAATTGTGTTTCTCGATTGTTATAAGATTCAGATTATCCAGAAGAATATTTATTCTAGAAATTAGTATGGTTCACTTAGAATGCCAAGTGGACCCGCTATTATGGAGAAAATTTGATTATTCCTAACAGAAGAGTGCAAATCTTGTTTGATAAGTTTAACGACAGAAGCAATGTACGCAGAAACTACTCATCCAATTTCTGAGACTATTGGAGTTCAAAATGTACGTCGATTTAAAAGGAGTCGAGTATGATCAAAGAAGATTGAGAAAATTTCCAGACTTTTCTAAAGGAAGGATGTTATTAGCAAAAGAGTCGATATGTTGAATGATCAGTAGCATAAGCGAAATTTGAAGTTATTGTTGTAAATCTCATAAGAGTGCAAATAGGGTCAAATTATAAACATGGAAGCGCGATGCTAAAGACACAAGACCTAATACACGGGCATTTATTCAAATGGTCGATTTAAGAAGGCATTTCAGAGAACTTTTTAAGGTTAATATATGACTCGGAATGGGATATATTGATCGAATAAGCGTTACAGCTGTAAATAGATGAAATGTGGATGGCGACCAATGTTATCATTCTTTTCTATAATACTATACATTCTTATGAATCTTGAATAAAGTATGAACTTCTTTCATAATCAGCTCTATGAGCTGATAAGAAAATTATTGTATTCCTTTTAAAATCATTTTTGCCTCAAGTCATATTTTCTGATTGAGACAAGTAATGTTATGGTGTGACTCTTTGTCGGAATAACGAAGAGTCTGGTGGGATGCCACCTAATCATGTGTTGTATGCAATATAGTATGAAAGACAAGCCATCTTGAGTACAAATATGGTTGTCTCACTCATATCTAAATCATCATTCATTTTTTCTTCTTCAATTATGATTTATTGTTTATGGATCCTTCCGATTATTTCCTTGTACTGTTATTCTTTACAAAAGGTTTCCAGTCAGAATCATATACACAAATTTCCTTCTTGTGTAAGGTCTATTCTTTGAGTATTTTAAAAGAAAGTGAAATGATCCCGTATAGCAGTTAAAGTTACATGTTTAGTATGGATAATTGCAAGCCAATAAATGGTGGACATTTACGTGCAAAGAAGAATCATTATTCCAATAATTTGGTTGTTACGATGATATCAAATCAGAGGCGGAAATCTGTATACATGATACGTTTCAACTCTGATATTTTGGTGTGAATTGGAGTAGTTAACGAACTTTATGAGGTAAATTAATCATATAAATCAGAGAGTAAAGCTATATATACAAGATAAGGCAAATGATCGATTGGACAGCAGGAGGAAATGAAGAAATTTTTAATAATAACCAGATAAGTGATTAATACATTATGAAGGTGAAGCATACCTCAATCATGTGGGAGATACTTATCATGAAAATTTAAGATCAAAGAGATTCTAATTACGAATAAACTTCAAGGGTATTCTTCTAGGAATGGTTGGGTTTTCCCACTTAAGTAAAGGAGTTATGGTAAATTTGATGCTCATAACTGAGCCAGTGAAGAAGGTTCAGTATGGAATGACATAAGTGGAGATGAAGCTATGGTGATTTAACTACGGAAATTCTTAATAAGTAATTCTTTAAAACTAATTAAATTCTTTCACAAGATTGTTATAAGGTTGGTTGAGACCATGTGTTGGTTATCAGAAGTTGAACAAGTTAACTAATAAGAACAACTGTATATTGTCAAGGATAGATAAATTATTAATTAGAGAGCTTGAATTGAAACACGAACTAGAAGAATTGTAGAATAATTTGTAATTGTACTCGTTAGTGATATTCTGTTATAATCAGAAGAAATGAGAAAATGTATGGTATAATAAGAATTGTTCCCTATAATCTTAATAAAAATATGGGTTATACTGGCTAGTATTATATGTGGTGGTGAAATGGTGAGTTTAGAAGGTTGCAGTTGATTGGCATACTTGTGGGTTGATTGTTGGTTGTTTGATTGATTGTTAGTGTCATCTTGAGTCTGGTTGGTAGTCAATAATAAAGGAGATGCTACCCAAATTTTCCGAAAATACCCTACTTTTGAAGATAGAAAGTATACTTTCGTGTGATATTGATATTCCTGTTGATACTTCAAATAATTGTGATCTCGGTTCTTGAAAGAGGTTGTTACAACCAAACTGACTATATATAATTGGTCTTTGATTTCATTTAGCTAGTCATCACTTGGTGCAATTGATCAATTAACTGAGTTACTTGGTTAATTTTACCAATTAATGGTCAGTTAGATGGAAATTAATTCCAATTAAATTAAGTCAAATTATGATGTGATTTTCAAATCCGAAATCAAAGCAATAAGGAAGTTAGAAGAAGTAAGGACAACAGTAGGATTTCGAAGTTGCTACATGCATGTGAGGCTTTACTTGGATGAATATGTCCTTTGTAATAGACAAGAGAAATAAAAAGTTATCTGTATAGACAAGTGAGAAGAATGTTTTCAAGAACTAAAGATTGAAGTTAGAACAAAGAGAAGGAAGGAAGGAATGAAAAGAAAAAGAGTGGTGGAGTAAAGAAGAAATTAGTAACTACACCAATATGGATTTTTCAAGACAATCAAAGAGATTTTATCATCTGCAATAAGGTTTATTAAAGGACTTAAAGGTATACCAATATAAAATAATGATGTAATGAGAATTACTCCAAAATACCGGAAAACTCGCGAATATAAGTATCCGACGTATGATAGAAATTAATAATGATAGTAACATATATGAATTGAAAGATTTCAATCCAGAGTTAGCCATGAGAATGATTTATTTGATAAAGAACCGAACAATACTGTTGGAAGACTCACTTATGTTATGAAGAAATAATGAACTATGAGAATGAAAAACTTAAATAGGAAAGAAGGCGGAATCAAAAGGATGGCAAAGAAACATTATAAGATTCCATTATGTAGGTAGGTAATGGGTATTATGAGGGACGGAAGTAAAAGTGAAGAATTTGATGAAACATTTGTAAATTGAGATAGGGAAAGCATCCCAGGAGTACGATTAAGTACCGAGGGCTAAAAGAAAATATCTAGTGACCAGACATGAAGAGAAAATGGGGGGAAAACATTAGTTGAATCATTATTGATAGGTTATCCAAACCTAGTCATTTTTTTATTAATAAGCAGTTTATCCAATAAGTGGGTTAGTTGCTGCTTGAAAAAATTGTGGTACGTCATCAGATCCAGGAATTGATTGTAAATGATCAATAATATTTGATTTGAGATTTGACAGGAGTATTCAGAATACGATGAGTTATGTCGAATCAGAATAGTATATACCACTCCTAGATGAACGGGCATTAAATAAAGCAGAACTAAAAGATAGGAATTTGGCTCAACATCGCTAACTCAAAGGATTCAATTTACTCCAAGAGTGTGATACAAGACATAGATGTCAAAGAAGACTTTCTGATAATATGGCATAAAGAAAGAATGAGTGTTATATGTGACTAGACGTCAAGGAAGAGCATTGCAGTCAATTTCGTATGAGAACTCCCTAGAACCAAAATAAATGTTAATATGGGTTAGAATATGCGGGTAATGCCTCCAATTTAGTATATTTTCTTTTAAGTAGTAAGAAATTTTCGTTCGGCAAATATACTCGATTGTGATTCAAGGAAATTAAGGTATGATGATACATTTGAGTGTCAATCATATCAACTCGAGATTTTCTTGTTAATTCGTAATTCTGGTGTAATTTCGAGAACGTCAGAAATCAAATACACCATGGTCTCAGTATATCATTCGCGGATGGACAAGAAGATTAAGGGAACGAATAAGGAGCCTCAAATGCAATTGGAAGCGATTACAAACTAGGTTAATTGAACAGAGAAACATGTGGGAATGAGGTTCAATAATCAGTAACTATTACAAACGTTCATGAGCATGAATTACTAGAAATAGAAATAAAAGAGACATAATATGCATTATGCTAGTCTTTTTGAGACAGTAAAATAGGCAGGATAAGTGTAAATGAGTTGGCTTCACCGCCACACGTATAGTAGGTTCATAGGGTGTTTATATGTGTATACTCAGGAAGAGTAATTTAGCTCCATTATATATAAAATGGAGACTTGAGTTAAGTTATATGAACAATGTAACACCCCCAAATCCGGTATAACGACTCGTATATTTTATTATTATTTAAATGTGTAATTATGGAATAAATAATTAAATAAAATATTTATGTGGGTTCAGTCAGTGGATTATTACTCTGTCACTATGTGTATGTGATTACTAGTGCATGGAATTGAATTGTGTGGTTAATTACTGAATTGTATGATTTTGGATCGTTGTTAAAAATGGTATTATTGCAGTTTTATTTCCATAAATACTTGGATTGTCTCTAAAACTGTTTTTATGACTTTATAATTTCAATAATTATTTTTAGGACTTTATAAAATTGAGAAATCAATATTTCATTAATTATTTATTTTTAAATGATTTTCTGAGTGTGTTTAATAGTAAAATCCATATTTAATTATGAAAATCTTTAAAAATCATAAAACTTATATTTTAAAAATCCAGTCAAAAGTCTCTTAAAAATGATGGAAGGAGTAAGAATAAAGAATTTAGAGAGAAAAGTATTTCTTTAAATAGAATTAGCAACACCTCAGCTAGCTCTAATCAGGCCAACTCGGTTAAATCGCCTATATCGGAGTGTAAGCAATGAAGTAAGAGGCATGGTGGAAGGTGTAAAGCAAATACTGAATGCTTTAGGTGTAGTCAGAAGGGACTTTACGCGTCAGAATGTAAGGTGGAAAATCCAAGAGTCGTCTGTTATAACTGTGGCAAGGTAGGGCATGTTGTCAAGAATTGTAGAAGTACTTCCCGAGATAGCATTGGAGGTAGTGCATCAAAAGGTTTGACGTCCAGTACAGCCAAGGCTAAGACTTGTAATGTGATCAAAAGTTCAGCTGCTCAAGACTCTGATAAGGAACCAGGGAAATAATTGATTATTCATGAAAGGAATGTGTTGGTTTGGAGGAAGACCTAAGATCAGACTACTGTCAGCTAAAGGTAAGCCTGAGGACATACCAAAGATTGTTATTAGAATGGGTTATGAGCGCTGTAAATTTTGGTGATAATGGGTGGAGTAACAAGTGTATCAGGTGTCTATAAGGAATTAAGGAATATGGTGTATTAGAAGTACTAGCATGGTATAATCGTATTTATTGATAACATCCTCGCCCAATTAAGGGCTAAGGAAGGTCAAGTTGAAAGCCTAAAGAAGTGTCTATGAAAGGTTGAGAAGTAGGAATTGTATACTAAGCTTCAAAAGTATGCGAACTTGATTAATATTGATTATGAGCCATGGTTGTTTAAGTGACTACCTACCAGGAAGGGTTCATTCAGGGATAGATGTCTGGAGTAGAAAAGAAAATTGATTACTATTAAAATCCTTGAGGAGTTGATAGAAGAATGGAAGAAGTGAGAAATTGAAGATTCAAGTACTTGGAGGTAGTGGAGAATAGTTGTATGAGATCACTTTTTAGGTAGAAGGAATGGAAGGAATCAAGAAATGTTAAGAAGAAGTTATGAATTAAGAATTGGAAACTGTGGAAATTGAAGTTGAGTATCTGAAGGTGATGAGAAGTAAGTATATAGGATTATTTCCCAACCTTAACTGGTGAAAATGAGTAAGAAGTGATCGAATGTTGGAAGTTAACTTGAAAATCAGTATTACATATTACCCTTAGACAGAGGATCAAAGTAAGAGGATGATTCCGACAATATAAGATATGTGGAGAGTATATATATGATGGGTTTAAAATATGAACCGCGATAATCACTTACCATGGATTGAGTTTCTATGATAATAGTTATCATGTTAGTACGAGAATATTACTTTGCGAAGTGTTGTATGGACATAAGTGTGGGTCTTCACCCTAGTGAGAGAAAGTGGAAGTAGG